>NC_139627.1:17556807-17619307 GCF_964638095.1 Poromitra crassiceps | reverse complement strand
AAGTGACTACTGTGTGTGTTGAACAGCCTGACAGCTGAAGGAAAGAAGGACCTACAGTACCAGTTAGTTCTCCTGGGGGGCGCATAATAACACCGGCCTGAGGGCAAGTTCTTTAGATTTATTTTTACTTAACGTGTATCACAACACAACACAGTTGAGAAGTATTCACACATTCAAACCCCTTCTCTCTCTCGCCTGCTAGTTCTCATAAAAATTCTCAGTGTTGTAACAGTAATTAACCTTGATCCGTTTCTCAAAATAAACTGTGCTTGAATGTGAGGGAATTGGGCCTGGAAAAGCCCTGGTTTTTGGACTGAAATGCATAATAATATATGAATAAGCACAGAGTTTTGATCATGTATTGTTCCTGCAGTACAGAGATGCAGGTATGTTGACATAAAGAGGATAGTGCTTGTAACTGTGGAGTGGTCCAGGCATGCCTTCCCCATGTTTACGCTCAACGTGTTTGCTCGCGGGCATCATGAAAACGGCCCCGCCGAGAGAGGCGGCGTTTTATGCAGCAAAGCGGGCATGTTTTCTGGACAGAGTCATCTTTCCCTGACGAGATCCAGGTGGAAGAACGTTCCCATGCACATGTTCAGCTCGCACTCAGGCTGTCCTTTCATCATTTCAGAGACTGAAGCTCGACACAGCCGAGGACGAGAACAGAAGAGCAGCAAAGATCATGCAAGGTAAACACATGAGGCTTCGTTATCTTTATGCACGTCCAAAATGCATTTTCCCCCTTATTTGTCATGATGGCCTTTACGTTGGGAGAAGTCATGTCAGTTGTTGTCCGCTTGTTTTCTGTCAGAGCTAGAGAAGAGTGTGGAGCAGGTGAAAGAGGAGAGGCATCGCACAGAGAAAGAGCTCCAAGACCAGCTGACACGGGTAGGTTTACATGTGGAGACCAGCTGACACGGGTAGGTTTACATGTGGAGACCAGCTGACACGGGTAGGTTGACATGTGGAGACCAGCTGACACGGGTAGGTTTACATGTGGAGACCAGCTGACACGGGTAGGTTGACATGTGGAGACCAGCTGACATGGGTAGGTTGACATGTGGAGACCAGCTGACACGGGTAGGTTTACAGTGTTGTGAACAAAGGCTAAGACTAGTTACTGGATTATTATTGATGATCCATTGTGTTTTTCAGGCTGCTGAAAAGTCAGAGAAACTGGCCAATCAGAAGAGTGCACTGGAGACTCAGGTAAGCAGGAGCTAAAGGGAAATGTATGGGGTGATATCACAGTCTATGGCTGTCTGTCTGAGCGGTGTCAGTCAGGATTTGTGACGGAAGTGATGTCATCGGCGATATCATCACTGATGTCACTCGAGCAATTGGGATGTCATCAGTGATGTCACTTGAGCAATTGTGATGTCATCAGTGATGGATGTCCTGGCTGAGGGTGGGAGTATAAAGAGGACATGGGTGAATTAAGGGGAAAAGGTAGTTTCTCCAGTCTCCAGAAATTGAGCGTGCGTAGCATGCGATACTTCTACTTATGTAAAGTTGTCTATGTGTGTGTGTGTGTGCGCGCGCACATGTGCACATGTGTGTGCGTGTGTATTTATGTGTGTTTGCGCCCCTGTGAATGCATACATGTGCACATGCAAAAGAGAAGCTTCTCAGGCCTGCAGGCTGTTTATCTCATATTCACATCAGGATTCCCACAGTGACTGCGTGTGATGGTGCAAGCACTGCTCATCACATTGAATCAGCCATGCACCAAACACTGTGGGCCATCACACGCACGCACGCACACACACACACACGCACACACGCACGGACACACACACACACACACACTCGCACGCGCACACACACACACACACACACTCGCACGCACGCACACACACACGCACGCATGCGCACACACTCGCACGCACACACTCACACACACACTCGCACGCACGCGCACACACACACACACACACACACACACACACACACACTCTCTCTCTCTCCCTCCCTCACCCCCCTCATACCCCCACCTCTCTGTTGTGTGGACATTCTGAGCCCAGCTGCTTGTATGCTCCAGATGGTCAGTCTCATGGCAGCAGTTGAAATGGACAGATTCCATTGCAGTGTGTGAGCTTTATTGTGTTGAAAAAGAATGGTTTGAATGATTGGTTTCTGGATTTCAACTGTAATTAAGTGATGAAATCTTCTTCAACACAATCCATCAACATGATGGCAAAAGCGAGGAAAATAAGGCTGAGGCTGAAAATAACCAGAATGATCATTTGGTAAATGGTAAATGGCCTGCATTTATATAGCGCTTTTATCCAAAGCGCTTTACAGTCAGTAGGTACATTCACCCATTCACACACCGATGCATGCAGGGTGCTGCTGGCACACCATCAGGAGCAATTAGGGGTTCAGTGCCTTGCCCAAGGACACTTTGACATGCAGACTGGAGGAGCCAGGAATCGAACCACCGACCTCTTTTATCCAAAGCGATTAGTGGACGACCCGCTCTACAGCCGCCCAATCATTTAAAGTCTTAAGGTAGGACAACATCCTACAAGCTGGCACTTTATTAGGGACACCTGACCTGTACTGTATACCTGCTTATCTGTGCAAATATCCTATCAGCCAATCATGTGGCAGCAGTGTGATGTATAAGACCATGCAGACACAGGTGAGCAGCTTCAGTTGAACTCACATCAAACATCAGAATGTGGGGAAAATGTGATGTCAGTGACTTTGAGCGAGGCAGGGCTGTTGGTGCCAGACGGGCTGCTTTGACTATTTCTCAAACTGCTGATCTCCACAACACGAGTCTGTAGAGGTTCCACAGCCAGTGAGCAGCAGCTGTGTGGACAGAAACGCCTTGTTGATGAGAGAGGTCAGAGGTGAAGCTGACAGTAACTCAGATAACCTCTTTACAACTGTGTTGAGCAGAACAGCATCACATCTTGGATAGCAGCACTTCTAGCTCTGTGTTGTAAAACACACTTATGGATGCAAAGGTACACTCTGTAGAGTGTTAAAGGTACACACACACACACACACACACACACACACACAGTGCACACACGCACACACACACACACACACACACTGTAGAGTGGTGATGTTCAGGCCATGCTGTTATGTCTGCCCCCTTTTCTCCCTGCATATCCATGGTCCTGCAGGCTGTGATGATGTAATACTGCACATGTCAGAGTCAGCTGGTGTGTGTGTGTGTGTGTGTGTGTGTGTGTGTGTGTGTGTGTGTGTGTGTGTGTGTGTGTGTGTGTGTGTGTGTGTGTGTGTGTGTGTGTGTGTGTGTGTGTGTGTGTGTGTGTGTGTGTGTGTGTGGGTGATGCTTGGTTGGGCAGAACATTGCTTTAGTTAATGGGCGGTTGAGCCAAGATCTGCTTCTCCTGTCTCGTGCTGTCAGACCTCGGTGTACAGATGCTATAGGCCCACAACACAGTGCTGCAGTGACATCATTATTACTGTATCAGTCTACAGTATGAGTGACATCATTATTACTGTATCAGAGTCTACAGTATGAGTGACATCATTATTACTGTATCAGAGTCTACAGTATGAGTGACATCATTATTACTGTATCAGAGTCTACAGTATGAGTGACATCATTATTACTGTATCAGAGTCTACAGTATGAGTGACATCATTATTACTGTATCAGAGTCTACAGTATGAGTGACATCATTATTACTGTATCAGAGTCTACAGTATGAGTGACATCATTATTACTGTATCGGAGTCTACAGTATGAGTGACATCATTATTACTGTATCGGAGTCTACAGTATGAGTGACATCATTATCATATGCTCTTATGACATCACTGTGACATCATCAGTGATGTCATAAGATGAATATGCTCTTATGACATCACTATGACATCATCAGTGCCTATGACATCATGAGTGATGTCATAAGATGATTTTGCTCTTATGACATCACTATGACATCATGGGACAACAATGGAAACAAACAGAGATTGCCCAGTGTAGATACAGGCAGCAGCTGGTGCCTCTATCTGTGGTTGGGAGCATGAATGAAGCGTTTGGAGGAGTGTGTATGGTGGTGTCGGGGGGGAGGAGGCCACACTGTGAACAGCTGAGTGTGGGAGGAGCTTACTGTATGAGGGCTTATATAATGGCAGTGCTTTGCCTCTTGAATGCGAGTGTGAGAGAGAGGGAGGGGAGGGATGGAGGGAGGGAGGGAGGGAGGGAGGAGGAGAGGGATGGGGAGGAGGGGAGAGGGAGGGAGGGGGAGAGAGGGGAGAGGGGACACGCTCTCGTTCTCTCCCTCTCAGGGATGCTGGACGGGGATGAGAGTGGATGGTTTATTGATGCCTAAGCTGCTGTTAGGACTGGATGTCCATGTTGTAGAGAGGAGAGGACCAGTGCTGCTGCTGTGTTTAACCCAGGGTGAGATGTGTCAGTGGTGAGCTTGTGTTTAGCCCTGCAGGGTGAGAAGTGTCAGTGGTGAGCTTGTGTTTAGCCCTGCAGGGTGAGATGTGTCAGTGGTGAGCTTGTGTTTAGCCCTGCAGGGTGAGAAGTGTCAGTGGTGAGCTTGTGTTTAGCCCTGCAGAGTGAGAAGTGCCAGTGGTGAGCTTGTGTTTAGCCCTGCAGGTTGAGAAGTGTCAGTGGTGAGCTTGTGTTTAGCCCTGCAGGGTGAGAAGTGTCAGTGGTGAGCTTGTGTTTAGCCCTGCAGGTTGAGAAGTGTCAGTGGTGAGCTTGTGTTTAGCCCTGCAGGGTGAGAAGTGCCAGTGGTGAGCTTGTGTTTAGCCCTGCAGGGTGAGAAGTGCCAGTGGTGAGCTTGTGTTTAGCCCTGCAGAGTGAGAAGTGTCAGTGGTGAGCTTGTGTTTAGCCCTGCAGGGTGAGAAGTGTCAGTGGTGAGCTTGTGTTTAGCCCTGCAGGGTGAGATGTGTCAGTGGTGAGCTTGTGTTTAGCCCTGCAGGGTGAGAAGTGTCAGTGGTGAGCTTGTGTTTAGCCCTGCAGGTTGAGAAGTGTCAGTGGTGAGCTTGTGTTTAGCCCTGCAGGGTGAGAAGTGCCAGTGGTGAGCTTGTGTTTAGCCCTGCAGGGTGAGAAGTGCCAGTGGTGAGCTTGTGTTTAGCCCTGCAGAGTGAGAAGTGTCAGTGGTGAGCTTGTGTTTAGCCCTGCAGGGTGAGAAGTGTCAGTGGTGAGCTTGTGTTTAGCCCTGCAGGGTGAGAAGTGTCAGTGGTGAGCTTGTGTTTAGCCCTGCAGGGTGAGAAGTGTCAGTGGTGAGCTTGTGTTTTAGCCCTGCAGGGTGAGAAGTGTCAGTGGTGAGCTTGTGTTTAGCCCTGCAGGGTGAGAAGTGTCAGTGGTGAGCTTGTGTTTAGCCCTGCAGGGTGAGAAGTGCCAGTGGTGAGCTTGTGTTTAGCCCTGCAGAGTGAGAAGTGTCAGTGGTGAGCTTGTGTTTAGCCCTGCAGGGTGAGAAGTGTCAGTGGTGAGCTTGTGTTTAGCCCTGCAGGGTGAGAAGTGTCAGTGGTGAGCTTGTGTTTAGCCCTGCAGGGTGAGAAGTGTCAGTGGTGAGCTTGTGTTTAGCCCAGGGTGAGAAGTGTCAGTGGTGAGCTTGTGTTTAGCCCTGCAGGGTGAGAAGTGTCAGTGGTGAGCTTGTGTTTTAGCCCTGCAGGGTGAGATGTGTCAGTGGTGAGCTTGTGTTTTAGCCCTGCAGGATGAGAAGTGTCAGTGGTGAGCTTGTGTTTAGCCCTGCAGGGTGAGAAGTGTCAGTGGTGAGCTTGTGTTTTAGCCCTGCAGGGTGAGAAGTGTCAGTGGTGAGCTTGTGTTTTAGCCCTGCAGGGTGAGAAATGTCAGTGGTGAGCTTGTGTTTTAGCCCTGCAGGCTGAGAAGTGTCAGTGGTGAGCCTGGGGCCAGCACTGTTAGGTATGGACATAGCTGCTCGGCATCACTACTCCAGCAGCATCTTCTCCCCTCTCTGCCACGTAGGGTTCATTCATGTTTTGTCCTCCTCATCATGCCTTTCCTATAGAGATCCACAGCACGTGCGTTTACTGGACTCAACTCAACCTGATAGTTAGACTCTGGACTTACCTGACCGCTCTTTTGAAGCTCCAGACTTGAGGGAACCTCCTCCAGCCCAGGCTACAGACTGATGGGAAAGCATGTTCAGAGCAGTTCTCCGTCAGAACGTTTTACTGTCGTGTGTGAGTAGAAAGAGGCATAGAAGTTCACTTTGTTTAATGTGTAGTGTCTCTGCTTGTACTTGCTCTAGAGCGCTCTTGTAAATGGGAAGCTGATACTTTGTTTGTTGTTGTGGGTGTTGGACTTTATATAGGATTTTATAAAATGGCTCTCTCAAATCAAGCAATCTGATTGGTTCACAGCCATTGTATAATTCCAGTAACCGAGTTCAATAACCCATGGCCATGGGTTATTGGCCAATGTCGACTTCAGTCTGCGGCCTCGTGGGATAACAACTGATCAGGGGGATATATTCACCACAACACACTTGCTCTCGTGATATATTGCTTAAATATACTGTAACCTGTTGTCATGCCTCGGTCATTCATGTACCACAAACAAGTCTCAGATTGGCGTTGGCAGCATCCTCATACAGTACAGATCGACTAGCTCTTGCTTCTGAGATGCACATGAGTATTGCAGTGTTAGAGGCAGCAACTTTGATCAGAACCTCACATGGAAACAGTGTGGATGGATAACAGTGTTGACAATGTGTTAATGTGCAAGAGAAACCCGACTTCTGCAGATGACTTGCAGTTTGGCTTGTCATGCATATGAATTTAATTCGAATTTTTTATCCGATGCCAGTGGCAATGAGGGCATTGATTCGGAAACCATACTTGTTGTTTACGCCGTTAAATTAATTATTGACCGGTGCTATTTTAAAGCTGTTCACGTGTCTGAGACACAGTTTGTACAGTCGGACTCTATTATGAAACGGGCTTGCATAGCTAAATTAATGTCAATAAAATGAATGAAAAATAAGCATGAAAGTACACTAGAAGAGACCGTTATGTCTCTGTGGGTTTATATAGTTTGGAAGTCTCAAGGTATTATGTGTTTTTATCATCTGTGCTCTAAATGTAGCTTTTTGGAAGATGCAATAGTCTGAAATGAGACGTGAGAATGTGTTAATTGACTGTTGTTTGTGGTGTAGCCGATACTAGAATGGAAAGATAAATACTGTTTAAGAAATAGTTGTATCTTCTTTGGTACAGAGCCTCCAGAGACCGTGTGAGACTGTTCAATGAGCATACGTCTATTTCTGTGTAAAGCACACCTGCAGGCACTTTCAAAATGTAATATACTACATATTACTAGTTATGTGACAACCAGTGTTGGGCAAGTTACTTTCAAAATGTAATATACTACATATTACTAGTTACTTTCATTTAAAGTAATAAGTTACTTTACAATATTACTGTCTGTGTAGAGTAACTCGTTACTTATTACACTACTTTTGCATTACTTTCACCAAAATGACTGCAGTAGCAGACATCCCCGCCTCGGAACCATCCCGAAAAATAATTTCAACCGCCTTGAAGTCAGTGTAAACCATCCAAAATTCTAAATGTTATCCTTTTCCTTTGTTATTGTCATCTATAGTGCTTCTTTGCATAAAAACACACAGTTTGATTAGGAAATGATTGTATCTTTATTTAAATGTGCTTTGATAAAAATAAAATAAAAAGTAACTAAATTTGTAACTTGTGTTACTTGACAAAGTAACTGGTATAATATGACTGAAATCCTATTGGTAATAAGTTATATTACTGAGTTACTTCTAAAAGTAATATATTACATGTAATATGTTACTTTTGTAATGAGTTACCCCCAACACTGGTGACAACGCATTAAGAGGAGCAAGTCCTCCTCCTGTGAGGGGCTTCTGTTGTTGTTGTTTTCAGTCTTGTTCTGTCTCCCTCTCTCCTCTTCTCCTCTCCTCTCTCCTTCCTCTCCTCTCCTCTCTCCTTCCTCTCCTCTCCTCTCCTCTCTCCTTCCTCTCCTCTCCTCTCTCCTCCTCTCCTCTCCTCTCCTCCATCTCTGTGACTTGTGCAGCTCGAGGCTCTGAACCAGCAGAACTCCAAATACCAGGAAGAGCTCGAGGAGCGGAGCAGCTGGGAAAACCAACGCATCGGAATTCTCTGCAAGGAAATGTAAGTGCTCCCCTGATTTGTTTCTCCTTAAATGTGATGCCAGCCAGCCAGTTCAGGGAAACACAGAAAATATGTGCGTCATCTTTTTTGACAGTTTTTGGTACAGGAGAAAAAATATATAGCCTCTTTTTACCGCATGCTTTTTACCTCGCTTTGTTGTGGTTGTGCTGGATCTTCCAGCCTGATGTGGAGGTCTATTTATAGACTGGTGTGCAGCTGGATGTGTGTCTCTCTGTGTGTACGTGCAGAGGTATGATGTGTGTGTGTGTGTGTGTGTGTGTCTGTGTGTGTGTGTGTGTGTGTGTGTGTGTGTCTGTGTCTGTGTGTGTGTGTCTGTGTGTGTGTGAGTGCGCGCGCGTGCGTATGCGTGTGTGTGTGTGTGTGTGTGTGTGTGTACGCGTGCATGTGTGTTAAGCAGTCATTCTGCCACACCTCCCCTGAGCCATCAGGGCCCCGGGCGGTGATGTCACAGCTCCAGATGGATATAATTGGCTGATATAATTGTAGTCATCAGTATGTAGCATCCAGCATCCTGAAGGAGGACAATCAGGAGCTGGAGATGCCATCACATTTCTGTTAGCTAGTTAGCTACCCGACTGACCAGAGGAGGCGCTAGTACAGCGACCAGGACACATACTGTACCTTCATTCCGGCTTCCCACCCGCAGACACAGCCAATCGTGCCTGTATGAACGCCCGACCAAGCCGGAGGTAACACGGGGGCATGAAGGGAATCTACCGCTACATTACCCGGACGCACTGATTTTTTTCATTTTTTTAACCCTTTTTTAGACATTTTTAAAACAAGTTTAAACTGGTGATGCTCTTCAAGTTTAAAGAATCTATCATCTGAAATGATAAAAAAGCCAGACTCTTCTTGAATTAAATAAAAAGGCAGACTTATCTTGAATTACTGGTGTATATATACTTTTTAGAACACGGCTCTCTTGAATACTCGATTCTGATTGGTCAATCAACAAGATTCACCGGTCATTATTTCTCGACAACCGACCGCTGCTCTGCCACACCTGGATTAATCAGTTGATAAGAGCTTTTTGTCAGCAAACACTACTACCGTAAATTCCGGACTATAAGCCGCGGCTTTTTTCCCGTTTTTTGGCCTTTTTTGGCCCCTGCGGCTTATATAACGGTGCGGCTTATCTATGGATTTTTCCAGCAAACGGCCACTCGGGAACCTCCAAAATCTATGGATGTTGGTATGAGGCAGAACGAGAGCAAGACAGACATTATGAGAGCGAGACCCTGATTGGATGATGTTGCAAAAAATGTGCCTCGCGACCTGATTGGAGCACTGTGCCACTACTCTCTCTCAGCCACTACGGTAAAACACCCTCGCTCCGGGGGGAAAAAGGCAGCGATTGAGCCTGAAAGACAGTCTGAATGAAATTGAATGTAACATTCCCAATTCTATGTATTACATTCTAAAAAACTAACAGCAACATTTTGGAAGGCTAAGCCACACAACTAGCTCGTTGTAATCTAACATCATGCTTCAAAAGATGGAGAACTGGCTGTGTTACGACGATGGCGGCGATTGAGCCTGAAAGCCATGTCTGAGACAGTAGCGAGACAGGAACAACAACAACAGCAGCAGCAGCAAAGGATCATGCACAAACCCGAGACGAAAGGGACTGTCCGTCAGGGCGCGGACGACTGTGTCAGCAACTCCCTCCCGACTACCAGGAGAAAATTACAAACTTCGGCGAATTCACACAAAGAAAGATCAAGGAATATTCCATCGGACCGGAGCAGATCATAAATATGGATGAAGTGCCTTTGACGTTCGACCTGCCTCTCACTAGGACTGTTAACAAGAAAGGTGAATCGTCCATCACGTTGAGAACCACAGGTCACGAGAGAACGAATTTCACTTGTGTTCTTGGCTGCACAGCATCTGGAGTAAAGCTCCCGCCGATGGTGATTTTTAAGCATCTCACAATGTGTGATTTTGTCTGGGGATTAGTGACCTGACTTTTGTTTTGTTGAAATGTTAATAAATGGGAGCTTCCCCAAACAGCCATCTCTTTCCCGACAATCCCCTCTGTGCACGAAGCCTTACATATGGTAATTAAACATCAAAACACCCGCGGCTTATAGACCGGTGCGGCTTATATATGTAAAAAACAGTCAACTCTGCAGGTGCGGCTTATACACCGGTGCGCCTTATAGTCCGGAATTTACGGTAATTAGGCCAACCAGTTGCAGCTGTGGTGTCTTGTGTGCCAATTACGAATGAAACCGCTTTGTCGTTGAAAACGCTATTAAAAAATCTATTTGAATAATTATTTTTGTCAGATTATTGAATGATTTAGTTGTAGGCCGTGTTCTAAGCGGGATAATGTATATTGAGGCGGTGATTACGGGGGAAATAATGACCTTCAGGTGATGATTAAGCCCTCCGCTGCGCGTCGGGCTCAATCATCACCTGTCGGTCATTATTTCCCCCGTAATCACCGCCTCAATATACATTATCCCTTACTTAAACAAATTGAACTCCTGGTGCCCTTTTCTGAATGGTCTCTAGGAGGTCTCTAGTTTGTGCTTGTCAAGTTTCATGAGGCTGTGATTATCCTAGAGGTCACAATAGGTAATTTTATACAGTGAGGTCAAGTTTAGAAAAATGGTCTTACTACAATGAAATGGCTAACATCACCTCACAGGAATACAATTGGGCTCATTGCGTCCACAAGTGTCTCAGCTTTCCAGTCCCAATTTATGCAATTCCAAGACTGTTTGGGGAACCCAATATGCAGGAATATTATAGCAGTATCTTCACTCTAGTCTGATGTTGGCCGCGGAGGGCGAGGGCTAGAAAAACGTTTTTTTCATGCACACATCCGCAATCAACTCAAAATGGCCCGTAAACAGCTGCAGCTCATTCAGAATGCTGATGCTAGCGTTTGATCCAGAGCACACGACTCCAGTTCTGACATGTTTACACTGGCTTCCACTTAGTGACACAATAGATTTCAAAGTGCTGTACTAGTCTATAAATCACTGAATGGTTTAGAGCAGGGGTGCCCAATACGTCGATCGCGATCGACCGGTCGATCGCGAAGGTAGTGTGGTAGATCGCATGGCATTGAGGAAGGGAAAAAAAAAAAAAAATCACTGTTTTTCCACTGTTTTTCCACTGTTTCCACTGTTTTTCCACTGTTCCACTGTTTTGCACTGTATACTCAGTGTATATATATATAAATAAATATGTTTGGTAGATCACTTTGACTTGGTCATTTTAAAAGTAGCTCCCAAGCTGAAAAAGTGTGGGCACCCCTGGTTTAGAGGCCTAGAATATATCTTGGATATGCTTAAGGAATATAAACAGAATATAAACCTCTTTTTAATTACTATTTTATATACTTTGTACTTTCTTTTAATTCTATTTTTATATGTCTGTTCTTTTTGGTTTTATTTATGTATTGTAAAGGACACCAAATTGCCCCCGTGTACGAAATGTGCTCTATAACCAGTGTTGGGGCTAACTCATTACACAAGTAACATATTACATGTAATAATATATTACTTTTAGCAGTAACTCAGTAATATAACTTATTACCAATAGGATTTCAGTAATATCATACCAGTTACTTTGTCAAGTAACGAGTTATTATAAGTATATATATGTATAAGTTACAAATTGAGTTACTTTTTTTTTTTTTTTATCAAAGCACATATTTAAATAAAGATGCAATAATTTCATAATCAAATTTTGTGCTTTTATGCAAATAACCACTATAGATGAGAATAACAAAGCAAAAGGATAACATTTAGAATTTTCTTCTTTCTTCGGGATGGTTCCGGTGCGGCGGTGTCATTCTGCTACTGCAGTTATTTTGGTGAAATTAATGCAAACGTAGTGTAATAAGTAACGAGTTACTCTACACAGTAATATTGTAAAGTAACTTGTTACTTTCAAATGAAAGTAACTAGTAATATGTAGTATATTACATTTTGAAAGTAACTTGCCCAACACTGTCTATAAATAAACTTGCTATTGCTATTAATAGATGAGGGTGTTAAATGCCTTGGCTGTCTGACAGATGTAGCTTGGTTATACCCCCCCCCCCCCCCCCCCCCCCCGTCTTGACAAAGTGTTCCTCCATCCGATCTGAGGCGCGTCCTTCCTCAGCCTCCAGCTGGGAGTGTTATGTAAGACCTCCGTCTCTCCTCCTAGGACCGCCTGGCTCCAACATGGCCACTACTCTCACTATGACCTCAGAGTGTGTGTGTGTGCGTGCGCGCGCGTGCCCCTGTGTGACTCTGCCTGTGTGTGTTTGTTTGTGTGGAGTCAATGTGGCTTTGTGGCATCTGAGAGAACAGCAGAGTGTTTTTGTGTTAGTGCTGCGTGAGGCGCAGATTAGTTTATCTATTGGTGAAAATAAAAAAGCCTAGATGAGAAGACCGCGATAATAAGACCATTTGATACGATTTTGCCCCAGAGTCTCCCATCTGATAAGATTTTGCTTTTAGATGTTTTATTACAGAAAGTGTATGAAAACCATGACCAAAATAGTCATACGTTCTGTCACTGTGTTACTTGTGGATGGAGTTATAGTGAAAATAAAGTATTCCCCTTTTTGCTGGGGACCCCCTCAAGGACCCCTCAGGGTCCACACTTACAACCACTGTTCTAGTCAACGATGTATTGCATGAATAAAAAGGCGGCTTAACAATATCATTTTTACACAACTTGTTCTATCAGTATGTTACTACCTGCTATAATATACATTCGTCGACCTTGCAAAAATGTGGATTAGCTTGGAAATGTAACTAAATAGTGGAGCACTGACTTCAACTTGCATCTCTTGTTATTATGAGAGTAGATTTTGTTTGATTATCCATGTAAACTAAATTGTTTCTCTTTCACCTCGCAAAACGAAATGGTTATACAGCTCGGAACTGTATAAAGGAACTGCAATTCAGTGACGTACCCCTTTAAATCAGGCTCCTCCCTCCTCTGTTTGACGGGCTGATGCTACAGAGGCATGGTGAATGTCATTATCCAGCAGGCAGCCCAATGCTTCAGCCAGATGCTGCCTTTGCTCTTCTCCATACGACACAAATCCTAAGAATGACCCGTATGGAGCTCAACTGGATTTCTCTAGCAAAGCGTTTGGTCTCACGATCCAAAAGTATCCAGTGTGGATCCTTACAAATCCTTTAAGCTGTTTAAAATAAGATGGTACAATGAGTAGGCTACACAAGCAGCAGGGCTAGATAGACAGATGGCTTTTTGAATGATGAGAAATAGTCTGTAGATTCCAAATCCAAGCTAAATCATGTCAGTTGGTATAGAAGTAGTGGCAAAGATGAGATAACCGCATTGGTTTACTATTAAGTTTGAATCAAATCAAGATGTTTGTAGTCCAAACTGTTATTTGACTTTAACAGAATAAATTCTATATTGCTAAGCCAATGCATTTTCCCATCGGCTTGGTTTGCTTTTAATGCAGTAATAGTCCATACCTTACTGGGGATGCATGCGACACAACTTCGCGCAGACTTGCCAAAAAATAAAATGCTTACATTTTGGAAAATGTAAAAATCCGTTTTGTCAGTCCCTGCCTAATATGCCAATAATGCCCACTGCCCATGTGCAGTTTCAGATTGATTGGCCAAGTCATTGGGGAGATGGATGCAGACAGACAAAGAAACAGAGTTTTCCTCATTTAGGATAGTAGGATTTCTACAGCAATCTGTCTATGTGCTTTAAATGTGAAACTTTAAAAGGCACAGGTCAGGAACATGTGGAGAAAGAAATGCATGTATAAAAGAAATACTCTTTCCATTTCCTAATTTGGGGGATTTTGTCAAAACGAAGATTTCACAAGAAAATAATTCTGAGCTCTCCACCCTCTTGTGTATCGTGGTGCACTCCTCTCCACTCTCTCCTGCCGTAGACATTGACAGCACAGAGCAATGCGATGTTGTGGAACATAGCGCATCACCACTGACCTAAATAATATGGACAAACCCATCCACTATTTTTTGGACTCGCGTTTTGCAGCAAAGTGTTGTCTGTCGCCATCTTGGGGTCTTTGTGCACCTCACGTGAGATGAGGGTTTCCCAGAGCCGCAGCTCCGCCTGCTATTGGTCCATGATCGGCAAGCTGCACGATCACTGGAGAGGCGACCTGTCATTCACCCCCTTTTCTATCGTCTATTTTACTCTGAAAGGGTGAGTTATATAAGAAATTCCCCTCTACAGTTGTTATGAAAAGGTGAAATGAGCTATATAGACCAAAACCATGTCTGGGTCCAGGCTGTAAAGATGCTTAATCACTGTTACAAAGTGGGGCATTTTAACATGGGGGTGAACGGGAACGACAGGACGTCTGAGTCCTGCCTCAAGTGGCCATTCGAGGAATTACAGCTTTCAGGGTTACTTCCGCATCCTTGTGGGAAGACCTCAGAGCTTGAAACATATAAAAAAAAATAGAGTCCGCACACTGCTCGACTTGCTCCCAGTTGATTTATTCTTAACGTTTCGGTCAACAAGGACCTTCTTCAGAAATGACATGACAAGACCTCAGAGCTTGCCCACTGCGTATCACCCCATACATCAGTGATGATCAACGTGCGGCCCATGGACCACATGCGGCCCGTGGGCGCCTCCTGTATGGCCCGCGATGGAATTGGATTTATTTTTTTTTTTTTTTACAGTGCACCTGAACGCAACATGCAAGATACCCGCTGAATAAGTGTCCAAATGTTCATGTCATTCTGGCCAATACTCCACTTCTGTTAAGCATTTCAGTCTGGAATATGGAATATCTTTCAATAATCTATGATTTAGCTGCTAAATTGTCAAATTCTGCCGTCTGCTCGCTACCCAGGCACTTATGTATGTACTTAACCTAACTGGTGTGCACAACATTGTCAGACTAAACTCCGGCTGACACCCCAAAAACCTACAATCCGCTACAGAAAAATGTATATTGTCTGTATATTAACTGGCCCCTGGCCTTCTATCATTTCGCGAAAGTGGCCCCCGGGCAAAGCAAGTTGAGTATCCCTGCCTGCCATACATCATATTGACATGACTTACCTTCTCTACACATTCATTATATTGACACAGTGCAGTACAGTATGTCCTTACTCCTGTCTCCTTCCTCCACTCAGTGAGGAGCTGAAGCTGGCTTCGCAGACATCTCAGCATCTTGAGGAGGTACTGACCGTTCCTACAATCTCCTCCAAATGTCATATTATGGTCATAGATCACCATTTGTTGTGTTGATTCATAGGTTCTGGCATAGTGAGGCTTTGACCCCCTGCTGAACTCTTAAAGTGGAGACTGTTTTAACCTGCTTTTAAACGCTTCCTTCTGTACGTTTTGTGTCTCAGCACAACGTGGAGCGTAACAGCCAACAGCCAGACATGCGAAACAGGTAAGAAAGTAGGAAAGACAAATAGTGAACGTCTTTCTTATCTTAGTGTGCCCTGTATGCTGAAGCAATGAGCAATGCAATCTTTACACAGAATGAGCCTGCCATTGCAAAATTGTTTTTATTATGCCAACTGTTTTGGATCTTTTAAAGGTCTTTAGTTTAGTTTAGTTTAGTTTAGTTTATTTGACATATCCGTTTAAAATACATGCAAGTCCGGCATTAAAAAAACAACAATGTCAAGGATAACACAAAAAGTCGTGGACTTGTTTCCGTTGTGGCCCTTGGTGTCAACGTATACATAAAACACTTAAAACACATAAAAATACTTACACACTTAAAACACCAAATTACATAATACATTGTGTACATCCTAACCATCCCTCCTTCCCTAACGTTACCTGTCTATTCATGGACTTTGGCTAGTAGCCATTTCCTAGCATTCACCTTAAAACTGTGTGGGTTCGTGGTCTGTTTGATGGACAGAGGCAGTTCATTCCACTCCCGTGCTCCTGTGTACGCAAAAGAGCATTGCCCCATTTTGGTTCTACACCTCGGGGGGTGCAGGTTGGCTAAGCTGTACCTAGTCCTGTGGCTGTGTGATTCCCCGGCACTGGAAAAATAGCTGCTTAGGTATGCTGGGGCCCTGTTGTTAATGACCTTGTGTACCATGTTGAGCCTATGGTCACATATGGTGTAAAGCAGGATTTCCCTTGCCTATTTGATCATAAAGGATGGTTTATCTAAACATGGTGAAAGTATCGAAATGTACGGTCAGCAACTAAATCCACACAGTCAGCGACTAAATCCACAAAATCCACATTAGAAAACCCGAGCGTCTAAACGAGCTGTTTGGACTTCTGCAACCTTGTAGCATCATAAAGGTTCTCTCATTATCATTTTTATAAAGTACCCCCCCCCCCCCCCCCCCCCCCCCCAAATGGTTGAGTGGTTGTCATTGTTTTTTACCGGAGAGTTTCCCCAACCTGTAGTTGCCGGGCAGTTTTACATTTTGGTGTTATAAGGCCTTTTTAACACATTGAGTGCCAGCCATGTTTTCATTCCTGTAGGTAAGTTGTGCCAGGGGTGTTTTTGACGATTCTGGCTCATTTTAGAACAGCCGAGGATTCTTTTCTGTTAAGAATTCATGAACACCAATCATCTAAAAATAACTAATAGAATGTGTGCTTTCTCTGTCTAAAAGAGTTAGTTTGCAGAGTTAGTAGTTATGTAGATATTAGCCGTTGAGTACAGCATGGTTTCAGCGTCTGGAAATTTATTCAGAGATAAATGGCTTTTTGTGAAACAGTCACTTTAACCATTCATTTTTGGCATCAGTAAGACCGTCAGACATTCTAAACAATAGTTTTGAACAGTAATTTCCTCCATAACAACAGGAAACACCCCTCTCATTCAAACTCCTCCCTCCGTGTGTCTTCTCCTCCTTCCTCCTGGCTCTAACAGCGGGCGTGTCAGAAGCGCGTTGCTGCTGCCTGCCTGCCTGTCTGCCTGTCGGGCAAGACGAGTCTGAAATGGATTACTGTAAAATCGCGTCGCCATTTCCTTGAATGGCTTGCTCCCGCGGTGTGTGTGTGTGTGTGTGTGTGTGTGTGTGTGTGTGTGTGTGTGTGTGTGTGTGTGTGTGTTCGCGCGTTGCTCCGCGGCTCTGGGGGGAAGGGATCTCTGTCCGTTCTGTGTGTGTGTCTCGGGCTTCTGACTGTAAAATCGCCAAGCCATTTCCGCGGGAGGCGGCTGCTTTTGGTCCCGTGGCTTTTGGGTCCCGTGGCTGTGGCTTCTCTCTGTCTCTGTCGCCACTTAGTGGTCGGTAAAATAGATTACACACATGCTCTTGCTCCAAATAGTTATCTCGAAGATGTAAAAGGGGTTGATTGATGTCCCACCGTCAAAAAAAAAAAATGTTTATGTAAGACGAGTTAGCTCGTCCTTGGCACTTAAGCGCTGGATTATGTAAGACGAGTTAGGTCGTCTATGGCACTTAATGAGTTAAGCCCATTTTAAGTCTGCACTTTTTTTTATTTTCTGCCAATTAGAATGGACACTCAGTCTTTGTGCAGTCTGTCTGATCTGTAATCAATTAGAATGGACACTCAGGGCGGGTTCACACCAGCCTTGTTTACGGTAGTCTTTAGTACGGTCCATAGGGTCGGTGTGAACGCTCCTACTCAAACTCTGGTGCGGACTAAAAACCGCGCTCTGGTTCGCCTGTGAGAGGTGGTCTCGGTCCGCTCTCAAGCGAACTCTGGAGCGGCCCATTTCTGGTGTGAACCCACCCGGACTAGTCAGAGGAAGCACGTGATTTTTTGTGTTGATTCTTTTGGTTATTTCCTGTTTTGGAAGCTCCCGCGGAAGAAGAAGCTGCTTGCTAGCTGTAGCAGTTAGCTAGCTTATCTCGTCTCGTTACCAGCGACATCACAAACAGACAAAAATGACTAGTGGCAGGGGACAAACGTGGAGTCTGTAATGTTTACTGTTCTATTGACATATAATTGTCTAAATGAACAGACATAAATTCAAATTGACTGGTTAAACGACGTGCGTCCATCTTTATTTTCTGACATGGAGTAACTGGGTGTCGCATAGTGACACGTCATCAACAATGGCCGATGGCCTCAACGTAAACTGTCGGGAGGAAGTCAGTATGGCCAATAACAGAACGAGATTTCTGCCCACATGACTTTGGTTCGTGTGGGCAGGACTAGTGGATTTTGGCCTTGTGAACGCAAACCGAACCAGCTGAAAAACGAAACAATGTATCATCCTCTTCTCTGGCCCGAACCAAGGACCCGGACTTTCTGGTGTGAACCCGCCCTCAGTTGTTGTGCAGTCTGTCTGATCTGTAATCAATTAGAATGGACACTCAGTCTGTGTGCAGTCTGTCTGATCTGTAATCAAAGGATCCCACCAGTAACACTGCTAAAGCCAGAGAGTGAAAGTTAAACGATGGTGGAAATGATAGGTCAATGACAGATAGATGAGGCAAGATATTAGGGATCAGAGACTTGTGATAGAAGCTGAGAGAGACAGACGTGAAGAGAGAGAGACACAGACGTGAAGAGAGAGAGACACAGACGTGAAGAGAGAGAGACACAGACGTGAAGAGAGAGAGACACAGACGTGAAGAGAGAGAGACACAGACGTGAAGAGAGAGACACAGACGTGAAGAGAGAGAGACACAGACGTGAAGAGAGAGACACAGACGTGAAGAGAGAGACACAGACGTGAAGAGAGAGAGACACAGACGTGAAGAGAGAGAGACACAGACGTGAAGAGAGAGACACAGACGTGAAGAGAGAGAGACACAGACGTGAAGAGAGAGAGACACAGACGTGAAGAGAGAGAGACACAGACGTGAAGAGAGAGAGACACAGACGTGAAGAGAGAGAGACACAGACGTGAAGAGAGAGACACAGACGTGAAGAGAGAGAGACACAGACGTGAAGAGAGAGAGACACAGACGTGAAGAGAGAGACACAGACGTGAAGAGAGAGAGACACAGACGTGAAGAGAGAGAGACACAGACGTGAAGAGAGAGACACAGACGTGAAGAGAGAGAGACACAGACGTGAAGAGAGAGACACAGACGTGAAGAGAGAGAGACACAGACGTGAAGAGAGAGAGACACAGACGTGAAGAGAGAGACACAGACGTGAAGAGAGAGAGACACAGACGTGAAGAGAGAGACACAGACGTGAAGAGAGAGACACAGACGTGAAGAGAGAGAGACACAGACGTGAAGAGAGAGAGACAGACGTGAAGAGAGAGACACAGACGTGAAGAGAGAGACACAGACGTGAAGAGAGAGACACAGACGTGAAGAGAGAGAGACACAGACGTGAAGAGAGAGAGACACAGACGTGAAGAGAGAGAGACACAGACGTGAAGAGAGAGAGACACAGACGTGAAGAGAGAGACACAGACGTGAAGAGAGAGACACAGACGTGAAGAGAGAGACACAGACGTGAAGAGAGAGAGACACAGACGTGAAGAGAGAGACACAGACGTGAAGAGAGAGACACAGACGTGAAGAGAGAGAGATATGAAGAGGGGCTGACAGGACGCTTGTGTTGGCCAGAGGGAAATTAAGAGGTGACGGACAATTAGAGCAGAACTAATAGCTGTGGAGGAGCCAGGCCTCCCCTCTCAGGTGAATATGAAGAGACTGGCAGACAGACAGAAGCTATGATCCAACACGACTACCTGCTTCACATCCAATAACATGTAGCAAGATGGGTCTAACTGACACTACTACCTGCTTCACATCCAATAACATGTAGCAAGATGGGTCTAACTGACACTACTACCTGCTTCACATCCAATAACATGTAGCAAGATGGGTCTAACTGACACTACTACCTGCTATCACATCCAATAACATGTAGCAAGATGGTTCTAACTGACACTACTACCTGCTATCACATCCAATAACATGTAGCAAGATGGGTCTAACTGACACTACTACCTGCTTCACATCCAATAACATGTAGCAAGATGGGTCTAACTGACACTACTACCTGCTTCACATCCAATAACATGTAGCAAGATGGGTCTAACTGACACTACTACCTGCTTCACATCCAATAACATGTAGCAAGATGGGTCTAACTGACACTACTACCTGCTATCACATCCAATAACATGTAGCAAGATGGGTCTAACTGACACTACTACCTGCTATCACATCCAATAACATGTAGCAAGATGGGTCTAACTGACACTATTACCTGCTATCACATCCAATAACATGTAGCAAGGTGGGTCTAACTGACACGACTACCTGCTATCACATCCAATAACATGTAGCAAGATGGGTCTAACTGACACTACTACCTGCTATCACATCCAATAACATGTAGCAAGATGGGTCTAACTGACACGACTACCTGCTTCACATCCAATAACATGTAGCAAGATGGTTCTAACTGACACGACTACCTGCTATCACATCCAATAACATGTAGCAAGGTGGGTCTAACTGACACTACTACCTGCTTCACATCCAATAACATGTAGCAAGATGGGTCTAACTGACACTACTACCTGCTATCACATCCAATAACATGTAGCAAGATGGTTCTAACTGACACTACTACCTGCTATCACATCCAATAACATGTAGCAAGATGGTTCTAACTGACACGACTACCTGCTATCACATCCAATAACATGTAGCAAGATGGGTCTAACTGACACTACTACCTGCTATCACATCCAATAACATGTAGCAAGATGGGTCTAACTGACACTACTACCTGCTATCACATCCAATAACATGTAGCAAGATGGGTCTAACTGACACGACTACCTGCTTCACATCCAATAACATGTAGCAAGATGGTTCTAACTGACACGACTACCTGCTATCACATCCAATAACATGTAGCAAGGTGGGTCTAACTGACACTACTACCTGCTTCACATCCAATAACATGTAGCAAGATGGGTCTAACTGACACTACTACCTGCTATCACATCCAATAACATGTAGCAAGATGGTTCTAACTGACACGACTACCTGCTATCACATCCAATAACATGTAGCAAGGTGGGTCTAACTGACACTACTACCTGCTTCACATCCAATAACATGTAGCAAGATGGGTCTAACTGACACTACTACCTGCTATCACATCCAATAACATGTAGCAAGATGGTTCTAACTGACACGACTACCTGCTTCACATCCAATAACATGTAGCAAGATGGGTCTAACTGACACTACTACCTGCTTCACATCCAATAACATGTAGCAAGATGGGTCTAACTGACACTACTACCTGCTATCACATCCAATAACATGTAGCAAGATGGTTCTAACTGACACTACTACCTGCTATCACATCCAATAACATGTAGCAAGATGGGTCTAACTGACACTACTACCTGCTTCACATCCAATAACATGTAGCAAGATGGGTCTAACTGACACTACTACCTGCTTCACATCCAATAACATGTAGCAAGATGGGTCTAACTGACACTACTACCTGCTTCACATCCAATAACATGTAGCAAGATGGGTCTAACTGACACTACTACCTGCTATCACATCCAATAACATGTAGCAAGATGGGTCTAACTGACACTACTACCTGCTATCACATCCAATAACATGTAGCAAGATGGGTCTAACTGACACTATTACCTGCTATCACATCCAATAACATGTAGCAAGGTGGGTCTAACTGACACGACTACCTGCTATCACATCCAATAACATGTAGCAAGATGGGTCTAACTGACACTACTACCTGCTATCACATCCAATAACATGTAGCAAGATGGGTCTAACTGACACGACTACCTGCTTCACATCCAATAACATGTAGCAAGATGGTTCTAACTGACACGACTACCTGCTATCACATCCAATAACATGTAGCAAGGTGGGTCTAACTGACACTACTACCTGCTTCACATCCAATAACATGTAGCAAGATGGGTCTAACTGACACTACTACCTGCTTCACATCCAATAACATGTAGCAAGATGGGTCTAACTGACACTATTACCTGCTATCACATCCAATAACATGTAGCAAGATGGGTCTAACTGACACTACTACCTGCTTCACATCCAATAACATGTAGCAAGATGGGTCTAACTGACACTACTACCTGCTATCACATCCAATAACATGTAGCAAGATGGTCTAACTGACACGACTACCTGCTATCACATCCAATAACATGTAGCAAGATGGTCTAACTGACACTATTACCTGCTATCACATCCAATAACATGTAGCAAGATGGGTCTAACTGACACTATTACCTGCTTCACATCCAATAACATGTAGCAAGATGGGTCTAACTGACACGACTACCTGCTTCACATCCAATAACATGTAGCAAGGTGGGTCTAACTGACACGACTACCTGCTTCACATCCAATAACATGTAGCAAGATGGGTCTAACTGACACTACTACCTGCTATCACATCCAATAACATGTAGCAAGATGGGTCTAACTGACACTACTACCTGCTATCACATCCAATAACATGTAGCAAGATGGTCTAACTGACACTACTACCTGCTTCACATCCAATAACATGTAGCAAGATGGGTCTAACTGACACTACTACCTGCTATCACATCCAATAACATGTAGCAAGATGGGTCTAACTGACACTACTACCTGCTATCACATCAATAACATGTAGCAAGATGGGTCTAACTGACACGACTACCTGCTATCACATCCAATAACATGTAGCAAGATGGGTCTAACTGACACTACTACCTGCTATCACATCCAATAACATGTAGCAAGATGGGTCTAACTGACACTACTACCTGCTATCACATCCAATAACATGTAGCAAGATGGTCTAACTGACACTATTACCTGCTATCACATCCAATAACATGTAGCAAGATGGGTCTAACTGACACTATTACCTGCTTCACATCCAATAACATGTAGCAAGATGGGTCTAACTGACACGACTACCTGCTTCACATCCAATAACATGTAGCAAGGTGGGTCTAACTGACACGACTACCTGCTTCACATCCAATAACATGTAGCAAGATGGGTCTAACTGACACTACTACCTGCTTCACATCCAATAACATGTAGCAAGATGGGTCTAACTGACACTATTACCTGCTTCACATCCAATAACATGTAGCAAGATGGGTCTAACTGACACTACTACCTGCTTCACATCCAATAACATGTAGCAAGATGGGTCTAACTGACATGACTACCTGCTATCACATCCAATAACATGTAGCAAGGTGGGTCTAACTGACACGACTACCTGCTTCACATCCAATAACATGTAGCAAGATGGGTCTAACTGACACTACTACCTGCTTCACATCCAATAACATGTAGCAAGATGGGTCTAACTGACACTACTACCTGCTATCACATCCAATAACATGTAGCAAGATGGGTCTAACTGACACGACTACCTGCTTCACATCCAATAACATGTAGCAAGATGGGTCTAACTGACACTACTACCTGCTATCACATCCAATAACATGTAGCAAGATGGGTCTAACTGACACGACTACCTGCTTCACATCCAATAACATGTAGCAAGATGGTTCTAACTGACACGACTACCTGCTATCACATCCAATAACATGTAGCAAGGTGGGTCTAACTGACACTACTACCTGCTTCACATCCAATAACATGTAGCAAGATGGGTCTAACTGACACTACTACCTGCTTCACATCCAATAACATGTAGCAAGATGGGTCTAACTGACACGACTACCTGCTATCACATCCAATAACATGTAGCAAGGTGGGTCTAACTGACACTACTACCTGCTTCACATCCAATAACATGTAGCAAGATGGGTCTAACTGACACTATTACCTGCTATCACATCCAATAACATGTAGCAAGATGGGTCTAACTGACACTACTACCTGCTATCACATCCAATAACATGTAGCAAGATGGGTCTAACTGACACTATTACCTGCTATCGCATCCAATAACATGTAGCAAGATGGGTCTAACTGACACTACTACCTGCTTCACATCCAATAACATGTATCAAGATGGTCTAACTGGCGTATTGTTACTGTAGTCATCTAATAAGATTGGCTGCCGGTTTGGTTCAGAAAAGCTGATTCCTGCTTTTGTAATATATTAGCTGCAAGCAAAGTCATATTGTACCTGTCTGATTTACATTTATGTTGAATCAACAAAGCAAGCAGTTAGGTTTTCTGGCCATTTCACTCTTTACATATGCATAAGTAAATACAACCTATTATTCACAGAACTGGACTTGGATGACTACAATGACAGGACCTGTATGCGCCATATTGTTTCCAATAAGGAAGGGGGGGGGGTGTTAAAGGAAACCTATCGTATAAGATTTAGAGTTGACTCTGCACAGATGGAATGAGAGCACTTCTTCTCTCCAGGAATTTCACCTTTAATAAACCGTCTTGTTCATTATTTGGGGTTCCTCCCCAGCTGTTTCTGTGCAGCTCATCTACATACCTCAAGTTTGACTCCAGTGCAGTTTGCGAGGTCTATTTTTGCAAGCTCTCTCTCTCTCTCTCTCTCTCTCTCTCTCTACACAGAGAAACAGAGGGCGAGATAAACTTCCAGAAATCCACTGGAGCCTTAATCTCAGACAAGGACCAGGAGCTGGAAACTCTGAGGAATGAGGTACAATAGACACACACACACACGCACACACACACGCACACACACACACACACACACACGCACACGCGCACACACACACACACACACACACACACACACACACACACACACATTCTCTCTGTCTTCTTATTTCTTAGGAACACTGCTTTGATGTATAATGTGAACTGATCCGTGCGAGGGACTGATCTGTGTCTGTGTGATGGTTATTGCTGCGTGGTCCCTGTAGATGGCAGTGCTGCGAGGAGAGAACGCTGTGGCCAAGACCCTGCAGTCTGCCGTGGAGACCCTGGAGAGAGACAAGGCCCAGCTGCAGAGCCGCGTTCACAGCCTAGAGCAGAGGCTCATGGGAACGCAGGCGCCAGACGGACCAGACAGAGAAGCTCCCTCTGCAGGTGAGGAGAGGAGATGTGATTCTTCACAACTCAAGAGCGTCCACACTGATATTAGAGTTTCAACCTGTTTGATCAGAGCGTCCACACTGATATTAGAGTTTCAACCTGTTTGATCAGAGCGTCCACACTGATATTAGAGTTTCAACCTGTTTGATCAGAGTGTCCACACTGATATTAGAGTTTCAACCTGTTTGATCAGAGCGTCCACACTGATATTAGAGTTTCAACCTGTTTGATCAGAGCGTCCACACTGATATTAGAGTTTCAACCTGTTTGATCAGAGCGTCCACACTGATATTAGAGTTTCAACCTGTTTGATCAGAGCGTCCACACTGATATTAGAGTTTCAACCTGTTTGATCAGAGCGTCCACACTGATATTAGAGTTTCAACCTGTTTGATCAGAGCGTCCACACTGATATTAGAGTTTCAACCTGTTTGATCAGAGCGTCCACACTGATATTAGAGTTTCAACCTGTTTGATCAGAGCGTCCACACTGATATTAGAGTTTCAACCTGTTTTCTCATTTTCATTTTCACTTCTTCAGGCGACGCGGCTCTGGAACGGCTGAGAGAAGAGAAGGAGTTTGCAGAGGGACAGGTACGGCTTATCCAAATGCATCTTATGTCTATATCTTGTTCATGTTCTCACCTGCACCATATAATCGATTTGGTTCATGGACCAAATCCTTTATTTATTCAGGTAGACTGATTTTTAGATCAAAATAGCTTTTTCAAGAAAGGACAATAAAACATGTATTTTACAAGTTCAGTCACAACAAGTGCAAACCTTTAAGCCCACAGTGCAGTGGTGTGGCCATTCATCTTTGTGGCACCACGCCCCCACCCCCCACAGCCCCCTAGCCACGCCCCCTACCCACCCCTCCAATCCCGACTCTCTACCACCTTCCTATCCCTAGCTACAGCCCCTATTCCCTAAACTCACTTAACGTCCATGAGTGTCCTGACTTGGCATTTTTCCCTGACCCCGGTGGGGCCTGCTGGCCCAACGCCATGGGAAAAACATTAGGTCTATATTGAAACAAGAATATGTCAGAAATGAATGCAGGGGGAGAACAGTCTAATTTATAAGGTGCATCGTAATGGGATCCAGACTTGCCGAGTTCTGTATTTATGGGTACAGTGTCTAAATGGAACCAGACCTGTCTGTGATCTGGTGCTGTAGTTTAATTTGAGTGTATGCGTCTGACCGTTGTCTGGTCGTCTCCCGCAGATCAACTTTCTGAACAGCGTGATCGTGGACCTTCAGCGGAAGAATGAGGAGCTGAAGATCAAGCTGAAGAAGATGGCCCTGACTGAGTTCAATGGCAACGACGGGACAGATGGGTGAGACACAGACGCACATGATTGTAAATTTAGGGATGCACGATATTGGATTTTTTTGCCGATGTGCCGATATTTTCCAACTCTTTTGGCCGATTGCCGATGCCGTTAGTGATATATGTGTGCATTTCCCCCCACCTAATTTCAGAGAACATCAAGTCTCTCCTGTAGTGGAGTTAACACATTATTATGTCTACTCTTATCATGACGGCCCACTGGCAGATGCAGACATCAATACAATGCTTTTCAAAATGAACACATTCACTGGACAAAATAAGAAAACTACTTCAACTTAGGTTATGTAAAACACGCCATATTTTTATTTAATGTAAAATTTGGGATATAAGACGCCCTTTTAATACTTTTCTTTTTTCATCTATAAAGTGGAGTGTGTCTTATATACCGGTGTGACATATATACCAGTATAAAATGCAGAGAGAGGTTGGCAATTTCCATATGTCCTTCTATCAGTGTCATTACGGATGCATGACCACATTGTTGACATAACATTGCAGCTGTCAGTCACAGCCTAGCTAGTAGCGGCACAACTGCTCACTGTTAATAAACGAGGTGAACAGATGTTGCTGTCTGAAGGTTTTGTCTGCGTCTCCTAACGTAACTATCCACACATCTCTCTCGTCCTACTCTCCCTTCACGTCTGTGGACAGCAGAGAGGCATACAAACAAACCCTGAGGATTCTATTGCCGTCATTACTATAAGCCGTGTATAATGCAGGCCACCATCGCTATTTTTTAATAGATCCTAACGTAATAATAATAACGTTCCTCCCGTTATTAACGTTGCTGTAATAGGCCGAGTCATCTCTATTGCACTGAGCAGACTGACACTCCCTCTCTCCCCTCCCTTCCCGCCGCTCCAGGCTGGACGAGGGCGTGTTGAAGCGGGAGAAGAAGCAGCCCGCCCCTCCACGTCTGTTCTGCGACATCTGCGACTCCTTCGACCTCCACGACACGGAGGACTGCCCCACCCAGGCCCAGAGCCCCGACTCGGTGCCCCACTCCACCTACCACGGCAACCCGGCCGACCACAGGCCCTACTGCGACATCTGCGAGGCCTTCGGACACGCCACCGAGTCCTGCAACGACGATCAGACCTTCTGAGGTTTCCACGACCCACGAGTCCACGACCAAACTCTTTAACTCCATTTTCACTCCGTTCCCCTCTCCCTCTATTACAGCTTTTACCGCCCAGCTCATGCCTGACACTAGCCCCCCCCCCCCCCCCCCCGCACAGCCAAACAACAGATTTCCCATATGTATTTTTATATTGTATTTATGTATATCACTGTCATCCACCGTCCTCTGTGTCACTAAAAGACTCATAAAAGCTCCACGGTTCTGAATATAACGCAGACTGCTTCGTCCAAATATGCTGCCTTGGTGCAATATCGATGTTTTGTAAGAAAAGGGACTGATCCTCTGCACTCGTTATTTGTTTTTAATGTGTGTTCTTTTGCATTTTGTTTTGTTTTGAAATTGACCACGGCTGATGTTTGCCATTCGCTCTTATCAGGCTTTATTAGTTGAGTAATAAAAAAAACAGGGATCACAGTTTAAACACATTTCAAACCCAAAAGGAAAAACGAGGCACCGGACTGACGCTTAACGCCTCGTC
Organism: Poromitra crassiceps; assembly: GCF_964638095.1. Classification (NCBI taxonomy): domain Eukaryota; kingdom Metazoa; phylum Chordata; class Actinopteri; order Beryciformes; family Melamphaidae; genus Poromitra; species Poromitra crassiceps. Next base: position 17,591,231 of record NC_139627.1, on the reverse strand, counting down.
TCCTGTCTTCTGTATGACATTCCATTGTCTTTACGGCTGAAAACCAATCAGAGAGAACAATACTGCCATGTCAGATGTTTTACAAAGGCCTTCTGTGTTCACCTCTGGAAAGGTATTGGAGGACACAACAATACTGTGCAAGTAGTTAGCATACAGTCATAAATATTATGTAACAAGGTTTAATTACAATCCATTGCGTTCGTACACTTAATTCGTACACTTATGAGATTTTCATGAAGGAACTATACAGCGTTATATCGCACTTGCACTCCTTGTCCATAGGTTAACATACGAAAATAAGGCCACTGTAAAATAAATAGTGAGGGTTTGTTTTAGCTAGCGATGAGGTTGTTGTGTTGTTATTTATTCTGTCCGATTATGAGGCTGGCGTATTCAAGATCTGTCACGAACCACAGTGATATATGCATACAGGGAAATAAGCTAGCACTGATTCTAGTGTGTAGTCTGTACTAGGTCTACTGTATTATAAATAACATATTAAAACATGTCCTGCTACATGTTAGAGTTAAGAGGAACCCGCCCAGATGAAGACCCTCATAGAAGCCTCTAGTAACGTATTGCACTGTCCACTTTATAGATTCAGCATTCAACACACTTAAAAACTCGTAATCTAAAGGGGGAAAACATGGGGAAATCAATACAGATTAGTACATAGAATATGGACTATCCCATTTTATATTACCTGTGGATTTCATACATGTACAGTATGTTGTCCTCCTTAAAATTATACCTGTATAGCGACATTAATTTGAATGATCTTAATGTTCTTAAGCACAAGTTTGGATCATATTGAATCTTCCAATGCAACAATGTATAGTGACTGACTGACACTTTTCTTTGTAAATATCGATCAGAAGTTTCCTTCTGAAATGTGCACATAGTGCCACGAAACAAAAAAAATCTATCTCTTTTGTGTACTGTATTTTATTTTTCTGCCTCGTTGATAAGATTAACATTGTATGATAGAGATGCTTCCGCTCCGGGGAGAATCCCACCTGTATAATTATTGACTTTTAACACATTGTGTACTTTCTACTTCAGTCATGTGATGCGTCTACCTAGTGCAATGTTTTCTATGTTAACACTTTCAGGCACGTCTATAAATGGTTTCTGAAGTGTTCAAACCATTTACAGATGTGGACATATTGTAACATGTCACTGTTTTCTATGTACTGTATACTCCTCTAACAGTTCAATAGAAATACTATGAGAAAATACATTGTCTGTTTTTTTGTTTGATTTTCTCCCCAATTGTACTTGACCGATTCCCCCTGCCTGTTCCACCCCCTCTGCCGATCTGTTGTAGAATAGCACATGCTTCCCCCGATACATGTGCAGTTGCCAGCCGCTTCTTTTCACCTGACAGTGAGGAGTTTCACCGGCAGGACGTAGAGCGTGGGAGGATCACGCTATTCCCCCCAGTTCCCCTCCCCCCCGAACAACCAGAAGAGGTGCTAGTGCAGCGACCAGGACACATACCCTTAATCCGACTTCCCACCTGCAGGCACGACCAATTGTGCCTGTATGGACGCCCGACCAAGCCGGAGGTAACACGGGGGCTCGAACCTGCGACCCTTGTGTTGCTAGGCAGGGAAGCTGCCGCTGCAGTCCCCGGGTGCCCTGCATGGTCTCTGGTTGTCCTTTGCACTTTTTTTTCCCCCCCTGTCGGCCTTTTATTTTACTGCAATACTATTTAACCAAGGCAGAAGCACAAAGTAGGCCTTAACCTTACCCCGCTAGCCGGGCGCTATGAGCGAGAAGCACCCGGCTAGCCGGGTAAGCCTTTTACTCACAGATCTACTGCCTCTCACACAGCGTCAAAGCCCACTGATCCCACAGGATGGTACAGATTAGCAGTGCCACTGCTCCGTTTCATCCCCAGATCCATTACGCTCAGGCAGCACAAAGCCTGCTCCATTTTTCATGAGCTCTCAGCTGTCCTACACCGGCAGACGTAACACTGCAAACGAGTGCTGTTAAATAACCTGCAGAAGAACATGAGAGGCTCGTCTTTGAGGGCTTGTACTGAAGATCATCAACATCTGCTCCCGGCCAGAGAATCTAGCTCAGTGATTCCCAAACTGTGGTCCGCAAGGCTCCATCTGGTGGCACTCGACACTCAACAGCCTTGCTGACTGCCATCAGCCTATCCACAAATAAGATGTTTACATGCATCTGTTTATGTGTTGGTTATTTGTGGTCTGACTCGCAACAGTAGCCTACTACTATTTAGCCTTTCTGATGCTATTGCATGGTTAAATCAGTGATTTTTTTAATGGGGGGGGATTGGTAGCCACAGTGGGAAGTGGTACTTTGGAAATTTGGTTTGGTACACTACATAGTGGTACTTGGGTCTGGAAAGTTTGGGAACCTCTGATCTAGCTGGTGTTAAACTCCCATGTCGAGTTGCAAGTCTTTTTTTGATTTTGTCAAGTCGAGTCTAAAGTCATACAATTTGTGCCTAGTCTGACTCGAGTCCAAGTCATGCGACTCGAGTCCACACCTCTGGTTGACCAAAACAAACAGAAAAAGCGAAAACGTTTTGTGACTTTTATTAAGAAAACAAAACCATTGGACATGATAAAAACCAAGCACTACTGATGGAATAAATAAGTCAAACCAAACCATAAATCTGTACAAGATCTAAAGTGAAACAACATGGTCCCAAGAAAAACAACATATCTCACAGCTCTTCTTTTTTTTTTACACACAGTTATGAGCAAACTATAAGCAATCGGCTCGATCAGGTGAAAGCTACAACATAAGTGAGATTTTTTTTTTTTTAACTGAGTGTACATAATGCGGTTTATAACTGTTAATGTCAATACATAGCATTTTAAGTACCAGCGCTGCTGGACTGGGAATGAGGTATATGCTAATCCATCCAACTCAAATTTCTTTTTTCTTCTTTTCTCTCCATCCATGTGACGGCTGATTTGCTGAGATCGTCAGATCAAGTAATTCGTTAAGTACTCATATCTAGCCCGTGTTATATGAAGTCCTTGGTTTACTGTGATTCAACTGATTTCATTCAATGTTCACCAGTGAAGAGCAACTCAATCTGACGTGTGTGAAGTTGTACGTTCGAGGTCACAGGTCTGAATCCTTACTACTTAAGTTCAAGTAAATCGCACATCGATGTCGATGACAGAATCTGCACAAAGCAAATAGCTCGATGCCAGTCAAGACGTGTGTGGATTCAGCCAATTGACAGCACCTTGAAGGAGGATTAGAACCAAGCTTAAAGACTGGACCCTCTATTGTGAGCTACACAAAACCTGTAGGTCGTAGGTAAGTAGTGATACACAGGACATTTACAGAGATGAGAAGTGATAAGAAATGTACATGTCATGACTGCGGACCGGACAGGAAACCCGGTACCCGGCGCTGGTCTGTTTCAACCTTAGGGGGGGAAAAAACACAGCCAGATAACAACGGTGTCGGCGCCTAAGGCAGAAACAGAGCAGTAACCGAGGTGTAGAGAGAAACCGAGAGAAATCTCATGATCAAATCGGACTTATGATACAATAGTACTTTTGGGTAGTGTTTAAATTCCAGTCTCCAATTGTCGCAACTAAAAATCTAACAAACGTTTGTGGTTGAATATAAATATTGAAAAGAAAAATCATTAGTGACAATTATATGGCAAAACAAAACATGGCACCAAAAGTGTAATTTAAAAAAATTGTTTGACCTAAGTATGTTTAATCATAGCAACACAAGGCACACCTTCAGGACCTATGCTACCTATGCCTGTCTTCACTATTCATCTAAAGAGGTTAACTTGACCAGTACCGTCGTCTTCTTCCTCTACATACCAGACTAACTCAATCGAAAACAAGTGAATGGAGAACTTTCATGGATCGAGAAAAAAGACATCCATTACAGCAGCAAATCTATCTGTGATCGATTGTGATATACCATAACAGTGCATTGACCCTCCTGAGAAAAAAACCCCTAAACATATCCTAAACAAATATAGAACATTAGTCTAACAGGAGGCGAGTTGGGGGGATTGAAGTGATGTGGTCTTTAGGTGGAGGTTTTCCTGTAGCCACTGATCTAGGACCAGGTTAGCCTCTGCGTCTCCTGAGCTAAACCGGTGGGAGTAAAACATTTAAAACTGGTCTCAGACCAGGGTCTAGGATCAACCTCGTCCTATACGCTCGCTGATGTGGACATCGGCGTCAAATCCCCAGTGTTATTCTTTCTAAGTCACAGATGCAGGTCAGTGTTTCTCTTCTGGCCTGGGCAGGCAGCGCCACCCCCTGGTCATGGAGGGGGATTGCAGCCTGGGTTCAGAGCTTCTCTTGGCATTAGAGAGAGAGTGTGGGGAAGAAGTGTGAGGAAGCACGGAGGGGGTTAGCGAATAGAGGTACCATTCTCCCTCTGTGGCAGAGGAGTGTTACGGGGTGGGTTGCTCTGTGGCAGACGAGTGTTACGGGGTGGGTTGCTCTGTGGCAGACGAGTGTTACGGGTGGGTTGCTCTGTGGTAGAGGAGTGTTACGGGGTGGGTTGCTCTGTGGCAGACGAGTGTTACGGGTGGGTTGCTCTGTGGTAGAGGAGTGTTACGGGGTGGGTTGCTCTGTGGCAGACGAGTGTTACGGGTGGGTTGCTCTGTGGTAGAGGAGTGTTACGGGGTGGGTTGCTCCGTGGCAGACGAGTGTTACGGGGTGGGTTGCTCTGTGGCAGACGAGTGTTAGGGGGTGGGTTGCTCTGTGGCAGACGAGTGTTAGGGGGTGGGTTGCTCTGTGGCAGACGAGTGTTAGGGGATGGGTTGCTCTGTGGCAGACGAGTGTTATGGGGTGGGTTGCTCTGTGGCAGACGAGTGTTAGGCTGGTTTCACACCGACGACCCACGCCTTGCCTTGCCTCAACCCACGCCTACGCCGAGCTGGGCGTGAACCTGTTACACGCTTTTGCGATCACACCGCACGCCTTTTGCACGCCGAACCTGGAGCCGAGTCACAAGCGCCTCTCCTCTCTCCCGACTGTATTTTTTCACGTGTTGTCCAGAATTGTCATGGGTAGCCTCTAGGTAAAATAAATCTGATATATTTAATGTTCTATTGATGCTGGATATGTATAACCAGGTCTGACTATAGTCGGACATTTTAGAGAGGTGATCTTGCAAGAATATGTGCTGGCACAACAACATTGTCCATCTTGCTTCTTCGGTCGCTATTCTCTCTCATGAAGATTTGTTTGCCGACAGGGAGAAAGCCCCACGTGATAGCCACCCGTCAATCTCTCTCTCGCTCTCTCTCTCTGCTCAATACTGTTGTAGAAACTCCATTTTATTTTGAAATTCAGTTGACTTTGCCAGTTCCCACGGATATTGTCGCGTTTTTCTTTCATGGCTTGACAGAAAAGCCTGCCTGCACGCGCCTTGTCGGCGTGAAAATAGAACTCTCGCCTATTCGATAAAATCGGCAAGGCACAGGCAAGGCGTGGGTACACGCAGGGTTCACGCTCAGGCGTCCGGTGTACACAGCCTCGTTGACTAAAACGGACGCCTATTAAAAAGCGTGGGTAAAGGCAAGGCATAGGCAAGGCTTGGGTCGTCGGTGTGAAACCAGCCTTAGGGGGTGGATCGCTCTGTGGCAGGCGAGTGTTACGGGGTGGGTCGCTCTGTGGCAGACGAGTGTTAGGGGGTGGGTCGCTCTGTGGCAGACGAGTGTTAGGGGGTGGGTCGCTCTGTGGCAGACGAGTGTTAGGGGGTGGGTCGGCTTAGGAAGAAGGGGAGAGGGACGAGAACCGGTGAGTCCATTACCCCCAAATGATCTCGGGATAATGGGCCCATTTAACTCTCCTCAAAGTCCTGAGATGAGGACTCCGGTTTGCTTTTCTTGCTGGCCGGGGCCTCCTCCTCCAGGTCCTAGCAGGTCAAACGCAAAGAGAAGGTCAGAATCCTTCACACACTGAATACACAGGAGGTAGTGGAGTCTCTGTGGTTTGGCTGCAGAGACACCTCGCCAACTTGCACAGTGGAACAGTACGTGGAATACACGGTGGCAGTGGGGCGCATGGTCCAACAGTGGTCCTCACATACAGTGCAACCCAGACAAGACAATAAGTCCATCTATCTAACATTGACTGTGTGCATTCAGGCAGCACACAAATATGGTTGAAACAATAATTATTCTACATTCTCTAATTATGTCAACTTCTTGTCGATTAAATAATTACATTTAACAAATCATCAATTTGCTGGGGGTCCCCCTGGAACCCCCTGAAGAGCTAGTGTTGGTCCCCAGACCCCATGTTGAGAACCACTGGTTTAGGGAATATGTTGGCAATAACTTTGATCTAGAGCAGTGGTACACAACCGTGCCCTACTCAGGAGCCACACTGACAAAAAAGATATTTGAAAGAGCCACAATAAAATAAAATAAAAATGTATCGATTTGTACTTATTTATTTTAAGTAGGACTTAAGAGCCACAGCTACCCATAAAGGAGCCGCGTGTGGCTCTAGAGCCTCGGGTTGAGTATCACGGATCTAGAGCAACACAAGAACTGAAGAATAGGCTACATGCATCTGCATTCTGTGGCCACTAGCCATGACTACTACCTGGGCTACCACACGTGTCCATACCTGAGTGGCTTTGCCGTCTGAGGGGTCCTTCTCCCCTGAGGAGGATAGGCTGTCTCTCTTGGCACTCGGTGCTCTCTCTGAGGTCTCTGAAGAAGGGGTGGTCTTGCCTGAGGAACACAGCACACGGCACCACATTCAGAGGGGACCTAGTCTGACTCAGCGGGAGTCGGCTGCGGGTAGAAGCTCTGGCATTGTTGCCTCCGGCGTGTTTTCCAAAGTATCTGTCGCTATGTGAAATAACAACCTGCAAGCAGCAAACTACATGCTGAAAACAGCTAGTTTTACAAGCTCCACACGCGTCTTTACAGTTTTATGCTGTGTTTGCTTTCGCGGGGATTTACTGTAGTAATTTGATTCCACCAAAACACGCCCCCCCCCCCCACACACACACACACACACACACACACACACACACACACACACACACGTCACTGGGCTTAGCACCGCCCAAGTCAATTGTGATTGGTTTTAAGAAATACAAACCAAGAAGAGCGTTTTCCCCCTATACCAGAATGATAAGTTTTTCATTTTTGCGGTCATCAGTGGAGGACAGGAAAACACGGCCATTTTAGACACAGTTGTGCCACCGTGTGGTCACACAGAGTAACTGCACTCTGACGACATCATCTACTACTTTTATACATTTATATGAGAAGTAAATTCTGCCCGATCAATGTGAGAGAAAAAGACTGATCAGGAAAGACAGAGTGAAAAGTGGACACGGTAAAAAAAAACGACAAATTGAGAGCGAGTATGAGGGGGAGACAGAGAAACCCAACAGAGGGGCGACAGTTGACATGGTGACAGTTGAAGTCCTGAGGGGAATAACATGAGCACAGCTGCACTGTGTCTATGTGTGTATGTGTGTAACTGCAGCATTTGAGATCATATGCGTGTATACATGTCTCACAGCTGCACTGTGTCTATGTGTGTATGTGTGTATGTGTGTATGTGTCTATGTGTGTATGTGTGTATGTGTGTAACTACAGCATTTGAGATCATATGCGTGTATACATGTCTCACAGCTGCACTGTGTCTATGTGTGTATGTGTGTATGTGTGTATGTGTCTATGTGTCTATGTGTGTATGTGTGTATGTGTGTATGTGTGTATGTGTGTATGTGTGTATGTGTGTAACTACAGCATTTGAGATCATATGCGTGTATACATGTCTCACCCCTCTTGCTGTCTGGGCTGTGGTCGCTCTTGGAGTCTTGGTTGTCACGGTGGGAGGTGGCGGTGGGCTCCGGGGCGGGGCTGGTGCTACAACTGTTTTCCTGTTTCACCGGGGACGAGTCGGCGATGGAGCTCTGGTTGCTGTTGTCATCTAGCATGGACAGAACGAGCAGCGATTTGAGTTGGTGCTTTGATTACGACGTTGTATACAATCGCACTGCTCATAGAAAATGATCCTCTGGGTTACAGAAGAGGATCAGGGCCACACACAAAAGATTTATTGGGGGTTCTGAGTTTGAAGTCAGAATTCTGGTTAAAAAAAAAAAAAAAAAGAAGAAAGTGTCAAGACAACCTCAGAAGTCTGATTTTAAACTCAGAACTCAAATTAAGTTTTCACATGTGGCCCTAATCCTCTGCTGGACATGTCATCTTAGAAGGAAAGTGGCGCTCATAGCAAACAGATGCAATGCTTCTTCTTTTTCTAAGAGTTTTGGGTGCTAGGGCTGAGCAATATGGACAAAATCAAATATCACATTATTCTTGACCAAATAACCTCGATATAGGGTAGGGTTGACCATTGGTGCTTTCACAACATATTTACACAATGAGATTTATGATAAATAATCATCAGTGATGTGGATATAATGACTAAGTGGGTAAAGGCAAATAATAGAACAGCTAGAACAGTCTGGTAAGTTCAGAAAACTACATCACTTTACTGTAATTCAATATCTAGTCTCATATCACAATATCAATTTAAAGGAACAGTTCACCCTAAAATGCAAAATACATATTTTCCCTCTCACCTTATGACTGTTTTTCTTCACATATTTTTTTAGAACTGAATTGTTTAAAGAAAAGTGATTTTGTTACAATAAAATATAGATATATAGTATGATGAAAAGTTTTGATTCATGGACCATGACTACCTGCAGCTCTAAAACACCTTGTTAAACTCTCTCTTAAGCAATTAACTGCAGCCTCTGTGATTTGGAAATTGTTTAATTTTTTTCTTCTTTGATTAATTGTTCAGCTCTAGCCTAAACATCCCCTCTGGCTGTGTGTGTGTGTGTGTGTGTGTGTGTGTGTGTGTGTGTGTGTGTGTGTGTGTGTGTGTGTGTGTGTGTGTGTGTGTGTGTGTGTGTGTGTGTGTGTGTGTGTGTGTGTGTGTGTGTGTGTGTGTGTGTGTGTGTGTGTGTGTGTGTGTGTGTGTGTGTGTGTGTCACACCCACCATGCATGTCCATCATCCCTGGAGAAGAGCTGTTCTCTGGAGTGGTCACCTCAGAGCCGTACTTCTCATCTTTGCCCTTCTTCTTGTTCTTGTTCTTCTACCAAACAAACGAGAGAGGAAGCAACAGTGTTCAGGCGCCACACACGAGCGTGAGGACATAAAAGAAAACTATTCAAATACAAAGAGCGACATAAAGGATACGAAAACACAATCATTTTCATTTTCTACATAATCCAAGAATGTTCCAAGACATTTGGGTTAGAAATATTCGATGATATATACGATCTGATTTGCTTCAATGCTACACCCTCCCACAAAGTTTCACGAAGATCGGCCCAGTAGTTTTTCCGTAATCCTGCTAACAGACAAACGGCACCTCCTTGGCACAGGTAAATACTGTCTGGCATCGGCCCGAAACAAAAATGTCTGACGATATGTAAGGCTGATTTTGTTTGAAAGAAAATGTTACATACCGTAAATAAAAAAAATATGTCATGTTTTAAATCCCCTAAGTTAAAGTGGTTTTCTTATTTTGCCCAGTGAATGTGTCCATTTTGAAAAGCATTGTATTTATGTCTGCATCTGCCAGTGGGCCATCATGATAAGAGTAGGTATAATAATGTGTTCCACCACAGGAAAAGGTGTGTGTGTGTGTGTGTGTGTGTGTGTGTGTGTGTGTGTGTGGGGGGGGGGGGGGGGGGGGTGCATAGATCGGTAACATGCAGGGTTCATACAGACATTACAAAATGAAATGAAATTACTTTCAAGCACTAGCATCACATTTTGTATTTAACAAGTAAACTCTACTATCAATCTTGTGAATGGGACAGGAAAATATTTGTCTAAAGACTGCTTTGACTTTGAACAGATGCTCATACCTCAGTAGGCGCCTTTTGTCTTTTTAATACAAAATATAAGACGTGACATCACTGACAGACAGCGTTATGTGGTTCATGTGAAATTCAAGGACTTTTAAGACCTTGTTTAAAAAAGGGGCTTTTTTCAAGGTATTGCAGGACTTGATGTTTCCCGCCTCAAAATCCAAGCACTTGGGCAGAACCCTGAACACAGGACAGTAAGCAGAACCCTGAACACAGGACAGTAAGCAGAACCCTGAACACAGGACAGTAAGCAGAACCCTGAACACAGGACAGTAAGCAGAACCCTGAACACAGGACAGTAAGCAGTGAGTAATCAGGACTTACATCATCTGATTTGGGCTCTGTTACTGGCACCCACTTGTAGATGCGAAGTGATGTGTCTCCCACAGTCACCCATTTCTTCTCCCTGTGTAGAGATGATGTACTCAAAACAAGGCTACAGGCAATAACACAAACAGCTGCCCTGTGAAAAAGAACTACTGTAGCCCGAAAATACTGGAATATTACAGTGATATCATAGGAGTTAAAAATGTTCAATAAGGTTATTATGAACTCACTGCTGATAATGAATATCACAGCCAACAACACTTTAAATCTCTGCAGGGATATTATATAGAGAAACAGCAGAACAAATGAATGATAAGGTGACTATATATAGCTATAAACTCACTATTGAGTTTCTATTCTTGCACAACATAAATTAAAGCACTTAACGATCTCTTTATGCCCATTCTTAAAAACTTTTCAATGCCTTGATTTTTTAAGGAGTTCAAGGACCCGTGGGAACCTACATACCATGATAGAATCAAATAGCCTAAAATAATAATAATGATAATAATAATAAATTATGACAGACACAATGAGTCCCTACAACAATGTAGCCTACATTAATATTATTTGTTCAATGACGTTACTAGAGGGGGGGGGAAGATAATTAAATTTTACGTCATAACGTTAAATGCCCCTAAAGCATGCACGACACTTCACCTGGATCACCTGGGGGCAAAGTAGTTTTCAGAACTGAAGAGCACAACTTCTACTACTAGTACACTGATTTAAACCGGGGGAGGTCTGATTATCACACCAGATAAAACATAGCACATTAAATATATTTAAAATACATCGATCCTTCAATGATACAACTAACACCCGCGGTCATGTCTCCTCTGGAAAAGAGGTGATTGTGCTATAAGTTGGTCAAACCGGCTTGTTTTATGCGTTAAACGTTACCCACTGACTCATTGCGTGTTCAGCCATGCACTACAGTAGCCTACTTCCCTCTCCCAACCCCCACCGCGCCTGTGTCTCTATCGCCCTAAAGGGCGACTCACAGCGCTTCATTTCAAACTCCAGACGGACTAAACTACTCCGACTCAAGAGCGCCGTCGTCAATTTGTTTGGAAGTCGGAGTTATTGGTGGTTCCGACTCGTCCTGCCGCCGCCAAACAGCCGACACCAGCACAACAGCGCTTAGGAGAAAGCAATGGCTTCATGTGACTGCAACGAAATGGCTTCTGGGTTCAACCCGAGCTGTTAAAATCCGCGGAGAAAACGGACCCGGACTGTGGGTTCTGTGGCGCCGAGACGCGCTACAGGATGCCGCATCGCGCTAGTGCGCCCCGGTGCACCTGAGTTGCAAGTACATCTGCTGTAAATCCCCTTCCAAATCTGCCCTTTCTTTCCATTTCATCCCGTATTCCTTCTCGCTGCTTCCCTCTCCTCCCCCAACAAGCAAGGCTTTCTCGTGTTAGATAACGAAAGGGTATTTTTTGCCTGTCTTTTCCCCTTACCATTTTCGTACTTTCTCAATAGCGGCCATAACCCGCTTGATGTCATCTTTTGCCCTGCTCCGGGTCTCAGCGCGGACCGACCTGCCCGACATTGCCGCGGTGGGTATAATATTTTTAAAGCTCGCCGGCAGTTCAGACACAATGCAAACAGTAGAGCGCACAGAGGAGCCACTGCGCCTGCGCGCCGCGGAGGGGAGGGGAGGGGTGCTTGGGACTGAGTGGAGCCTGCAGCTGCACTGTGGAGAGAGATCTGTCTCCCTGCCTGCCTGCTGTGTGGGAGAACAAAAGAGGCAGAGCCTGCCTGCCTGCAAAAAAGCCTGGATATGCACTCATCCAATAAAAAAGTTTTGCTTGCAACTTTCAGGCGCCGAATTTGCAGGCAAAACTTTTTATCTTTTCATTTATAAAAAGGGTTTTAACAAATAAATAAATGAATAAACAAACAATTATACATAATAAAATATAGAAATAATGGTGTGTGTGTGTGTGTGTATGTATGTATATATATATATATAAAGGGGCTTAGGGCAATCTGTTTCGATTTTTGTCCCACTGATGATTGGCATTGTGACATCACTGATAATGCCATCAGTGATGTCATAAGACTGATGATGTCATCAGTGATTTCATAAGACGGATGATGTCATCAGTGATGTCATAACACAAATTCATCTTATGACATCACTGATGATGACACACACACCTGCGCGCATCTAAACTTAAGGGCAATAACATTTTGTGAGCAACACACACCCACGCATGTGAGCACCAATAGGGCAGGTGTGGCCATGCAGCAGCCGAGCTACAGGGCCAGCTTGGCGAGCTGCAGGGCGGGTGAGGCCATGCAGCGGCCAAGCTAGCGAGCCCGCACAGCGGCCGAGCCTAGGAATCGAGCCTATATTATAGTAGCCTCAACTCAGCTAAGCTTTATGTGCAGAACAGCATCACCCACCTTTTCAGCATAGAGCTGATAAGGTGATGCTTTATAAATCCCTTTATGGAATTTCTCTTTTCACAGCGAGGCAGTGGTAACAGAGGCTAAGCTATGACCTCCAGGTTGGGGCAAACACCAAAATGAACAAAAGTAAATTATATTTTCAGAAAACACTCATTTATGCTTTTATTTTATTATTTTGATACTGCTTAGCATGATGTAAAAAATATGTCAGCCTAAAAACTAAATGTCTGGGAGATATATACTAGTGGCATGAAATCTCTCATTGGAATAGTCACTCTACATTCTTTCATTGGGATAATTTGTGGTGAAATTAATTGATTGCTCATTTTACTGAGAACCTGATCAAGGACCGCTGAGTCACAGAACAGTGCCTCTGAAGCTAGTGGGGGCTCAATATTTTTGATCAAGGGCACTTCGGCAGGGAACCTGGGTCCTACAACTGAAAGCATTTGGTACTGGTGGTAATTTGAAATTAGTGAATACAGTGAAATAGGGAAGCAGAGTGGTTTAATTTTCAGTGGGATAAAAGGAATAAATGTGGATAAAGTGGATCAAGGAAGGAGGGAAAATGCAAGGTCATTTTAGTTCAGAGAAAATTAGAAAGTGCTGATTGATGTATCTGTCAGTCCTACTATCTCAACAATTGTTGCAAATTTTCCCAGGAAAGTAGATATTGGCTGAATGGAAATTTGAAAGAATCATCTCTCCTTGTTCATGATTAGCCATACATGGGTTGTTGAAGGTGAAGAGAACATTTTAGTTCATGACAATTGTTTTGTCGTTGCCAACGGAGAAATTAATGGAATTGTAGTTTAGGTAATTGTTAAAATGGAGAGTAGAGACACAGACATTTATTGGGGAGCCGTGTGTGTGTGTGTGTATATTCTCAGGACAAATGTTCCCTCTATGTGACCTAATAATTTATCACACTGACCAGATAATAGACTATATTATTGTCAGTTAAGCTCTGTACCCAGAGATTAGGCTATATCAGAGGTGTGACCATCAACTTTGCTTGAGTTCCAGCAAGTCAGTCTCAAATCTTGAAGCACATGTTTCAAAAGTCCCAAGTCTTGAATGTAGGTTACCATTTCAATGCAATATGGTTTTCATATTTAAAAAAAACGTGGTAAAAGCATCATGAGATTGATTTCTAGAATCAGTTTCAACTTCAATAAATTCAGCTATTCCATACAAATTCAGAAAACAGAATTCAAGTAATTTACACAAACACAAACACAATCTCAACCATAAAAAACTTTTCAAGTCATAGTACAAGTTCCAAGTCAAGTAAGTCTCAAGCCCAAGTCTTCTCATCAAGTCTATGTAGCCCACCTGCATTGATATAGCCCACCTCTCTGGGCTATATTGATTAACGTTTGGACACGTTTGGATGATCATGAAGTGACTGTTTACCTCACCACAGGACTTGGTGAAACCTTTAGTGAACTTCAAACTTGAATTGCCTGCACACAGTGATCGTGGTATTCTCATAGCCTAAATCTTGCACTGGTGAAGGGCTTCCTCTACAGCAGGGGCTTTCAAAGTCTGAGACTGTGGGCCTCGCCCCAGAGCTTGGAAGCCTCTCTTCCCTTCCGTCAGATTCCCTTCCGTCAGAAGAGAGGCTGACGGAGGAGGAGACGGAGAGAGGAGCGTGACGGACAGCCAGTCACCCAATCACCACAATCCCATAAGGAGGATCATGACTGAGTCATCCAATGACAAATTGTCATCCAGTCATGCTCCTCCTTATAGCATTGTCGTGATTGGATGACTGGCCGTCAATCAATCATCTCACTGGATCGCACACAGCTGCGATATTCTTCAAACAGGCAGAAGGGACGAGAAGCCCCTGACTGCAGTACGCAGATCGGGGAGTGGCTCAACGTGGGCGGAGTCAAACGCGTGCGCCCACTCAAAGTAAAACCAAAGAACTTTTATGGAAATAAATGGCAGCTCCATATTGCCCCATTGCAACATCAGCGCCCAGCAGCCTCCGCCATTTTTGATTTTTGGAAACGTGACAGCGCCAAAAGAACCTCGCAGTGGTCAGCTGCGGTAGCGCTGGCCCCTATAATCAGCCTCTCTAAACAGTAACTCAACGGGAGTTGAACCTCGGGTCCTTTTCATTAGCTATTTATCTTGAGAAAAAAAAAAGAAAGAAACGAAAAATTTTGCTTAGTTTCCACAATATGGTTGTTGTTTTACATCCCTGCACTACACCACTTCAATCAAGATTTGCAGTACGCCCGGAAAAGATGTGAATCCCCAAAGTTTAGAGTGTTCTCCCGTTGATTACTGTTTAGAGAGGCTGATTATAGGGGCCAGCGCTACCGCAGCTGACCACTGCGAGGCGCATTCTGTTTCCAAAAATGGCTGGAGTGTCGTCTCTTTCCTTCCACGCTCTTTGGTAAAACTCAGCTCTTTCTTCCTCTTCTTCTATCAGATCTTCGGCAGTGTGCACGCTTCTAGGCGTATTACTGCCCTCCGCAGGATAAAGTTCATAGTGACTCTTTTTGGAGTGTTTATCATGTACCCACAACTACTCTAATATAAAAATCCTGTTGAACAAGATCGTATTTTTATGACATTGTCTGGAAATTCCTGCTTATCAAACTGAACCAACAAACAGTGCTGTGATTCCTTTCTCTGCCCATTGAATAAATCTATTATCACTTGCAGCTGGCTTAAAGTCTGGGTCAAAGCTCAGCCACCTCAATATTATTTCTTTCTGAATTTTAAGTTGTTTCAATAGACGAAACCAGGTATCTATAGAAAACCTAACCCATCGACTCTGAATATCACTGTGTTTAGCAGCTAGTGGGGATCCTAGCAGACTTTGTATAGGTTTATCCATCAGTGACTACAACACATTATTATTGTAATGTTCTGTGTAGGTGTTGGGAATTTTTTTACCTAATATTCGATATTCTTGTCTCATCTTGTGAATAAAATAATGGGAACACGTTTACATTTTCATGAGCCCTCAAAACTTCACACACAACTTCTTACTGAAGTTCAGCTCCCACTGAACTTGAAACCTGTGTAACTAGGGCCAGCTGAATTGGAACAGTGAAGTGAAATCAATGCATTTGATAGACAGACATCCCTATATTTTTACTTGTTAAATGTTTTCTTTTTAGTAAGTCCATTATTTTATCCATGCTGCCTATATTTAAAAAAATATATACCATAGCATTTCCACAAGTGAGTGACACATGTTAAATTTGTGTACACTCAATTATATCAGCTACATTAAGGAGATCAGAGACTGAAGTGATGTCTGTGCCATTGACACTTGAACATGCTTTATTCCTGTCGGTGTCAAAAACAGTAAGTGTTCTGTACACTCTATTCCTTTATTCCAAAACCAGCAGACACCCGCATTTCCCTTGTGTCTATAATTTCTACACAAAATTCTTCGTAATCTTCCTGCAGACTGAAATGGAACATGAACGGTTCCCTTAGTTCAGTCTCCTCTTCATCCATCCAGCCATCAGACATCTGTCGCAGTTCCACCACTGCCCTCAAGCGATCTTCCTTGTCCATGGTGATGACTTGGGGAAGGGAAAGTTTTCCCTTGAATCTTTTTGTGCCACACCACCTTGCTGCCTCAATGGTGTCCCTAAGCAGAACATCCTCCTAATCAAAAATAAAGAAAACCAGGTTGGAGAAGGCAGAAAACGGTGAAATAAGAAAAGCCCACAACAGGCAACATACCCCGTTTCCTGTTCCCAGTTCTGGCAAGTTCTCAGTTTCTTCTAGAAAGGAAACAGATTGTGGTTCTTCTAGAAAGGAAACAGATTGTGGTTCTTATAGGCACAATAACAATGCAAGATGTAAAAAAAAGATCATTAGCTGATTTGAAGTATACTGGTTTAATGAAAATGGAAAAATGACTGCAAAACCAGCTCTGTGACATCCCACATCTACAACCTTGATGGATGTGTGTACAATAATACTAGCCTAGGTAAACCCAGCCCCCACGTGACCTGCTCTCTCAGTTCCCAGTCACCTAGTGACTGAGAACAGGTCTGAGAGCAGGTCACGTGGGGGATGGGCTTACCCAGGCTACAATAATACTGCTTTGAACAATACCTGATGCTTCAGAGACAGATTCTGAATGCCTGAACCTTTTTGGAGGCACCACTTCCAGATCCTGAAATAAGTGGAGGGATTATGCTTTAGTCTGCAAGCAATAGTTTGACTACAAGACTAATTAATCACATGACCTCTCACCTGTTGTCTTTGTTGCTCTTGTCGCCTTTTTCTTTCCTGCAATCTGTCTTCTTCAGACCTTGGTGATTTAATGACAACATACATTCACTATGAAAACATTCATGTTGGTCTGTTGACAGTGAGTAAAACAGATTATTTAAAAGGATCTGATGTGTTAAGTGTGATATTGAGGGCACTTACGGCATGATCTGATCCGGGTCGGCTCAATGGAGGGGGCGGGGCTAGGGAAAAGGGTCCGTTGCTAGGGATAGGAAAGTCGTAGAGAGTCTGGATTCGAGAGGTGGGTAGGGGGCATGGACAGGTGTATCGGGGGGAGAGTATGTGGGAGGTGGGAGGGGGTGTGGTCAGGAAAGGGGCGGGCCTAGGGAAAAGCCCTACTAAACATACTGTAACATAACAAAACAAAACATAAATTATAATTGCTGCGCAGCAATGGGTCGTAGCCGGGCAAGTAAGTTACCATTCATACTAGGGTTGCAAATATATTATTATTTTTCCTCTCCAAAAGTGCACAGACATACACACAAACAGTCACCCACACAAGTTACTTGCCTCCTTGCTGTTGTGAAGGAGTGGATGAGGTACTGAGAGAGCTGATGTTAGATGCACTGGAGAGGGAGGCTGAGTGACTAGTAGCCACTTGGGAAGCTTGTGTCTTCTCTGTCCTAGAGTGCAGCTGAACCCTTGCTTCCTAAAACACAATAAAACACTATAAGTTAGCACTCATACTAGGGCTACAAATATTTCCTCGTCTCTAGAAAGGTATACAGACAGACAGACAGACAGACAGACAGACGTTACTTGCCTCCTTGCTGTTGTGAAGGAGTGGATGAGGTACTGAGAGAGCTGATGTTAGATGCACTGGAGAGGGAGGCTGAGTGACTAGTAGCCACTTGGGAAGCTTGTGTCTTCTCTGTCCTAGAGTGCAGCTGAACCCTTGCTTCCTAAAACACAATAAAACACAATAAGTTAGCACTCATACTAGGGCTACAAATATTTCCTCGTCTCTAGAAAGGTGTACAGACAGACAGACAGACAGGCAGACGTTACTTGCCTCCTTGCTGTTGTAGAGTCGATGAGGTACTGGGAGAGCTGATGTTATGGAGAGGAAGGCTGAGCGATTTATAGATGACATCATCAGTGATGTCACAAAACTGATGACATCACTGATGACATCATCACTGATGACATCATTGTCAAGTGACATCACATCATTAGGTAATTAGGGCAATTACGATGCTCTTTATAGGCTATACATGAGGGCAGAATTCAAAATACTGTCAAAAATTCAGTTTTTGACATACAATTCTTAGATTTTGCACACTTCAACTACTCTGACAGCAAAATCTTGTCAATTTTTTTCGTGGAGATTCAAGCTTTATTTAGCAAGAATTTGCATTAGCTGTTTAAAGTACCATTTACAGTAAAACATTTTGATGCACTGTGGGCTCAATTTTTTATCTATCAAAAATCTGTTTGATACTTTTGTGGAGGACAGTCTATCGATGCAGATGCTGGAAAAAAAGAAAAAAGAAAATGTTTTTTTAATCTTTAAGAAAGAACATGAGGTATTTACACGACATACATGGACTATCATATCCCATATCCCAGGATAGGAGCTGAATGCATTGTTTTTGTTTGGTTGTTTGTCCAATAGTCTTGTTTGTTCTTGGATTATTGTGTATCTTATGCAGTTTTCTTGTTTTGTTTTGTTGTGTTTTGATGTTCTTTGTGGGGGATATGGGATATGATAGCCCATGTATGTCGTGTCGTAACCTCATGTTCTTTCTTAAAGATTAAAAAAAAAAAAAAAAAAAAAAGACTAGTCGACTACTAAGCACAGTGTCGACTAATGGTTTTACTAGTCGACTAGTCGACTAGTCTGTGAATGCCCTAGTAGGAATCAGTATATTTACAAACAAAAGAAGTAGTTACTTGCCTCCTTGCTGTTGTAGAGTGGATGAGGTACTGGTGGAGTTGATGTTAGATGGAGAGGGAGGCTGAGCGATTAATAGCCACCTGGGGAGTTTGTATCTCTTCGGTCCTACGCTGCAGGTCTGTGGGGTCACACAACTGATATACTGTACCAGCAGGAGCTGCTTTTTCCTCTTATGGACAGACTGGATACTTGCTGGTGGTGTTTTATGGGACTGGATGCTTGCGTGTAAAAACACACACTGCTTCCACTTATATAGGGTGAGCCAGGAAGTATTTATGACATCACTGATTACATCACGCTCGAGTGACATCACTGATGGCATCACAATTGCTCGAGTGACTGATGACATCACAAATACAACCTATTAAGATGCTCTTTAGGCTATACATTCAACATTTTCAGATGCCATATATCTGTAGCAAAAAACAAATACCTCAGACCTTTGATGAAGAACATGGTTGTCCAAAGAAAAAGAGCAGACAGCTATTTAGAACAGAATGATGATGAGCAAATTGCACTTGGAGACCTAACTGTGAAAACTTAACAATAGCTTGAAGTGATGATCAAATAATCATTACAGAAATCAATGGCAAACCAGAAGGGGTTACATTGAAGCCGAAGGCCTCAAATATTTTGAGTGCATGTTTGCATGCATCTAAGAAGGACAATAATGATGTTGATGAAGAAAAAGTGTGTCTTGTGAAAACCGCTGCCAGACTGGTAAAGACTGACATAAAAGATATCAAGATTCCCAGAGATGCATATCCCTCAAAATATATCATCTGCCAAAGGAAACGTGGAAACTCTTCAGCTTCTCCTCAAATAACTGTTTGCTGGCAAGAACTGTGAGTTAAACATAGCTGCAATAGGAGGCCATGCGGGCAGCAAGGGCAAGGGTTCTCATCACGCGATTACAGATAGGACTGACAAATGCATCACCAATTTGGATCTAGATTTTTGGTGAAAACACTTGGTAACCTTCGATTCTGTTCCTCATTTCGGGAGGTGAAAAAGTTGAGTCAAGTGCAGCTGCTTCTCAGGAACATACCTCCCTGGCAATGTTGAAGGCCACTTCATAAGCAGCTCGGCCGCTCCGCGGCCTCGCCCTGGCTGCTCCTTGATAGCATACTTCAGGGGTGCTGGATCACCTGTCCTGGAGCTGGCAACATACAGCTGTTCATAGCTGAAGACTGAAGCCAGACTCCCACTTCTTTCAGTGTCTGCCCCTGGGACTTGATTTTGCTCTTATGACATCACTGATTATGTCACAACTGCTTTTATGACATCACTGATGACATCACAACCTCTTATGACATGCCTGATGATATCACAATGCCTCTGACATCACTGATGATGTCACAACTTATCACATCACTGATGACATCATCACTGAGACTTGTGTGTGTGTGTGTGTGTGTGTGTGTGTGTGTGTGTGTGTGTGTGTGTGTGTGTGTGTGTGTGTGTGTGTGTGTGTGTGTGTGTGTGTGTGTGTGTGTGTGTGAGTGAGTGGATTTATGACATCACTGATGTAATCAGTGGGACAGACAGACAAACAGACAGAGCCCTAGCTCCCTTAGATAGATAGATGTGCTCATTTTTTATGTATTTCCAGACACTTTTAGAGACACTGTGAGGGAATAAATTCATTACCGTAACATCCAAAAGACTCTCAATTTCAATTGAAGGGGCTTTATTAGCATGACAGTTCACTAAACAATATTGCCAAAGTATATATAACAACAGATTAACCATCAATTAAATTATGAAAACATTAAATTAAAGTAACAGAAAAACAAATTCAATCCTCCCATGTACTGTGTATGTGCGCATCTTGTATGTGTGTGTGTGTGTGTGTGTGTGTGTGTGTGTGTGTGTGTGTGTTGCTGCTGTGCCTCCACTGTCTCTCTCTCTCCCTCTCTCTCTCTGGCTGCATCTCTCGCCCAACCCTCATGACAGACCCTTATTCTATCATGGCAGCTGTGATGCTGTCGTCTTCCTCCACGTCCACACAGACCTTCTTGCCCACCAGGTGATGCATCTCTTCTGGAGCGATGCCCCTCGGCTCGCCCACCTTCACCGCAAACATGTCCAGGCTCAGCACCGAGCCTTTGGTGATGGCCACCTTGGCAACCACTGACTTGCCCAGCTGGAAAAGAAATGGAGAAGAGAGAACCAAAACCACAGATGGTTTAATAACTAATATTTGTTTGGCAGAGCGAAATGGTTTATGGCAGCTGTAAACCGTTGCTAGGCAGAGCGAAATGGTTTACGGCCATAGCAACAGACCCAAAACAGCTTTCCTCGCTACTTCAAGGGGCTTTCTACTCTCGCGAACCTCTCTCGTTATATTCTAATAGTTTGTTTGGAAGCAATTTTGTGGTTATGGCCGAAGTGGCTGCCGTAAACCGTTTTGTTTCACTTCTGGATCTGCCCGGCCCGCACACAGACTCTATAATCATCAAGACATTCACTCGGCTTTGGTCTCATCTACTATTATAGGTAAGATGTGAGGCGTCAATGTTAACTTTAGACTGTTTAATAACAATCGAAAATCTTGCTCCGAGTTGCTTTAATATGAATCATATAATTAATATATTATGACTGGAAGTCCCTGGAACTGCTTCTCAGCTTAATATTAATAATATCAATAATATTTACCTCACTAGTGTTTAGACAAGGGACTGTGGAGGCTAACTGATAACTCCACTCAGAAATCCCATTGACTGCCCGACAAGGGAACCAGAAAGTGCATCACTTCTGGGTTAATTGGCCTACAAAACTACATCATCCCTGCTCTCTTGCCCGACCGGCTGGGAAAATGTGGGCAGGCGCAGGGGGACAGTTTGATATAGTAACACAAAATGTAATGAAATACTAAAGTGGACCCACCTTGTCATGGCAGGTCTTCTCACAGGGTAGCATCAGCTTGGTGGGCGTTCCCATCGCGGTCTCCACCAGCCGGATGGATCGGACCAGCTCAGCCAGCTCCGCGGGCTCCAGGGACGCCTCGTGGTCATTTCCCTTCCAGGTCTTGTCCAAAGTTACGTGGCGCTCCACGACCTTTGCCCCCATCGCCACAGCGGCCACAGATATGTAGATTCCCCGCTCGTGTCCAGAATATCCGATGGGGATGTCCGGGAATTCCCTCTGGTATTCCTTTGAGAGAAGAGAGAGTGGGTTAAAAAAAAAACTATTGCTCACTATTGCTTGTCTGTGGTGTGTGTTTTCGGTGCGGTCTATCTGTCTGTTTGTTAGCAGGATTGTTCCGATTTTTATTAAACTTGGTTGAAGGTAGCAGGGGCGTAGGAAGAACCCATTTATTAGAACCCAATTTATCATAGGCCATAGTGAGAACTGCTGAGAACTGAAGCCAGGCCTCCAAACTGATATAAGATATGTGAAACATAAAGCAGATGCTTTGGATGCTTTGGAAGCTCTTAATGCTGCATATGAAGTAGTAAGCTCCATACAAGCAGAAAAAAACGGGGAAGCACGGGCCTTTTTTCTGCTTACTACTTCATATGCAGCATTAAGAGCTTCCAAAGCATCCAAAGCATCTGCTTTATGTTTCACATATCTTCTATGTAATAATAGTTGTATTTGTTATAGTACTGTTTCGTGGTGTATTTGGAAATAAACGTTTTGCTTAATTTGTTGGCTTAATTGATTGTGTTTCCGGATGCTACCAGTATATAATTGTGATTTCCGCCTTATGCATCACAACGCTGAAGAAGGCCTGTTGGCTGAAACGTCCGTTGTAAGGTCTCGATGACGGAATAAAACCTTGAAAGGACATTCATTGCGTGCTGGCGTTCCTTGTTTATTGACTATTACTTTTGTGCCGTGCACCTGAATTTTTATTCTTATTTGGTGAGTGTGCTCACATTCTATTAAATTCTATTCATCTCACCGTGATAACTTTGAGGTTGACATGCTCAGGGTCCAGGGGATAGGTGCTGGTACACTGCAGGATGGTGAAGTTCTGGTTGTGCTGCTTCACCATCTGGTAGACCCGACGCATCGTCTCCATGGACTGCATCCCGCTGGACACCACCATGGGACGGCCTGCCCCAGACAGACGGAAAGAAAGAAAGAAAGGAGGGGGCAGATAGAGAGCAGGAAGAGGAGAAATAGAAGGAGCCAACAGAGAGAGAGAAGAAGCAAAGGTGTTTTCAAAATGGGGACCACCAAAGGAAGAAGAAAGAAAACGCTGCAAACTTCTGTTCGATAAAAACACTTGTGTCGTGTTCAAAGTTGGACACCCACTGTATGTTATCAAAAGTCCACTTGTCATTATTTAATATCTTGTCAGTCATTAGAAATTTTGTGACAAAGCCCTAATTTGAAAGAATGGATGAATATTACGATGGATATCTACAAGATGGAAAAACTAACTGCATTTGTCAACGATAGATTAGAACAATTTACCTCAAGATGGGAATACTGAGTTCAATATATAACACCCATTAGATTTTACTTTTTTGGATGGCTGTTGTGGTTTTGTCTTTTCTTTTCTTCGTATATATTCTTTTCAAAACAAAATTCTATGACAGTATATCAAGAGTAAACGACAATGTATAGGTAATCCTGAGAGTTCATATATGCAATGTCTGGATACACAATGCAAATATTTGATAATCTGTCAATAAAAAGTTTAAAAAAAAATAGTGACTAAGCAGGCAGCAGTGGTGAACGATATTAGATGCAGGGACTTTGTCATAGCCTATAGGTTGTACTGAATTTTTCGTGCCAAGTTTTCAACATCATTATGACAGAAGTTATTGTAATAAATTATTATTATTACTTATTGGGCATAGGCAATGTTTTCACACTGGGAAAGGAAAGGCATCCATGTATTGGGTGTACATTGGGTGACATTTACAACAATGATGGTCTCAAATCATTTCAGGACCTTAAAGGCAGCTATGACCTACCGGACACTTCATTTTTCTTTTAGTTACAGCTTAGGGCATCCCTCAAAGCTCATGGTGGACACTTTCAAAACAACCCTCGAGACCCACCTCTTCACCATTAGTTACTTTTAGTTTAGTTACTTTAGCCATCCCTTGTTTTGTTTTGTTTGTTTTTGCCCCTCCCTTAATCTGATTGGATTGGAGGACACTTTTGATTGTGCCATACCGTGGAATTTAGTGTTCAAGTTGATATATAAAACAACACACATTTCTAATATCTTTTTAGTTCAAAATAAGTTCATAATTTTTATCAACTAGAAAAATGTTAAAGATTTGGGGTATTGCTCAGACAGATGAGTGTCGTTTTTGTTGTGCAGAATCTGAGTCAACAGAACACCTTTTTTGGTATTGTCATGTTGTGTCGGCTTTCCGGAGTGAGAACTAACTGAGCTGTCCACTGCTCTGCTCTCCACTGCTCTGCTCTCTACTGCTCTGCTCTGCTCGCTACTGCTCTGCTCTGCTGTCCACTGCTCTGTTCTGCTCTCCACTGCTCTGTTCTGCTCTCCACTGCTCTGCTCTCCACTGCTCTGCTCTCTACTGCTCTGTTCTGCTCTCTACTGCTCTGCTCTGCTCTCCACTGCATTGCAAGCCATTTTGAAGGGGAACCTGAGGAGGAATGCCGTTCCCCTCTTGTTATTACTGTTCCCTCTCAATGTTTACTCTAACTCCGTTTCCACCCGTTCCCCACATTTCCACCACTGGTTCAAAATACTTTGTAAAAAAAAAAGAACAAAGAAAAAAAACATTAAATTAACAATGTGAAGGTACATATGAAATCAAATATAATAGCCTACAAAAAATCACAATGCCAGCAAAAACTCTCAATTGAGTTTATTGTCACCCAATACATTCAATGCTATATTTTTATTGCAAACAAATCTGTGTTCTTCTTGGTTTTGTTTTGTCAGACAAATAAGCAGTAAAGACTGGAATGATTAAGGTTAGGGTAAGAATCATATATATATATATATACCGGTATATACATATTCATTGCTTCCATTTTATTTCCCAAAATTGTAGTTTGAGTGGTTCAACTATATGTAGTTAAACTACATGTAGTTCACTACTCCTCAACACTGCCTACTCCTCACCTCGCCTACTTTACTCACCACGCCTAGAGTGGGTGTGTCTATGCACCCAAGCATCACCGAACCCAAGACTCCCTATTTAGTCTGCCGTCTGGTCTCAATTGTTTTCAGGAGAACAAAAACTCTCAGAAGCAGTTTCGCATTTTTGATTATTTCAAACGACACAATACTTTTCCAGCAACCGGTGTAACTGAAGGTAAGTTCAGCTACTTTTATACTCCTATATGTGTTGTCAAATAGTTTGTGCCCTAATTGTAGAGTAAAGTAGAAAGAAAAAAATAGGACTATTGGTTGGGATACTTCTACAGAATATATTTTTGAAATTTCCTCCAAGAGGATTAAGAAATTATTTATTTTCCAAAGGAAAAAAACTATGTAACTTTAATAAAGAATGGAATAATGATTGAAGCATTGATACATGGTGCCTCATACCTTTTTTTGCAGTTCTCTCAAGATAGGGGAAGTTGTTGGCATCACAGGAGGCAACTTTGAAGAAAGAGAGGGGCAAAAAACCAGCACTCAAAATAATTCCTTTTGGTTGTTTTATTTACCTTCAAGCAAGATGACAATGTACGTTTCGGCGTGGAGCCTTCCTCAGCATTGGTCAATGCTGAGGAAGGCTCCACGCCGAAACGTACATTGTCATCTTGCTTGAAGGTAAATAAAACAACCAAAAGGAATTATTTTGAGTGCTGGTTTTTTGCCCCTCTCTTATTATTTTTTGAGCCGTGCACCGTAACTTTTTGAAACTTTTGAGAGTGCTCACCAGTCGTGACTTCTAGTCACTGACTATTTGGACAACTTTGAAGAAAGGCACATCGAGCTCATCGAGAAACTCCATGGCCATCTGTGGGAATTATGGAATAACACACACACACACACACACACACACACACACACACACACACACACACACACACACACACACACACACACACATATATATATATATATATATACACTGTATATATAGTATTGCTGTTCCATGAATCTTTTAGAAGAATGCAATGAAGTATTCTTTCTTGCTTAAAAAAAATAAAAAATAAAAAATAAAAAATCTGTCTTACCTCGTCCATCCCAGAGGCAGTGAGGGAAATGCCAATCTCATTTGCATACTTTTGCATCTCCCTGTACTGCTCATGGCTGAACTCCAAATGGCGCTTGTGGTCCCCGTAGGTTTTCCCCCAGGAGTGTTTGGAGTTGTAGGGCCGCTCCAGGGCTCGCCTGCTGAACTTGTGCTCCAGTTCACTCTTCTGGAACTTGGCACAGTCAGCACCACAGTCCTGAGATGATACAGAACACATGAGAGGAGAGGATCAGATAGGAGAGGTGAGGAAAAGGTGGTGAAACAACAGCACTGGTATAGCTTCTAAACAGACACCTCTCTCTCCCCTCCACCAGCTTACCTTTGCCATCTTGATCATTTTCTTGGCAATCTCAATGTCTCCTTGGTGGTTCTGTCCAATTTCAGCAATGATGAAGCACGGGTGGGAGCCGCCAATCATTCTACCAGGACACAGTTCAAATTGCAGAGGCATCCTGGTGATGTAGGACGTGAAGTGCCGAGTGAAATAAGAGAGTTGGTGTAAAAGTCTCAAGACCTGGTGGGGTTAAATGGAGATGGAGATGTGGAGATGAAACTGGAGATGTCACAGGTGGAATGTCACAGGTGGAAGAGGCTTGAGTCATGTCACCGCTCCGTTTTTATACAGCCTCACCCCACACACACACACACACACACATACACACAATCTAGTGTTGGAAGATTGTCATCACATGGCGGAGCACTGCACTCAACAAGTTTTACATGTAGGACCCGCAGAGCCAGATTAACACCCCCAGGGGCCCCTGGGCACTGAAGCTCCCAGGGGCCCCCCTACCCATCCCCCCCCCCCCCCCCCCCCCCCGAACATTACACTCGGACACTAGAAGGCGGAAAACAAGATAAAAACTAAAAAAAAGAATTGTCCAAGTAAAATGCTGATTCTAAATATAACTGAATCGCTTTGTTTGACCAAGCAAATACAATTTTTAAAGGCATTTTACAAAATGTGTATGGAAAAATGAATGGCTGACCAGTCACCACCAGGGACACTGGAACTGTTTTTAAGTAGGGGGTGCTGCAAGGAAGGGACTGCAAAATGCCCCAAGTGAAGATGCTGCTGTCCCAAAGATGTGTGAATTCCAAAATCTAAAATCCTCGAAGTGCCTTACAGTGGCTGGGGACTCGTATTTATTCCCTCTCAGAGATACCTCCCAGAAGTACTAAAAACCTCCCAAATTTAGGCCTTTCCCACATCACCTCATGCAGTCATGTGTTCAATGATGATGATGATGAAGGTGGAAACCACCTAGCAAACCAACTAGGTATAGTTAACCCACTCTTGGTGAGTTATTTCCCCCGCCTCTCTGTGCTTGGATGGAGCAGAAAAGGTGGGGGCCTTTGTCACATTTTAGCGAATGGTTGCACAGTGCCTCGCCGTTTTCTCATGACTTCTCCAAATGTTATCTTTGATGCGCTCACCCTCCATTCTTAGATGAACAAAATGACCTTGTCCCGGGGATGAGTTCACTCCTCGGATACCACCCGCCCCTATCCATTGTTCATGCAGAGGGCATGCAGCGAATTAACCCTTCATGTTGCTGAACAGAGAGTATACAGTTTCCCTAATGACATCAATAAACAATTTTTTTCTCTTAAATGTGTTATAGACCATTGTGCCCAGGTGCGTCCCTATCTCACCACACTCCCCTCATTAGCTTCACACCTGGAGGGGAGAGGGTCAGCCAGCTCACCCAAGCACAGGGCTCGTGTTCAAAGCGTGATAGTGCTTCCTCCCTGCTGCTCCTTGCACTCATCTCGAAACTTAACTCTGCCGGTGACGTAATGAGGCCTTCTTCCAAGTGAGAAGAGCTCAACTCAGCTCATACTGTTTAATGTGTGGTCAATTCAACATATTTCTTATCAGTTTCAACTATCATTAGGCATGCTTAAATCTTATAGTATAGTATTTTAGCTATACTCCAAGTCAAGTCTCACGTCTTTGGTCACAAGTCCAAGTCAAGTCTCAAGTCTCTTATGGATGAGCGTTCTATCATCTGCTTCTGCTGCATGCCATCCAGTCTGCTTACAACATTGCATAGCTAAAACTAAGGGATTCAAAGCAGGTTCAGGTTTCTTTGCAGCATGTAGCTTTTTCATCATCTGATTCCGTTTTTTGCGAGGCATCTCACAACAATACAAGTAGGAATCAGTATATTCACAAACAAAAGTAGTAGTTACTTGCCTCACTGTTGTAGAGTGGATGAGGTACTGGCGGAGTTGATGTTAGATGGAGAGGGAGGCTGAGCGATTAATAGCCACCTGGGGAGTTTGTATCTCTTCGGTCCTACGCTGCAGGTCTGTGGGGTCACACAACTGATATACTGTACCAGCAGGAGCTGCTTTTTCCTCTTATGGACAGACTGGATACTTGCTGGTGGTGTTTTATGGGACTGGATGCTTGCGTGTAAAAACACACACTGCTTCCACTTATATAGGGTGAGCCAGGAAGTATTTATGACATCACTGATTACATCACGCTCGAGTGACATCACTGATGGCATCAGAATTGCTCGAGTGACTGATGACATCACAAATACAACCTATTAAGATGCTCTTTAGGCTATACATTCAACATTTTGATGCACTGTGGGCTAAATTTTTGATCAATCGAAAATCTGACATCACTGATGACATCACTGATACATGACAATCGTGACATCCCAATCGTGGCACACACGCCGCCCGCCCACTTATGTTTCCTTTTAGGACCACGTACGCAGTCTGCCAGAAAGCCATTAGAAGAAGAAGAAGACTTTCAGAAAAGACCAACAGAAGAGGATGTTACAGAATGTAGGGAAACAGTGGATTGATAAATTCAGAAGGAGGAGGTAATGCAACATAAAGGATGCTGACTGCCATAAAACACCACAGAGGAAGAAGACCTTCAAGATTAATTTGCCCAAGATCTTCATGGTGCAGATGCCATATATCTGTAGCAAAAAACAAATACCTCAGACCTTTGATGAAGAACATGGTTGTCCAAAGAAAAAGAGCAGACAGCTATTTAGAACAGAATGATGATGAGCAAATTGCACTTGGAGACCTAACTGTGAAAACTTAACAATAGCTTGAAGTGATGATCAAATAATCATTACAGAAATCAATGGCAACCAGAAGGGGTTACATTGAAGCCGAAGGCCTCAAATATTCTGAGTGCATGTTTGCATGCATCTAAGAAGGACAATAATGATGTTGATGAAGAAAAAGTGTGTCTTGTGAAAACCAATGCTCTTGGTCGGAAAGAGGAACAAACATGGACACTTGTTTTCTCTTGGCTGGGGTTTTCTTACTAAAAGCAAGTAGTGGGTCATTATGGTAGCTACATAGGCCATAATGTGCAACTACTAAAAATAAATGATAGCTACTATGAACAGAATAACAAAATATATAACTTTTGACAGTCAATTGGTGCCACGGACTCATACTTCCCGCCATTGTTGTAGTCCAGAATCCTCATGCAACATCACAACGTCGGAAACTCGTGTAGCATCGAAATCTCAGAAATTCCCGCTGGTAAATACGACATTGAATGGCCGTTCATGTGCTCACAACTCTTAAATACGGTAAATCCGATATATCCGAGGAGCACATGAATGCGGCATCAGACCAGACCTGCCGAAAGTGGGCGTGTGCGTGGCAAAACCCACGTGACAAAATGACAGGAAGTGAGTTGAAGTTGGGCCGTCTTGCTTGAATCCTTCAATCCCATGTCTTTGCTTTCACTTCAGAGAGGAAGAGGGGCTTTTCTCTGTGAGAAAGCCCTCACAGGCATGTTGGTCGGCCCGTGTCACGTTGTCATTGTCAGTGCAAATTATTTTAGAGGGAGACATGGGAAAAGGGGGGGATATAATATCCATATAACCCTAATGCATATTCAACAAAAAATATTTAGATATCTCAGGGAATCTCTGTACTCTCTCTCTTTCCATTTTTGTCCCACTGATCATGTCATCAGTGATGTCATAAATCACTGATGATGTCATCAGTGAGGTCACTTGAGCAATTGTGCATTGTGACATCACTGATGATGTATCATCAGTGATGATGTCATCAGTCATGTCATCAGTCTGAGGCTGTATAAGTGATGGTAGAAGTGGGAGGAACCAGACGGGGACGATGGCTTCCGCCCCTGGGCTGTGCGGGTGATCCAAGGGAGCTGGATTTTTTAATTAGGTGATTACCCTAATTACGAGGCCATAGAGCAAGGGAAGTTGCGACGCACAGTGGTCATCAGTGATGTCACAAGAGCAAGTGAGCCCACACAGCGGGCAAGGGAGCCCGCACAGCGGTTGAGCTGCAGGGTGGGTGAGGCCACACAGCGGCCAAGCTGCGTATGCAAGCTGCAGGGCCAGCTCGGCGAGCTGCAGGGCGGGCGAGGCCACGCAGCGGATGAGCCTAGGAATCGAGTGCTTCGTGTAGTGCGAGAGATGCCTAGTTTCTTCAAATTTGGCACAATCTTGGATTCAATTCAAACTCAAAGATGAACTGATTACAGTTTGGTGGTCAAATCAAGGTCACTGTGACCTCACAAAATAAGTTTTTGGCCATAACTCAAAAATTTATACACTTTTATGACCAAATTTAATTTAAATGAAATGATGAAGTGATGACATTTTATATCCAAAAGTTCAAAGGTCACTTCACTGTGACATGTTTTGCTTTGACTGTAGCTGATAAATCTTGGCGCAAGTGCTGCTGCCTGTCACTAGCCTACTTTTGCAGAAACCAAATTCCTTTAAGATGTCTAATAATCACATTAATTCTATTGATTTTTGGACAAGATACACATCCTCCAGTTCTATGGTAGTCTACCACAAACTCATGGGTTTTGCTTGAGCCTCATGTGATTGTTGTTGCACGGTTGCACCATACGTATGTGAAGAAGCTCTCCATCAGTATCCAGACAGCATGTTTCTCACTGGAAATTATTCACTGGAATGAACAATGTCAATATAGTGATAACTTCCATTTAGCTGGAAAAAAATACACTAATTACCTTTTACTAATGAGTCATGGAGACCGTTAGGGCCATTTGTAACAAGACCTCTACCGTACTTGAAATCTATTCAGTAATATTACATACATGTCACTAAATGTATTCATTATTATGTGTCAGTTTGTTGCCATGATTTTATTAAGTAAACAATCAAAAAAATTACAGTGACAGATTACACAAGGTTGATGGAGATACAACACTGGAAAGCAATCAGTTAATCACAAATTTATTCATAGTATTCTGTTACATCATCTCAAAATCTTGGTAGGACAATAACAGACGATTGTAATCAATTAACAGGTAATTACAATCAAATGACAAAAACAGCCAATGAACTGTGTGTATTGTAAAGCTCCCTATCCCAATTTCCCCTCTGGGATCAATAAAGTCTTTCTGATTCATAATTCTGATATTGGTAGGAAATGCATGTGATATCATGGGAATACTATGAATTGATCGAAAAAGAAAATAAAAAATCAGAAGTTCTGTCGGTTCAAGATTCAAGATTCAAGATTTTTATTGTCACTCCGTGGTACAAGTATCACGTGTGAAATTCTTGTGCTGTGGACTCCGTTACAACATAGTACAAATATAACAGGCATATGAGTGCAAAAACATTGATTGATTGATTGATTGATTATTTGATGACTGAAAAAAGCAGAGCACATCATACACGGAAATATAAATGCCACTCATACATCACCATCAAGGATAAAAACACAATAAAGTCCGAGGACTTGTTTCCATTGTGGTCCTTGGTCTCGGACAGACAACTCAGACCAACATAAAAACAGGCATAACAACAAAGAAAACATAAAACTACTTCAAACATATAGACTATTTAAAAAACCCATTTAAGATGTTAAAACAGTTTTACCAAAAGCAATATAAAAGACATTAATAACAAGAACCAATCCCGAAAATAAGAACACATTAAAAAAAGCCTAAAACCAATCTGTCTAAAATAAATAAAATAACTTTAATCTGGCTATACTGTAAATTAAAAATACTCAAAATATTTACACTGACGTACCATTTGTCATGAACCAGTTTTTGAGAGAGGATTTAAAACTGCTCAAGGTATCAATCAGCTTCAGACAAGAGACACAACAAGCAATAAGGCAGTAGAGTGATAAGACAACTCAGAGACAGTGGCATATTCACTGCACATAGGTGCACTTCAATAATGAGAGACTAGAAGAAAGGTATAACAAACTTTAATGAATGGACGAACAACATTTAGATTTGGCGTATGACTCCATGATGTGATGTCGCTCCTCCTGAGCAAGAGGAGGACGTCACTGATGTATAGGATAGAGAACCCCCCATAGGGAGTTCTACAGGAGTCATGACATGGTGGTGTTCAGGAGAGGAGGAGGGTCGAAACAACTGCAGCGGTGTAGGATCAGGAACTGCGGGTGACACACAAGGTGAGTTACACACAGACAAATACAGGGGTCTGATATGAGCTACTACTCCATTCATAAGATACTCCATTCAAGTGATTGGCCAGCAGGCCAGAGAGAGGGAAAGCGTGGGACACAGTGATTGGACAGGATTGAAGGGGTGTGTCTATTTATGACTGAGTGACATGACCTGAACAGGGCGTTGGCTGCAGGGGAGATAAAGATGAATGGAAGGAATCAATGAATGAATGAATAAGATAGTTTAATCAGGTATTGACTAAAGACTGGCTCACACTACAGGATTTTCGGCCGATTTATGCCCGATTCACCCCTCCCGAGAATCGGAGGAGAAATCTGGCCTGGCAGCTTGCCAAGCTTGGTCAGGCCCGACTTTCGGCACCAATTATCTTGTAGTGTGAGCTGTTTGCAGATCCAATCTTAACCCTCCCGATCTGCTCAAAGCGTCATCGGGGCCGTCCCGATCATATCAAACATGTTTGATATTTAGGACTGAAAATCTGCGCGAATACATCATTCTGCTGCTGCGGGAGACTCCCGTCATTATCGTTAATTGACGCGGCTCATTTGATGCGCTGCACTGCAGGTATCAGATAGGCTACCAAATAAGTAAGTAAGTAAAACTTTATTTCTATAGCGCCCTTCACAGCACGAGTGCACAGAGTGCTTTACATAAATAAAAACAGCATCAAAAGAGCGCAAATACCAACAGCACAGAACCATGAGTATTTGGGGGAAAATGTCACTAATTTATATCACAATGAATGACCAATGAATAAAAAGTTGTTATATCGTAGTTTTGAGCCCCTGCCAGTCAGAGGCTGTAATCTCCTACCTGTCTTATCAGGCAGTGTGGGGAAAAAAGGCTTTGCTGCTGCGGGAAGCAATACAGTCTATCCAGGGCCGGCCCTAGCCATCTGGGGGCCCTAAGCAGGATATAGATCAGGGGCCCCTCCCAGGGGCGGGGGTTTGGGGGCATCCGCGCTGGAAGTACTTTTAAGTAGGGGGTGCTGTAAGGAGGGGACTCTCGGTGCTGCCAGGGCAGCGCCGAAGAAAATTTGACGTTTTTGGACTTTTAGCCATATTTAGAAGAATATTTAAACAAACAAACATGACAATGACGCTCGTTGTAGCCCTATCAGTGTCAAGCAAGCGTGTAGAACCAGCAGCCATAGGGGTTGCCAGGTCAGTTAAACCAGGGGTTCCCAACCTTTTTTGTGCCAAGGACCGGTAGATACATGCAGGACCGGTTGTCAATTTTAATGGTTTTAGTTACATATATATTTACTCACCAGGTGGCGACAAAAGGTAAATATCAGCCTTTTGTGTTGTATGTAGCCTACAGTATTTATGTTTTTGTTTAAACTACAAACATAAATAACGTCAACCTATGTTTTAACTACCACACACAGCCTATAATATTATAGCCTATGTTTATTTAAAAAAAAAAAAAAAAAAAAAAAAAATTTTTTTTTTGGGGGCCCCCCCAACTCCCGGGGCCCTAGGCAGCCGCTTGGTTCGCATTATGGGCGGGCGGCCCTGAGTCTATCCAAACTTTTGCCGATCTCATGACATGCAGGATGCAGCAGGGAAATATATTTTGGTAGCGCATGTGTTTGTGTTCTCACTTGTACAGACAATAGACTCGCGTTGTTCACACGCATGCTAACTAACCGTGAGATTCATTTGTTTGGCAAGACGGGCATGAAAATGAGAAAAGAGAGAGAGGTGAGGTGGGGGCGGAGCGCTTTGGTCACTGCTGGAACCCCAAAAACGAAACAGGTTCGGAGTAATGGCCGGGCATCAATGTGATTATCCTGCCGATAATCTTAATAATATCCTGTAGTGCGTGGGTGCGCCACATTTACAAATCTTGTAGTGTGTGCATGTTTGAGATTCTAGGGAAGATAATCTGGGAAGATTCTCCTGTAGTGCGTGTCACAGCCAGATTTCAAAATCGGCTAGGATTGTCAGAATCCTTTAGTCTGAGCCCAGCTTAAGGTAGCC
>NC_139627.1:17520673-17556607 GCF_964638095.1 Poromitra crassiceps | reverse complement strand
TTGATGGTCTCAATCGCTAGTTTCAGGGCTTCTTCAATACAGCATGATGATCATTTTGTTAATTATAGTCCAATTTGGAGTAAAATAGACGATCAAGCAGAGTCTGCTTTGAGGTGGTCGCAGACCAATAGCAGGCGGCGCTGTGGCTCTGTAGGACCTGCTTCTGCCTCCAAATAACAAAATGCCAAACTCGAGGCTTCAAAACAGGGAGTCCACAAACCAATGGGTGACGTCACGGAGGCTACCTCCATATTTTGATAGGGTCTCTGGTTGAGTGGCATTATGTAGAGCAGTGGTTCTCAAATGGGGTCCGGGGACCCCCAAGGGTCCGTGGCACTTTGCAAGGGGGTCCGCGACAAGTTTTCAGGAAAATCAAAATCAAAACCTTTTTTTCCAAAAGCTTCATAGTTCAATGAAAATATTTTATGCTTTAAATCTAAAATGGTTCACGGATTACATTCTAATCTAACAAACCTATCAATTTATAAGTCAAGCACGTTACCGTGGAAAACAATTAAGCTTAGCCCAAAATCACAAATCAGAATGAGGGGGTCCCCGGTATATTTTCTATCTTGTAAGGGGTCCTTGGCTGAAAAACATTTGAGAACCTCTGATGTAGAGCACCACCTCAAGACCATGAAGGAAACCCCAGAAGAGTTTGCTCCTGCTCTCCACTGGCTTGTCCTGTAGCTTGAAGGAACAAAGATGGCCACTGACTCCATCAGTGACACACATGCTATAAATTCACATTCTCCCTCAATTTACTTCACCGCTTTGGGGATTTTTTTTTTAAATAATCTGATTCCTTTTGTTTTGATTTGACCCTCATCCAATTGCAACCTCTGAGCTAGACTGAAAGGATGAGGTAACATTATAGACGCGATTGCAATATCTGGGATTACATCAGATGCTTTCCCAATCAGCTGATTGAAGAAAGGTGGGTGTCTTTCAGATCATCTAAAATACATCCAGGAGGAACTATAGTATTTGTATTCATTATGCAGGTCATTAGCCCTTCATATTGAGCGCACAACAGATATAGCAAAAAGCAAAATCTAGTATAAAAGTGCATCATAATGAATGGCTATTGAGTGTACTGGTCACTAAAGTGCGACATATCAGTGGAGAGAGTGTAGTTACGTTTAAGAAGTGTCCTCGTGTCTTCTCTGTGGCTTTGAATGTCGTTACAAAGAAGTCCCTCAGTGCTGATCAAGACCACTTTCCTCTTCTACCCTCTGAAATCCAGTGCATCTCCAGGCTGAGAGGACAATTCTTACACCACCACCCCCTCCATCCCTCCCTCTCTCTCCTCCCTCCCTCCCTCCCTCTCTCCCTCCTTTCTCACCTCTCCGTTTCTTTCACGCCTGTCACCGCACATCTGCTTGCAGAGATACCAGCGGTCCCTCTCTTACTGGGAACCTCATCTGTCCCAAGGACGCTCTCTGTCTCCCCCGGCCGCTCTGCTCGTCTCCCCCTGTCCTCTCTCTCCTCTTGGGGGGAGGAGGAGCAGGGGGGTGGGGAGGAGGAGCCGCGTGTGGGGCGAGGCCAAGACGGGGCGTGACCGCGCTCGGCCACATCACCTCCTCTACTCCAGCCGCCGCCGCCCCCTCGGCGCTGCTCGTGAAACGGCCCGTAGACTCAGTGTTTGTCTTCTGCCCGTCTTTCATTTCAGGTCGTTTAACCCCCGGTTGAATGAGACGTCACCGCAGAACCACATCAGAACCACATCAGAACCACATCAGTGACGCGTCTGTACTCACTGACCTAGATCGCATGTGCAGCAGCATCAGTCCGGGCTCACTCCATCCTTCTATAATGACTGACATATCTGAGAATGTGTATAAAGTGTGTGTGTCCACTGGGATTCCTTTTTTTCAACCACCCAAGCGTTTTCTAAAAAAAAAGATCTTCTATGTACAAAAACAAAACAATAACACACTCCACCCAACATTCTTTCCAGAGCGTTCAGCTGTTGTTGTTTTCTGCATGGAAGTTCAGGCTGCCTCATGTCCCAAAATATTTCAACTTTTCAGACCTGCTCATAGATGATAGGTGAGATGTTGTGGTATAGATACGTGTGTGTGTGTGTGTGTGTGTGTGTGTGTGTGTGTGTGTGTGTGTGTGTGTGTGTGTGTGTGTGCGTGTGCGTGTGTGTGTGTGCGTGCGTGCGCGTGCGTGCATGCTTGCATGTGAGAGGTTTAACCACTGGGTGATAGGGAGAGGGAGAGAGACAACAATCATTATTGTTTAAGATCCAACACACTTACCTCCTGCCCAGTTACCTCTCTCTCTCTCTCTCTCTCTCTCTGTCTCTGTCTCTGTCTCTGTCTCTCTGTCTCTCTCTGTCTCTCTCTCTCTCTCTCTCTTTGTGTGTGCATGTGGGTTCAGTGTACATTATGTCAGCCTGTTTGCCTGGTACTTCTATTATTCATGTTTGCAGGTGATTATCTTAACCTTGGTGAACCGGACACACCCCTCTCTCTCTCTCTCTCTCTCTCTCTCTCTCTCTCTCTCTGTCTCTCTCTCTCTCTCTCTGTCTCTGTCTCTCTCTCTCTCTCTCTCTCTCTCTGTTTGTCTCTCTCTCTCTCTGTCTCTCTCTCTCTCTCTCTCTCTCTCTCTCTCTCTCTATCTGTCTCAATCTCTCTCTCTCTCTCTCTCTCTCTCTCTCTCTCTCTCTCTCTCTCTCTCCTCTCCTCTCTCTCTCTTCACCATGCCTCAGTAAGCCTTGCTGATGTGGCCACAGCGACAGTTCATTCTGACTGCCTAAAGTGAATAAAAAGCCTAGAGCAGAGTAGCAGAGTGTAGTCAGCACTCTCCAGAGACTTCCCATCACAGAGAAATAGTAACAGGCAAGGTCTCTGTTACCTAATGGAGTGAGAGGGGAAGGAGAGAGCGAGAGAAAGGGGGAAAACGGAGGGAGAAAATGGACAGAGCAGAGGCCGATGGTGAAGAGATCAGGGAGAAAAGACAGAGGACGAAGACAGAGCAGAAACAAGAGAGAGAGAGAGAGATTGCTCTGTACCATGATGTGAATAACAGAACGAACCGGGGTGGCGTGTGTGTGTGTGTGTGTGTGTGTGTGTGTGTGTGTTTGCAAAAGTATCAATTCTATCAAAAAGTACCAATGCTAAACATTTGAAAGGGATACAATACACATTTGCAATTTTTTAGGGGCAGCTGTAGCTCAGGAGGTAGAGCGGGTCGTCACTAATCACTTTGGATAAAAGAGGTCGGTGGTTCGATTCCCGGCTCCTCCAGTCCGCATGTCGAAGTGTCCTTGGGCAAGACACTGAACCCCGAACGGCTCCCGTTGGTGTGCCAGCACCCTGCGTGGTAACCTGCCGCCATCGGTGTGTGAATGGGCTTTGGATAAAAGCGCTATATAAATGCAGGCCATTTACCATTTTATCATCGATACCAGCAGTGCTTTCTCTTAAAGAAATTTCTTTGGTGTTGGTGTGTGCGCGCGCGTCTGCGTGCGTGCGTGCGTCAGTCCGTGCATGCGTATGTGTGTGTGTGTGTTTGGGAGTGAACCTCAGTGGAGCTGACCAACAGTGCTGGGACACCACCCACTCTAGTCCACTGCAGGGCCGTGGTCTCAGCAAAAGCCAAGGTGTGACATGAACTTCACCGTACGACGTGTGCGTGAAGCTTTTGGACGTGTTGTGTAGAAGAACGCAGAACATTCATCACAGTAACGTTAGATCCTCCTGAGCCATCCTCTCAGCATGTCGCCAGATATAAGAAGCAATGAAGTGACGCTGCCTCGCGCATTAATGCGAGCGTTAATCTCTCTCTGTGGGGAGACGTACTTATCGTTTTCTGCTGCTGTGGGATGGCTGCAAGTATTTAATAAACTCAAATGTTTTTTTTAATAGTCAGCAGTCAGCACCCCCAACTGAAATTGTGTTTTCGCAGCTATGGTCGTGATAGGATTTGAAAAATATGAACTTGCCTCAAACGTAATTGAAAAGACGTTTCAGTCTTTCACCAGCTAGAAGGACCTACTATGCAATTGAAAACTGTTTTAACAGACATACATGTATAGCTCTCTCTCCCATTCCCATTGCCTAATGTTTGCATGTAATGTGCCACTTAGAGAGAGCAGTGAAAACACCTTTCATCCTTATCTATTGGTGCATATTTCAGCACCATGGACAGAGAGTCCACTCTCTCTTTGGTTTAGTTCAGTTTAGTATAGTTTAGTTCAGTTCAGTTTAGTTCAGTTTAGTTTAGTTCAATTCAGTTCAGTTTAGTTCAGTTCAGTTTAGTTTAGTTTAGTTCAATTCAGTTCAGTTTAGTTCAGCTCAGTTTAGTTTAGTTTAGTTCAATTCAGTTTAGTTTAGTTCAGTTCAGTTTAGTTCAATTCAGTTCAGTTCAGTTTAGTTTAGTTCAGTTAGTTTAGTTTAGTTTAGTTTAGTTTAGTTTAGTTTAGTTTAGTTCAATTCAGTTCAGTTTAGTTCAATTCAGTTTAGTTCAGTTTAGTTTAATTCAATTCAGTTCAGTTTAGTTCAGTTTAGTTCAGTTCAGTTTAGTTCAGTTCAATTCAGTTCAGTTCAGTTTACTGTAGTTCAGTTTAGTTTAGTTTAGTTCAATTCAGTTCAGTTCAGTTCAGTTTAGTTCAGTTCAGTTTAGTTCAGTTCAATTCAGTTCAGTTCAGTTCAGTTTAGTTTAGTTTAGTTTAGTTGCACAACTGACAAAACAGTGGAAACAGTGTGGAAAAATATCAGGGAGACAAAAAATGACACAAACAATGAGCAGAATTATACAGCAACAGAAAGAGAACATAACAAAGGGCTCACTGAACCTTTGATGTCTAGAATAATAAATTATTAAACTTT
The DNA here is from genome assembly GCF_964638095.1 of Poromitra crassiceps. NCBI lineage: Eukaryota > Metazoa > Chordata > Actinopteri > Beryciformes > Melamphaidae > Poromitra > Poromitra crassiceps. The sequence goes on along the minus strand of NC_139627.1, from coordinate 17,551,766 downwards.
TTCCACATTAAAATAGTCATAAATGGCAAAATGAAAAATGTAAGATCTGAAGACTTTAGAATCTGGATCAAAGCCCTGTGGTGATCCCAAAGAAGGATTAAAAACAATAAACACCTCATTTGAATGATTCATGCTTCCATAAGCATGTACAATCATTCAAATGAGAGTACTCATCATTGTCAAATGGATATGAGTTTGACCCATACATGTAGAGAAGTAAGGACATCACCTCCATGACCAACATTTGTGGAAGCCCCATGATTGTGTGTGAAGTGTGTTAGTGTTTGTGTGTGTTCACACTGTGTGTTGTTGTTTGTGTTCACACTGCGTGTTGTTTGTGTGTGTGTTGGTGTGTGTTCACACTGCGTGTTGTTGGGCGGCTTTAGCTCAGGAGGTAGAGCGGGTCGGCCAATGACGCAAGGGTTGGCGGTTCGATCCCCGCTCCCTCCCAGCTGCTGTCGTTGTGTCCTCTGGCAAGACACTCAACCCTCGTTGCTCCCGATGGTGTGTAGGCACCCTGCGTGGTAGCCTGCCGCCATTGGTGTATGAATGGGTGAATGTAAACTATCTACTGATTGTAAAGCGCTTTGGATAAAAGCGCTATATAAATGCAGGCCATTTACCATTTACCATTTGTTTGTGTGTGTGTGTTTGTGTGTGTTCACACTGTGTGTTGTTTGTTTGGGTGTGTGTTGGTGTGTGTTCACACTGCGTGTTGTTTGTTTGGGTGTGTGTTGGTGTGTGTTCACACTGTGTGTTGTTTGTTTGGGTGTGTGTTGGTGTGTGTTCACACTGCGTGTTGTTTGTGTGTGTGTTGGTGTGTGTTCACACTGCGTGTTTGTGGATGTAATCCACAGGCTGCTGTGATCCATCTAATGCAATAGCACAGTAATAAAGCTGAAACAGTTTGCCCCAGAAGCTGTTACAAACAACCTGATCCCTCGTATACAGTGAATGCTTGCTGATAGTAAGTGCTCTCTCTCTCTCTCTCTCTCTCTCTCTCTCTCTCTCTCTCTCCTTCTCTCTCTCTCACACACACACACTCACACACACACTCACACACTCACACACCATCTATTGCCTATAGTCACATTGCAGAGCGTTCCTTCTGCTAAATTGAAGTGTAATTGGCAGACAATGGGCATGACATCACAATTGACTGGCTGGCTCATATAGAAGCAGCACATCTAATTGGAGTCTAAAGTGGGCCATGCTTATAGATGAGGCGACTCGAGTGCGTTAATAACAGACGGAGGGAGGGAGAGGACATCAGGGAAGAGCACAGGGTAGTGCGTTAATAACAGAGGGAGGGAGAGGACATCAGGGAAGAGCACAGGGTAGTGCGTTAATAACAGAGGGAGGGAGAGGACATCAGGGAAGAGCACAGGGTAGTGCGTTAATAACAGAGGGAGGGAGAGGACATCAGGGAAGAGCACAGGGTAGTGCGTTAATAACAGAGGGAGGGAGAGGACATCAGGGAAGAGCACAGGGTAGTGCGTTAATAACAGAGGGAGGGAGAGGACATCAGTAGCCTGTACTACGAATGTTGGATAAGAAGATCCAGGATCTGTCCCTTGATCTGGTTTGTCTAAACCAGATCAGCTCGATTGTAGTTAACTTGTACTACGAACCTCGTTTGCCAGTCGTTAACTCGAACCAGGTTTTTCTAATCAAGTTGACTGCGCGTGCACATGAAAATGCCCGTGCACACGAGCTCGTGCCCGCAAAAGAGGCGTGGTTTTTAACAACTAGCCAATCACAATGCAATATGGACCGCTCAGCTCAGAACCGTAGCTTTTACAGCGCCAGACACGCCTATTTCCTCATTCATCAAAGCCATCGACTACTATGTCAGAATCAAAATCCGCATTGGATATTTTTAGTCTGTTCCCGAATGACTGTCTAAAGTTACCACTTTTATTCACATCAGTCATTTATTTGAAGAGCGGTTTCTGCCTCCACGTATCCTACAGCAGCTGAATTCACCCTCTCAATAAACTGCGAGTGGAAGCAATGTGTAGCCTAATGTCTCAGTCCAAAATCCGTAGACCATTTAGGCTCAACGAATAATAATGATGTCATGTTTAGTCGCACTGATTGAATAATTCCTATAGGCTATCAATAAAAAAAAGAATGATAATAAAATTAAAAGAGGCTTCTGAACGACACGGTATGTGCGGGCATAGATTTCATTTATAAAAAATAGCCTATTTTGTGGTCACATATATTGTCAGCAGAGTCGCATATCTCCATATTTCATATAATGATGCTGGAAATATGAAGTTCAATCACATCATACAGGCCAAAAGCAACACTTGCAGCTGCAAAATGCAGGAGTAGGCTAGATATGAATCATCTTAATATGGGATCGCCTGTGTGCAGGTGATCCCATATTAAATTGCTTAGATGTAGTAGGCCAGCATGTAAGCTATGACTATTTCAATTCCAACCCAACGTCAGTCTCAGCTCCATTGCGCACACGGCACCGTGCGCTTTGGAGACGTTTATGTAACCTTTTTATGCCGGTTTAGTGATATTTCTCCACTCACTATTCAGCTGCAATCGATCAGCGGGATCAAACAACGTATCTAGGCTACTTGAGAGCACAAAAATGAATATATAAGAACATATTCCAAAGTGGTATAGGGCTTAATTAAAATAGCCAACAAGTGCAAGGCTTTAGTCCTTGATTAACATTAACATTGATTACCATTACTCATTCAACATTACAATTCGTGCTCCTTCGGGAAACTCATCCAGAAAGGGGTTGGCCATTTTTCCAAACTGCTGATTCGATTGGTTCGTGGGCGGTGGATTTAAGGTCTAATCTTATCCTTGCAACTTAACCTGCTACGGACCAGGTTAAGTGTGAAGCATAAGTTGCTATGGAAATATATGTCGGTAAGAAGTTAACTTGCTTTGTAGTACGGCCAAACCAGGTTTAAACCTGAAGTTACCTCGCTAAACCACTAAACTGGCTTTGTAGTACAGGCCTCAGGGAAGAGCACAGGGTAGTGCGTTAATAACAGAGGGAGGGAGAGGACATCAGGGAAGAGCACAGGGTAGTGTGTTAATAACAGAGGGAGGGAGAGGACATCAGGGAAGAGCACAGGGTAGTGCGTTAATAACAGAGGGAGGCAGATGAGATTTGTGCATCCATGGCAGTCAACTTGGGCTATGTATTTATTTAGGTAACGCTAGGTGTTTCAGACACAGCACGCTCTGTGGCCCCTATTCTCCCACAGGCCTTCGGCGCTAAAACGGGCCTTCGGCGCTAAAAAACGTGCCTTGCGCCTGCCTCGGGAAGATATCAACATGGCTTTACGCTGCCAAATGCGCTTTAGGCCGAATGGGCGTGGCGCACTCCCTGAATGGGCGTTTCACTTTGATCTTGCTATAGTGTAGGGTATTTACATGCTTGCAGTATTTAAACTGCAGTTAGATTGGTTTGAGAAGCATAATAATATGGAATAATAGCCTATATATGGAGACAGACAGACTGGATGAAGGGAGGGGGATGGGGGCAGAGCGCTTGGCTTTGTCTGGTTTTACCGGATTTGTCCAGGAATTGGAGCTTAAAAGGCAAGCGTGTGACTCTTTACTGCAATTCTCCAATGAGCGGACTATGCATAATTTTACGCTTAAAAGGCGTGGTTATAATGGTTGAGGCTGAGTGTAGCGCCGATACCAAGATAGCGAGTGCGCTGGTCCACACCCACTTACTGGGCTAGGCGGCCTAGCGCTAGGCCTTAAACGCAGTTTCTACGCCGATTGCAACGATAGGGCCCTGTATGTCTGTAAACAGCGGGGCAAGTTGACAGAATGGTGCACACTTGTGATTTTCCAGGCTGCAGCAATCAAAACCTTCGAGATTGTATTCCATCATTTTCCTGTCATGGATCATGCCCATAGACAACTCTGGCTTGTTGCAATAGGACAAAGCCAGCGAGGATAAAAAACAAGTGAGTGTACGGTGCTCACTTCACCTATAAAAGGATTATTTACCTCCACGTCCAGAGCAGAGGAAAACCCATGTACTGAAGAGCACTGCTGCGCCAAAACTCATGGTATGAGAGACTATAGTACCTAAATCTAACAATGTTGTCAGTAAAAAAAATATATATACATAGCCTATATAGGCTACTCGGCAGTAGTAGCTCTCCAACTCTGTTGATCTGCGTCTTCTTGCTCCGCCTCTCTCTCTCTCTCTCTCCTCTCTCTCTCTTTCTCTCTCTCTCCTCTCTCTCTCTCTCTCTCTCTCTCTCTCTCCTCTCTCTCTCTCTCTCTCTGCCCATTCTAGGTCGATCTGACAAGTTCCTCATCTGTGTATTCAGGTTCATAAAGACATCCCCTCAAATCTGGCGTAAACAGCATATCTTCATTGCTTTCATAGTCAGACATGTTTAGTGTGTTTTAGTAGCCTGTTTACAGAGCGCACTGTGTCTGAAACACCTGTACACAGCATTAGTGACCGCCGCGGATGCAGCGCACGGAGCCAGAAAGTAGTGCCAATAAATAGCACGGTCTGATCAACAGCAAGACTGCGGTTTTATTGTTGAAATGAGATGTCGTAACACATGCATGCTTTCTTTAGGAGTCAAACTTGATAACTCTGTGACCCTAGAATGTCCGTCGGGACTCGTTTTTCTCCACTCAGATCAAGCTAGAGCTCCGCCCACGGGACTCATGGATCGGCAAGTCAGCTCCCCATACACTATGGAGTTCATACAACTTTATGTCCAATAATCCGCACTATCCCTTTAAGGTCCTCTCTGCGTTCCTCCCCCGTGCTGGAGATACCGGCTGCAGAAGCATCTGCTGTGTTAGAAACCTGACAATCCTTTCATTGGATTAGTCAGGCTAAATAAGTGGGCTGTCAATGAATCACTTACACCAGAGAATATGCACACACACTCATACACACATGCACATACACACAAGCACATACTGTACACACACACATGCACATCCACACATGCACATACACATGGGCACACACACACATGCACATACACATAAGCACATACACATGGGCACACACACACATGCACATACACATAAGCACATACACATGGGCACACACACACATGCACATACACATAAGCACATACACATGGGCACACACACATGGGTACACACACATGCACATACACATTGGCACACACACATGCACATACACACAAGGGCACACACACATGCACATACACACATGGGCACACTGGGGCAGACGCCATAGTAAAATCTGTTTATCTCGAGCGGCAACCACCGGAAAAATGAAGCCAACGCTCAAGTGACAAAACCTGCCTGGAATGGCCACTTGAGGCTGGCTGCAAAAGCGAGTCCTTCCCTTAGTTAGAAGCGCATGTTGTAACAGCAGATGTAAACGTGTTTACAGCCTGGTTCATCTCTAATTTCACTGTTCAGGACAACTGTACGGGAGGTGAATCTTTATATAACTCATCCATTTATACAGTCTCTGGCTAGTCCAAAGTCCAATTGTATAGAAGTCAATGGGAAAATGACCCGACGTCTCACTTGATTTATGACCTCAGGAAACACTTTCCTGATGGTCTCATCAACTCAGTCTTCTTCAATACAGCATGATGTTCATTTATAAATTAGGCAGAAGTTAAGAGTAAAATAGATGATAAAGTGGACTATGCTTTGGGCGTGATTGACAGGTCGCCTGTGCTCACGGACCAATAGCAGGCGGGGTGCTGCGGCTCTTCTCATCCAAGATGGCGACGGTCAAAAACTCCAGTCCACAAACCAGTGGGTGACGTCACAGCGACTAGGTCCATATTGTCATACAGTCTCTGGTTTTGAGGCTAGTGGTCAGGGGCGAGAATGCATGCACTCCCAGATAACAGAAGCTGTGCTAGCTGCTGCTCCGCTATGAATGAGCTCCACCTGGGAGCCTCGTCAGGCTAGATTTGAAATAGAGTGAGCGTCTAACCCTAATTAGCCGTGTGTTCTCTCCCTTGCCCCCGAGTCGGTGCTGGGAGCTCTGTGACGTCTCCCCCTGAGGCATGTCTCTGTCCTCCACCTCTCCTCTCCTCCCTGGATCCTTTAGCTCTGATTAAGATGCTGTGAGAGAGAAGGAGCAGGAGGGCCTTGACCCCCTGCTCCTAGAATAGACAGCCGGGTCGCCGAAATCAAATGTCAGCATTCTACGGTTCTGCAATGTCAACGTTTCTGAACCGAAAATCCGTTGCATACTGTATCATGTTTCTAGATACGTGTGTGTATCATCAACGTTATAGAGTCTGCTGTTGGAGTAGTAGCCAGTAAGGGCGGTGTTCGATCCCCAGCATGTTGAAAGTCTACATTTCAATCGTAAGTCACATTTCACCTTTTTCACGTTATTTAAGCCTAACCCAAACCATAACCCTATCCTTAACCAAGTTGTTTTACTTGCCTAAACATAACCAACGTGGTTAAAATTGTTGTATTTGCGTTGGAAAAGCAGGGATGTTTTCAAACTACTGTAACCGCCGCTTTGTTTCAAATTTACGTAGAGATTGTGAGATTTTTTATTGATCTTTGCAAACATTCACTTTGATCACACATTCAATCACCGGTAAAAGACTGGTCCAAACTTCCAAACCAGATACTGTATATCTACACAATCAATCTGTTAAACCAGTTTGTCATCACTGTGGAGGAAAACAATTAATCTTCTCCCCATTGATAATAATAATAATAATAATAATAATATTTTATCAATTATTTATTGAATTAAATTTTAATATACAAGAAAAACATAATAAACCACAAACATCTACAAAGAACACAAAATACATACATAAACAAACTCACACAGGGACATAACCCCCCTCCTCGCAGGACCGGTCCCCCCACCCACCAACCCCACATACATGGTTAGGTCATAGCAATATGTGTGCCCAAAAGAAAACGACAAAAAAACTAAACAGAACCTAGCTGTCATGGCGACGCTCATGGCCCCCATGCATGGCCTCCATAAAAGTATTCCAAGATGTAATATTTTCAACTTTAGCACCATGCATACGGGCCACCGACATCTCCATGACAGTCAGGTCCACAACTGAAGAAACCCATTGTTCCAGTGGCAAAATATATCCATCTCTGGGTTACCTTTTTTTTGAGGCAGTAAGGCCTAGTAACAGCCTGTATAAGGCCTACAGTAGTAACAGCCTGTATAAGGCCTACAGTAGTAACAGCCTGTATAAGGCCTACAGTAGTAACAGCCTGCCTTAAGGATAAATTAAACCCAGTAAAATCATTCAACAACAAAACAACAGGGGAACAAGGAACAGTGACACCCAGCACTACAGACATCTTCCTGGCTACTTCTCTCCAAAATAAAGAAACGACTGAGCACTCCCAGACATGTGTACAAAAGTTCCAGGGGTAGCCTGGGCATAATGTACAATTAGGGCTTTGAGACATCTGAAATAATGATAATAATAATGATGATGATGATAATAATAATAATAATAATAATGAATACATTTGTAGCGGATTCTTCGCAACAAAGCTACAAGGGGGCGGGGCCAGGGAACAAAATCACATATTAACAACCATTCAGCTGTAATAAAGAGAAGACTTCTAGTGCTATTCCATTAAGGCCCATGGAGTGAGACAGAAAGAAATAGCAACAATTCAAATATACAACAAACATAAGAACTATATAGAGTCTATATTATAGACCACACAACAATTTATGCTTTCATATGAAAATGGAAAAACGGTGGAGCTACTAGGAGTATTTTTATATAGCAATATTTAATGCGAAGTAATATATCTGTGTACAGGCAGTTACAAATCAGAATATATCTTCAAAGTTATACGGGCAGACAAAACGCAACGCGTTTCAACCACGTAGGTCTTCCTCAGGCAATGTTAGCTAACATTGCCTGAGGAAGACCTACGTGGTTGAAACCCGTTGCGTTTTGTCTGCCCGTATAACTTTGAAGATATATTCTGATTTGTAACTGCCTGTACACAGATATATTACTTCGCATTAAATATTGCTATATAAAAATACTCCTAGTAGCTCCACCGTTTTTCCATTTGAATACTTTTGCCTTTTGAGCTGCTTGGGTCCACACTTTCATTGATTTCCTGCTTTCATATGAATACATGTCTGTTTGGATACTCTCTATCACTCACTGATATAACACAAAGGAGCACAAAGGCAAAGAAAAGAGCGCCACCTACAGGGGAAGGGGCTTATTGGTGACCGGCGAATCGAGCATTACATCATCGGTTAGGAGGACTAGTCAGTCAGAAGACAACAGAGGCGGGTCTTGCCAAGTGAATTTCAACTCCTGCGGGATCTATAATAACTAGGCTACCATGCGGTAACGTTAAAACGAGAGGACAGACCAGAGCCCTGTACTACGAAACTAGTTTAACAGATCCGCGATAAGTCCCTTTGATCTGGTTTGACTGAACAGGATCAAAGCTATCTAGTTAACTGATACTACGACGCTGGTTTTTTACTAGGTAAGTGGACCTGGGATCTGCCTGTGCACGCGCACGTTTTTCGCTCGTGCACAGGCGCGCGTCCACGCGAAAGAGGTGCGCCAGCCAATCACATTATGAACAGCTGAGTTTATCCACGCCCACACCCATTTCCACACCCATTTCCTCGTTCAATGAAGCGCAGTGCATGATCAGAGTTTTAGCGGATATTTAATGTATCCGCGATTTAATGTCAGAATGAAAATCCGCGTTGGATAGTCTGCTGAAGGGCTGTCTAAGGCAGCAGCTTGTATTCACATCAGTCATTTGATTTACTTTGATCAGCGATTGATACAGCTGCATTGATACAGGCAGCAGCAACACATGTAAATGTGTAATCTCAGTCTATACATTTCCACAATCTGTAAGCCTATTTAGACCATAGATTTAGAAACGCATGCTCAATGAATAATGATCTCTATCACTCATGTGTGTGGTTGCACTGATCGAATAATTCATATATAAAATAGCCTAGTATAAAGCCTAATAGCCTACTATAAAAGAGAAAACTGCTGGGGCTATCCATATTTATCCCATATCTATATTATATGTATAGGCTTTTCTGGCATGTAGGAGAATATCACCCTCACTCCATTTGAGGGTCCATTCATGATATGCGCCGCGGTGATTAATAGTGATCATATTTCTCCACGCATCGTTGAGCTGTTAAGACATAAAGTGGTAAGTAGGCTTAATTTAATTATGTAGCCTACAGAGCCACAAATGTTTTTCTTGTTATATTCTCAGTTGACTGCAATCTATTTTTCATATGGCGATCTTATATGAACGGTGAGTGACTCCAGAGAGCCGATTATATGGGTCTGTCATGGATTTTGATCTTATCCTCTGAAGCTAACCTGGTCGCGACCAGGTTAGCTTTGCAGCGTCAGTTGCCATGGTGATTGAAAGTTAACTTGCTTTGTAGTACGGCTAAACCAGGTTTAAACTCAAACTTACTCAGATAAGGCATTAAACTAGCTTCGTAGTACAGGCTACAGGGGGACAAACAGGCTGCCAAAACAAGTGATTGCCTGTAATCGCGCAGGTTATATAACGTTACATCCGAACGTTACAGCTAACGTTATCTGGTTAAAATCAGCGTGCAGCGCATCACTTTATGTCTGTGGTAACAGCAAAGGCATGTTATTGTTGTTTACTAATAATCAGTAATCAGGCATTAACCTATACATTTAGGCTGCAAAACTCATGTTTTCAGATGGTAAACAAAATCCTTATAGTACAATTGTATTGTTTGTGATTTTTTATTTTTATAAGCCATATGATGCGAGAAGCAGCCGACCTGCTGCCTCACATTATCTAAAATAGGCTTGTCTTTGGGTTGAGCCTTTCTTTGGCGTCCTGTGTGAACGGGCTGCAAGTTTGCATCCCTGACTCAGTGAGCTCACACAGCTCAGCAGTGGCTCCATCACTATCACACCGCAGTCCAGGACAAAGAGACTGAGTGAAGGTGGTCTGGACTCTGTGGAGGAGAGTCATGGTTTCAGAGACACTGTAGAAGGACAGAATACCTGCACCGTGATCCAGGTACACTCCTACTCTGGAGGACTGAGGGCCTGAGATCGAAGTGTCAATCTTGTTATGTCTGAACTGATAACTATTGAGGGAATACACTAATGCCCAAGACTTGTCATTGTTTCCAAATTCACTTTCACCCCCTGCTATGCTAATATCTGGATATGAGACTGCTATTGAAACATCCCCACTCCACTCCACCTCCCAGTAAAAACGTCTGCAATACAGAGACGTTCTACTTAGGACCTGACAGTAGTCAATGAATCTGACTTTGGCGCTAGAATCAGAATCAGAATTAGACTCAGGATCAGAATCAGGCTCAGGATCAGAATCAGAATCAGAATCAGAACATAATAACTGATCTTGTCCCACACGTGTTGCTTTCCTGTTCCCCTCAGATAATAACAGCTGTGTGTGTGCGGTCTTTCGATAGAGTTTGAACTGATGTGAATATTGTAAGAAGTCATCTCTGGTCTTAAGTTCTGGTTGTGGCAGTAAAACATCCACTTCAGTCACTAACCGTGAGATCTTACCCCATTCCTCTCTAAAAACATCCTGTATTTTGTCTCTGGCCTCTGACACAGCCACAGTCACATCTTCAAAGTAGCGCAGAGGACGGGTATCGATGCTGGGCAAGTCTGTAGATTGACTGAGACATGACAGCGAGGGGTAACTGTGTAGAAAGTACATGTGATCCTCTGTGTGTGAGAGCTGCTCCAGCTCAGTGTCTTTGCTCCTCAGCTCAGAGATCTCCTCCTCCACCTTCTCCTGAAGTTCTTTGGCCCGACTCATTTCCACTTCTTGCTGGAATCTGATATGCTTCTTCATCAAATAGGGTAGGTTCTCATTGAGACAGGCCACCTTAAAAACGATCTCCCGACTGTCGTCCACTGCTTTATCAGCAGAGAGATCAATAGCCTCCACCTCCTGTTGAAGCACCTTCACATCTTTCTCTCGGTCTTGGATTCTCTCCTGGATTTTTTGACGACTCTTCCCGAGCTCTTTCTGCCTCTCGGCCCTTTCTGCTGCAGCTGAGACTGTGTTGTGGCTTTTATGTTCATCCAGGGAGCAGAGATAACAGATACACTGCTGATCAGTACGGCAGAAAACCTTCATCACCTCATCATGACGAGAGCAGATCATCCTCTCTCGAGGATTCACGGTGGCTTCCACCAGCGTGTGTTTTTTAAAGGCAGAGGATTCATAGTGAGGCTGAAGGTGCTGCTCACAGTAAGAGGCCAGACACACCAGGCAGGACTTGAGGGCGTTCAGCTTTGTCCCAGTGCAGACATCACAGGCCACGTCTCCGGGTCCAGCACTTACTTGCTGTGCCATTTCACTTCGTAGTGTCAGTGAGAGCTCTCACACTTGACAGCATGTTGTTTACACCCATCTTTAAATAGGCAGATCTGTGAAAGGGGAGGGAACAAGGAAATATCTGGCTACAATGGAACTGGCTGTACTTAAGGTTGCAGCAACAGGAGGAAGGAGTTATCAGGTTTTGCTTCATTCCAGAACCAGTTTGAATGAGACATTTGTGTTTAGGACTCTTTACAATATGAAGTGAAGATTATGACAAATAAAAATGGAGGCAGCATCAATTGATGTAACCCAAACTATAACCCTAAACTTAACCAAGTTGTTTTACTTACTGAAACATCACCAACGTTGTTTTACTTGCATAAACATATTGCAACATTGTTAAAGTTTAACATTGGAAAAGCAGGGATGTTTTCAAACTACTGTAACTGCCGTTTTGTTGTTGAGATTGGATGTATCCATAATTTTTTTTCTTTCTTAAAGATCATTCTTGGGAATTTTTTTGTTATGCCTCCATTGGCGTTAGCCAAGCTGGAGGCATAATGGTTTCGGGTTGTCCGTCCGTCCATCCGTCCGTCCGATGTTCGTTAATGCGATATCTCAAGAATGTCTTGACGGACTTTCGTCAAATTTGGCTCAAACATCCACTTGGATTCAAAGATGAACTGTTCAGATTTTGGTGGTCAAACATCTAAGTTCAAGGTATCGGCGATATCTCAGACACGCCTTGACTGAATTTAGTCACATTTGGCTCAATGTCCACTTGGACTCAAGGATGAAGTGATTCGATTTTGGTTGTCAAAGGTCAAAGTCCAAGGTCACTGACCTCACGAACAGCATCTTCTAGCTCGTTAACATGATATCTCAGGAACGCCTTGATGGAATTTCTTCACATTTGGCTCAAACGTCAAAGTCTGGACAGATATGGATGTCGACTGCTCACTTGTTGGTGGAGGCATATATCTGTGGTGCGGTCATTCTAGTTAGTCCTTGAAAACTAAACCACACGCATAAACATACCTATTCACCCTGTCCCTGAATAAACCCAAAAGTAATGTCTACCTGTCACCTACCTGTCACCTACCACCTACCTGTCTACTGTGTCCTGACAAGACACCCCGCTGGGATAGTCATTAGTCAAACTGGTTCTCCATTCCTTGGGGCAGTGTCAACAATCCACAACTACAGCGGTGACATCTACTTGGCGCTTCTTACAGTAAATGGTATGAACAATAATTGACGACTGTTTTAAATGGCATGTGATGGCATACAAGCATTTATGGGCTGACACAGGAAGGACTGATGCTGCTGGGACTGAAATCACTAATGGAGAAAAGAAGATGAGAGTTAAGAAAGGAGGAAAAACACAAAATCAACCATATTATATATAACATAAGTCCTAACCACAGCCTCAAAACAAAGTTCAAGAAACAAATAAAGAAATTACTAAATTTTCCTTTTCTGACTAGTATACCTTCACATAAATGTCAAGAATTTCCTTTCCCTTCAGATTAGCCCAAATACATGTTTTGAGTCATTTATTTCCCCCCAAAGAATATATTGTACCAATGTACGTGAACATTGTTTTTTCTTTATTATCATGATTATTATGATTATTATGATTATTATGATTATTATGATTATTATTATGACTGTTTGACATGGGTTCTTGAGGCCTCTCTGTGTTCTCTGTATAGAGGGTGTCTGCTGATTGAGAGCTCACCTTAATATGCCCACAATGCAGAAAGTGTTCTCCATGCACATGCAGCATGGTAACAAGGCTTTCAATATTCATCCGATCGACTTTATGGATCACAGAGGCACCATCATGTATTAGGTACAAGGCTAATTCTTATCTTTTGGTTCCAGTTTTTTGTCAAGCAAATTATTCCCATGAAGTAGCCTAATTAGCGTCCGTTCTGAAAGCGCCCGCATGTCAAACAGCTGCAGTATGTTACTCGTCGTCGTCGGAATAGTAGGCTATAAATGCACATGAATACTATAACGTTAGTCGTTTTTGTAAGGGAATGCACAACAGGCTAGTTCTGGAGCTGCTTTTCATATTTAACTGGATTAATTACACTAGCCTAGCCTACTATAATACTACAATAATGTTCTACTCTCATGGCTGCGTTTAAAATGCACATACTACAGAGTGCTTAATTCACAAAGAAAAAAAACAAGCTTCTCATTTTCACTTTTGATCTGTCTCATCCAACAAACCTCCTCCTTTTCTCTTGAGAGAAGTTCTCTATATCTATATCTACCTATCTATCTATCTATTCTACAGGGTATCCGTGGGGTCTTGAAAAGTAGCCTATTAAAAGTTTAAAAATCAATTTAGGCTAAATTAGACCCTTAAAAAGTATTAATAAGTCTTAGGTCCATTTCAAATTCAACACCTTTTACATTTGTTGCTTTACAAATGCTTGAAAATAGTGTTGGAAAACTGCCTGTTGCCAAGTTGCCTGTGAACCATTTACTGCTCAGCGTGTGTGTGTGGTGATCAGAAATGCATGCAACATATTGGGTACCTGTGATCATCATTGGAGGGGGAGACTCTCTCTCACTCTCTCACACACACACACACACACACACACACACACACACACACACACACACACACACACACACACACACTCTATTAGAGGCTACTTGAATATTGGCGGGATGTATCCTTTATCTCACCCTGTTGTCTCTTTGCTTTCGTCATGACACTATACAAGAAGTAACACAAATTACATGGAACAATAACAATTGCCACAATTTCACATCACCTCATCCGTGGCTGGACCCCATCTAGCCACAACCCCGGGATGCCTGCGTCCGCGGTTGCCACATGCCGCACGTGGTCTGGGGCCGAATTTGCCCTTGTTTATTTACTTGAAGCACACAATGAGAAGCTTAAAAGCACTTTACAAACAAGACAAATATATAGAATGTTTTGTACAGTCATCTACTGTATTTCTGACTTGTTAAAAATAGTACACTGTTGTGTAAATTGATTGTTATATCTTATAAAATTGTGGACATTTATTCATCCCTACATATTAGACACATATTTCTGATGGTAAAATTAGCGTAAAAAGCAAAACACAGAATTCAGAAAAATTTAAACGGAAAAAAACTGAATTTGGGAAAAAATAAAATGGAATTTGGAAAGAAATAAAATGGATTTCATATGGCTCTAGCATATACCGTGGTGCGCTCATTCTAGTTAGTCCTTGAAAACTAAACCACATGCATAAACATACCTATTCACCCTGTCCCTGAATAAACCTAAAAGTAATGTCTACCTGTCACCTACCTGTCACCTACCACCTACCTGTCTACTGTGTCCTGACAAGACACCCCGCTGTGATAGTCAAACTGGTTCTCCATTCCTTGGGGCAGTGTCAACAATCCACAACTACAGCGGTGACATCTACTTGGCACTTCTTACAGTAAATGGTATGAACAATAATTGACGACTGTTTTAAATGGCATGTGATGGCATACAAGCTTTTATGGGCTGACACAGGAAGGACTGATGCTGCTGGGACTGAAATCACTAATGGAGAAAAGAAGATGACCCTAAGAAACGAGAAAAAACACAAAATCAACCATATTATATATAACATAACGCCTACCCACAGCCTCAAAACAAAGTTCAAGAAACAAATGAAAAATGTCTGTGAAACAAATGACTAAATTTTCCTTTTCTGACTAGTATACCTTCACATAAATGTCAAGAATTTCCTTTCCCTTTAGATTAGCCCAAATGCATGTTTTGAGTAATTTATTTCCAAATATATATATATTGTACCTATGTAGCCTACGTGAACATTGTTTTTTCATTATTATCATGATCATTATTATTCTTATTCTTATTCTTATTATTCTTATTATTATTATGACTGTTTGACATGGGTTCTTGAGGCCTCTCTGTGTTATCTGTCTAGAGGGTGTCTGCAAACTTTAAACAACCTTGGGGCTGTATGTGTTTACCTGCTTTTAAGAACTGATGGTTACTACCCAAATTTGTCACTATGCTGCAACTCGGTTACATTTTGCTTGTGTCAACGACGTACGTCTGCAGTTAAATCTGGCTGTGTTAATTTAATGTCTAAATGTTTGTTAAACGAATATCAGCGAGATGACACTGTAAAGGTTAACAAGACAGGTGTCCTAATATGTGATGGACTGGTGTTAAAGGTCTTTTTTGACGATTGTGAAAGAATGTAAGCTTTCAAATGCTCTTTTGAAATCTGAACATATTTGAAGGAGATATGCTTATTTGAATGTTCGTACTCCTAAGAGCAACATTCAGAGAAAATCACCCTCAACGTTTGCTAACAAATTATAAGTATTTTCGTGATTCGTTGTTTGTTATATTGAGTGGGTTGTTCAACATCTAATCTTGCGTAATATAACCTTTTGTCTTGTTTTGTGGGATTTTCACAGTTGCCATACGTGTTATTCCTTTCACCTGACCGTGTCACGTGTGCTGGAGAGAGAGAGAGAGGCAAAGTCAGTCGTATAGAGAGAGAGAGAGCAAATGAGGTGAGGAGAGCAGAGAGAAAGATGAAGAGGTGCCAAAATGTTTAAATGGGTGGTTTGATACCTGTGGTGAAACTCGTGGTTTGGTAGGTGAAACTGATGAACAAGTGGGGCTGCATTTTTTGGGGGTCCATCATTCTTGGGCCCAACCTTTAGAACGCACACACACCCCCCCTCCCCCCATGTTTTTTTCCCCTGCTTACCATTGTAAATCTCCATGTCACTGGCTGAATATGATCATAAGATTTATATCCACTTTGACAAGCGTGGCAGGGATCTGTTTGCTAAAGCTGTAACAGGGTGGGGCCTCTGCTTTGCTGCCCCCTCCCTCTAGAATGCCCTCCCCAGTAACATCTGACAGGCCAACACTCATGCTGAGTTTCCCAACAAAGAAGCTTCTTAAGAGTTAAGAAGCTTCTTAAGGAGTTAAGAAGCTTCTTAAGGAGTTAAGAAGGCTCCAAAGAAGTGTTTCCCAAACGCCTTCTTAACACGTTAAGTGCCATAGCCGAGATAATTCGTCTTACATAATCCAACGCTTGAGTGCCAGAGCCGAAATAACTCGTCTTACATAAACATTTATTTTTTTTGACGGTGGGACATCAATCAACAACTTTTACATCTTCGAGATCACTATTGGAGCAAGAGAATGTGTATAATCTATTTTACCGACCCACTAAGTGTTGACAGTGCTCCCCCAGACGAGCGAAATCAAAGAAAAAACTGCCGCTGGAGCAAGCCATTCAAGGAAATGGCGAGGCGATTTTACAGTAATCCATTCCACACTTGTCTTGCCCGAGAGCGGCCGCGCAGGCAGCCGCACACAGAGAGCGGAGAGCGATTTGCAAAATAGATTATAGGTGAAACACACTTTGAAACACCTCAGAAAGGCCAGAATCAACATCTGCCCATCGCCCACGCATTCCCCGGCCCATCTTGACTCGCACAAGGAGCGTCCGCACGCAGGCAAGCAGGCAGGCAGGCACGCAGGCAGGCAGGCAGGCAGCAGCAACGCGCTTCTGACACGCCCGCTGTAGAGCCAGGAGGAAGGAGGAGAAGACACACGGAGGGAGGAGTTTGAATGAGAGGGGTGTTTCCTGTTGTTATGGAGGAAATTACTGTTCAAAACTATTGTTTAGAATGTCTGACGGTCTTACTGATGCCAAAAATGAATGGTTAAAGTGACTGTTCTGTCGAATTTCACAAAAAGCCATTTATCTCTGAATAAATTTCCAGACGCTGAAACCATGCTGTACTCAACGGCTAATATCTACATAACTACTAACTCTGCAAACTAACTCTTTTAGACAGAGAAAGCACACATTCTATTAGTTATTTTTAGATGATTGGTGTTCATGAATTCTTAACAGAAAATAATCCTCGGCTCTTGTAAAATGAGCCAGAATCCTCAAAAAAAAACCTGGCACAACTTACCTACAGGATGAAAAAATGGCTGGCACTCAATGTGTTAACAGTCGAGAAAAATAAAAAAAATAGAAGGCTCTTAAGAAGCATCTTAACTGGAGCTGTCCACCATCTCGATGTGAGAGGTCCTCTGCGGCCCACTTGATGGCACTCTGAGCCCACCAGTGGGCCACGACACAGTGGTTGAGAAACACTGTTGTAGAATAACCTAATCATGGTCATGTTAAACTATATTAAACATTATTTATTTCAGACATGGACTGCAGTTCAAATTGCTTTATATACACAGCATACAACAAAACAGAGAAACACTACAGAATTTAAGCGACCTTGGGTTCTGTGAAAGGTGCTATATAAATCCACAAGATTATAAAAGGAATCCATTCTGATTAGAGAAATATAGCCTACGGTAAAACATTTAAAACACAAGTAACCATACATACAGGGGAGATTTTCAAGTGTTCCCCAATTTTAAACACTAAAGGGTGCATGAAAGAAAGGAAAAAGGGAAAAACACAAGAGGAACAGTGGACACAAGTATCTCCTTTTGCCTGACGCGGCTGGATCTGCCAGTGTTTTGTCATTAAGAAGGTGTTAAGAAGGCTCCAGACCCTTCTTACAAAACCTTCTTAACGAAAGATCATCTTAGCGCTAAGAAGCTTTTGGGAAACGCAGCCTTCTTAACGGAGGATAATTGGAAGATAATTTTAGGCTAAGAAGCAATCGGGAAACGCGTTGGCTTCGTTGGCTTCTTACGGGAGCCTTAAGAAGGGTCAAAGAAGCTTCTTAGCGCTAAGAAGCTTTTGGGAAACGCATGCCTTCGTAAAGAAGCAATTGGGAAACGCGTTTGCTTCTTAAGGGGGCCTTAAGAAGGGTTGAATTAGCTTCTTAGCGCAAAGAAGCTTTTGGGAAACCCAGCCATTGTCTTTCATACTCATACTGTATGTCATCTTTAAAAAACAACCTCAAAACCCACCTTTTTTATACCTCCGCTGGCCAGGCCAGAGGCATTATGGTTTCGGGTTGTCGGTCTGTCCGTCTATAGAGACACTGCGGAGCGCTTCATCATTCAGAAACCACGCCCAAAACGGGGGGAAACAAAAACACCCCCCCCCCCCCCCCCAATCCTGACGTTCTCCTATGTCGCGTGCATGGTCGCGTGTCGCACACAAAGATCATATATACGGAACATGAACACTCCAACTTACTTCACTGACAGCTAGATCCACATTTTTCTTCTCGCCAATTCTCAATGGCTTCCTTGTTTTGCTCAGGAGTACAAAAACACTTTAATTGGCGATTTTTTACATTTGTTGTCTTCGCAGCCCCACCACACAACAGCTTTTCTGCTCCTCTTTTTGTGATTTGCCTTTTCCATTTCTGAAGTAAAGCAGAAGTTAATTGATTCTATTTTTTGAACTGCATATCTCACTGTACATCTTTACAAGATGAGTATAAGTCATAATCCCACCTTCCTGCCATAGAATATAAGAAAGATCACTCCATTTGAAAATAATTCCTCAGTAATGGATGAATGAATAATGGATTGCAGAAACGTACAATGCTGGCATTTTATTCTGGCGATTGGGTTGGCTCGTAGAATATGTCAGAGGCAGAGCTCATTTTTACTCCATTTTCAACCGAAAATAAATATGTCCGTTTCAAATGATGTAAACGTCACTGCTGTGCTCACACACTTCCATATGTTTTTCACGTTGGTATCATGTTAAGGAATGCATCCACTAGTTAGTTGGGTGATTCCGTGACCGTGGAGAGCGAAGGTTCGTTTCTCAGTGCATTTGTCATCTACATGGATTTCTTATTTATTTATTTCATTCTTGGGAATTTTTTTATTGATCTTTGCAAACATTCACTTTGATCACACATGCAATCCCTAAAGCCTGGTAAAAGACTGGTCCAGTCTTCCTAACTAAATATTAACATATATATCCACACAATCAATCTGTTAAACCAGTGTCATCACTGTGGAGGAAAACAATGAATCCTCTCCCCATTGATTATAATAATAATGATTACATGTGTAGCGCACTTTTCTCAATCAAGCTACAAGGGGGCGGGGCCAGGGAACAAAATCACACATTAACAACCATTCAGCTGTAATAAAGAGAAGCCTTCTAGTGCTATTCCATTAAGGCCCATGGAGTGAGACAGAAACAGCAGAAAATATTATAGCAACAATTCAAATATACAACAAACATAAGAACTATATCGAGTCTATAGCAGGGTAGGAAATTAGCGGGGGCTCGGGGCAAAATGCCCCTAAAAAATCTAGAATTGCCCTTTTGGAATTGGGGTGACGAGGGCTTTTAAATGCCCCTATAAAATAAAGAGTTTTACACTCTGTATTTTAACATTATTCTGTATTTGCAAAGCATGACTTGAAAATGGCCAGCTAGGCATCCATACAACCCCCTCCTCCTACTAGTGTAACTTACCTCTGACAGGCAGCACACGCTAGATGGCCAGCTAGTTCACTCATGTTTTTGCCAAGTACATTAATAACATGGCAGACAATCAACAGTGTTGAGATAGGAGATGGGTGATTGTTTATGAACTTTTAGAAATAAAATATGCTTGGATAAGAGTCATTGATTGGTCTGTCATGCTACATAGGTGCAACTAAGCTATCTCCCAACATTTGATAAAATTGCCGTGGGAATTATCCAAAATGCCCCCGAAATATATTTCACGGGGGCAAAAATAGCCCTCTTTTTAAAAAGTTACTTTCCTACCCTGGTCTATAGAGTCTATATTATAGACCACACAACAATTTATGCTTTCATATGAATACATGTCTGTTTGGATACTCTCTATCACTCACTGATATGACACAAAGAAACACAAAGGCAAAGAAAAGAGCGCCACCTACAGGGAATCAAACATCATCAACAGAGAATTCAACTTGGAAAAAGACATCACAGTCCCCGCCCACACTGTTTGACTGACAGGTGATCTGTGGGAGGTGCAGTGCAGAAACACCACGGCACACACAATGATGCTAAGCACCAAAGATGGAGAGAGAGAAAACACACACACACACACACACTCACACACACACACACACACACACACATACACACACACACACACACACACACACACACACACACACACTGCTGCTTCAATAACTCCTGTTTACTTGAGCTTACACAGCTCAGCAGTGACTCCATCCTCAGGACACCACAGTCCAGCATAGAGAGGCTGAGTGAAGGTGGTCTGGACTCTGTGAAGGAGAGTCATGGTTTTAGAGACACTGTAGAAGGACAGAACACCTGCACTGTGATCCAGGTAAACTCCTACTCTGGAGGACTGAGGGCCTGAGATGGGAGTGTCGATCTTGTTATGTTTGAACTGATAACTGAT
The DNA here is from genome assembly GCF_964638095.1 of Poromitra crassiceps. Taxonomy (NCBI): domain Eukaryota; kingdom Metazoa; phylum Chordata; class Actinopteri; order Beryciformes; family Melamphaidae; genus Poromitra; species Poromitra crassiceps. The sequence continues at coordinate 17,531,060 of NC_139627.1, read as the reverse complement.
GTAATTTTGTAATGCCCAAGACTTGTCATTGCTTCCAAATCCACTTTCTTCCCCTTTTCTGTTAATATCTTTATATGAGACTGCTATTGAAAGTGGCTTCCCGCTCCACTCCACCTCCCAGTAACAACGTCCAGTCAGACCCTCTCTACTCAGGACCTGAAACCGGCTAATGAATCTGTCTGGGTGGCTAGAATATGGCAGAAGTCCCAGACGTGCTTTTCTGTTCCCCTCAGATAATGACAGACATCTGTGTGCTGTGTTTGGATCCCATGTGATCTGACGTGAATATTGTAAAAAGTCAGCTCTGGTCTTGGGCTCTGGTTGTGGCAGTAAACCATCCACTTCAGTCACTGTCCGTAAGATCTTCGGCCATTCCTCTCGCAGAATGTCCTGTAGTTTATCTCTGGCCTTTGACACAGCTGCAGTCACATCTTCAAAGTAGTCCAGAGGACGGGTATCGGTCCTGGGTGAGTCTGTAGATTCATTTAGACGTGAAAGCGAGGCGTAATGGTGTAGAAAGTGGATGTGTTCCTCTGTATGTGAGAGCTGCCCAAGTTCAGCATCTTTCCTCCTCAGCTCAGAGATCTCCTGCTTCAGCTTCTCCTGAAGTTCTTCGGCCCGACTTGCTTCCTCTTTCTGCTGGGATCTGATCTGCTGCTTCACCTCAGAGCTTCTCTTCTCAATGAGACGGACCAGCTCAGTGAAGGTCTTCTCACTGTCCTTCACTGCTTTATCAGCAGAGAGATTCATAGCCTTCAGGTTCTGTTGAAGTACCTTCACGTCTTTCTCTCTGACCTGGAGTCTGTGCTGGATTTTCTGCCGACTGACCCCGAGCTCTTTCTGCCTCTCGGTCCTTTCTGCTGCAGCTGAGACTGTGTCGTGGCCTTTATGTTCATCCACGGAGCAGAGATAACAGATACACTGCTGATCAGTACGGCAGAACATCTTCATCACCTCATCGTGACGAGAGCAGATGTTCTCCTGAAGCTTCATGGTGGCTTCAACCAGCTTGTGTTTCTTTAATGGAGCTGCATCATAGTGAGGCTGGAGGTGCTGCTCACAGTAAGAGGCCAGACACACCAGACAGGACTTGAGGGCTTTCAGCTTTCTCCCAGTGCAGACATCACAGCCCACATCACCAGGTCCAGCATAGCAGCGATCAGGAGGAGCAGCTTGGAGTCCTCCTGTCTTCTTCACTTCTTCCACTATATCTGCTAACATGGTATTTTTCACCAGGACAGGCCTCGGTGTGAAGGTCTGTCTGCACTGGGGGCAGCTGTGGATTTTCTTCTGATCCGCTCCATCCCAGCAGTCTTTAATACAGCTCCTGCAGTAGCTGTGCCCACAGGGAATAGTCACCGGATCCTTCAGTAGATCCAGACAGATCGAACAGCAGAATTTTGCCTCCTCCAGCTGAATTCCTTGCTGTGCCATCTCACTTTGCAGTGTCAGTGAGTCCGATAGTTTCACTTGGGCTTGTCAGCTCTCGCACTTGACAGCATGTTGTTTACATAGGCAGATCTGTGAAAGGGGAGGTAACAAGGAAATATCTGGCTACAATGGAACTGGCTAAACTTGAGGTACCAGCAACAGGAGGAAGGAGTTATCAGGTTTTGCTTCATTCCAGAACGAGGAACAGTTTGAATGAGACATTTGTGTTTACAACTCTTTTACAATATGAAGTGAAGATTATGACAAATAAAAATGGAGGCAGCATCAATTGACGTAGTTCTGAAGACTCCATAACAAATTCCCAATGCCTTTATCTGTATATCTTCACATGTGGTGTTGCTGAGGATTCTGGGTGTTGTTGTTCGTATGTGTTTATTTTTCTTGCAGTAAAGTTAGATCAGGGCCAGATCAAGGGCCACCAAATAGATTCGCTGCTGTCCACTTTTTTTTTTTTTTACCTTTAGACCAGGCATGTCTCATTGAGATTAAAATCTCTTTTACAAGAGAAACCTGGCCAAGAATGGCTGCAGCTACATAGTTTCAGACACAAACAGTAAAACTTACAACAAGACAACAAACAAGAAAACAAACAAGCTCGAGAGTGCAATACAGTAGCCTATGGGTGCGGGGAAAAATACATTTGAATCATCAATTAAAACATTTACAGTTAATAGAATCAAATTCCTGGGACTTTACAATGCCTTTAAATTCACTAAGGGTAACTAGGTCCCATAGTTTAAGCCCATTCTGCAGGGTATTCCAAGAGGATGGTGCAGAAAACATAAAGGTCTTTTTGCCCATCTCCGTCCGAGCTTTAGGGACAGTCATGAGCAAAACGTCCTGAGACCGTAAGCCATAAGTACAGTGCTTTTAGGACAGAAAGACTGATAAATACTCAGGAAGTCTACCGAGAATGGCCTTATAAATAAAAACATACCAGTGACTAAGCCGGCGAGTCGACAGAGCAGGCCAATTGACCATTGAGTACAATGTACAGTGATGAGTGAGGGCTCTACAATTTGTAATGAACCTCAAAGCACCATGATACACAGTATCCAACATATGAAGACAGTGAGCTGAGGCATTCATGTACAGCACGTCACCATAATCAAGAACAGGCAGAAATGTTGCTTCTACCAATCTCTGTCTGACATGAAGAGAAAAACACGATTTGTTCCTCAAATAAAAACCTAACTTTAATTTCAACTTTTTCACCATATGCTGTATATGATGCTTAAAAGAAAGGTGGTCATCAATTAAAAAACCTAGATATTTGTAGGTGGACACTGCCTCAATTTGTTGACCTTGAATAGTAGCAATACTCAGATTTGGACACTTGGACTCAAGGATGAACTGATTAGCTTTTGCTAGTCACTGTGACCTCACAAACGCCATTTTCAAGCTCGTTAACACAATATCTCAGGTGCGCCTTGACAGAATTTCTTCACATTTGGCTCAAACGTCAAAGTCTGGACAGACATGGATGTCGACTGCTCACTTGTTGGCGGAGGCATATATCCGTGGTTTTATTCTAGTTAGTCCTTGACAACTAAACCACATGCAGCCTTCTTGGGCACACTGTTGCCTCGCTCAGTTATGTTGGTGTCGAACGTGTCCAGCTCCCACGAAGGGGCGGTGACATACACAGACACACACACACACACACACACACACACACACACACACACACACACACACACACACACACACACACACACACACACACACACACACACACACACACACTGCTGCTTCAATAACTCCTGTTTACTTGAGCTTACACACCTCAGCAGGACACCACAGTCCAGCATAAAGAGGCTGAGTGAAGGTGATCTGGACTCTGTGGAGGAGAGTCATGGTTTTAGAGACACTGTAGAAGGACAGAACACCTGCTCTCTGATCCAGGTACACTCCTACGCTAGAGGACTGAGGGCCTGAGATGAGAGTGTTGATCTTGTTATGTGTGAACTGATAACTGATGTAACATTGTAATGCCCAAGACTTGTCATTGTATCCAAATGCACTTTCATCCCCTTTTCTGCTAATATCTTTATATGAGACTGCTATTGAAACTTGCTTCCCGCTCCACTCCACCTCCCAGTAACAACGTCCAGTCAGACCCTCTCTAGACCTGACAGCAGGTAATGAATCTGTCTGGGTGGCTAGAATATAACTGATCTCCCACACGTGCTGCTTTTCTGTTCCCCTCAGATAATAACAGACATCTGTGTGCTGTGTTTGGATCCCATGTGATCTGACGTGAATATTGTAAGAAGTCAGCTCTGGTCTTGGGCTCTGGTTGTGGCAGTAAAACATGCTCTTCAGTCACTGTCAGTGAGCTCCTCGGCCATTCCTCTGTCAGAATGTCCTGTAGTTTATCTCTGGCCTCTGACACAGCTGCAGTCACATCTTCAAAGTAGCGCACAGGATGGGTATCGATCCTGGGTAAGTCTGTAGATTGACTGAGACATGACAGTGAGGGGTAACTGTGTAGAAAGTGGATGTGATCCTCTGTGTGTGAGAGCTGCTCCAGCTCAGCGTCTGTCCTTCTCAGCTCAGAGATGTCCTGCTTCAGCTTCTCCGGAAGTTCTTCGGTCCGACTTGCTTCCTTATTCTGCTGGGATCTGAGCTGCTGCTTCATCTCAGAGCTTCTCTTCTCAATGAGATGGACCAACTCAATGAAGATCTTCTCACTGTCCTTCACTGCTTTATCAGCAGAGAGATTCATAGCCATCAGGTTCTGTTGGAGCACCTTCACATCTTTCTCTCTGCCCTGGATTCTCTGCTGGATTTTTTGCCGACTCACCCCGAGCTCTTTCTGCCTCTTGGTCCTTTCTGCTCAGAGACTATTGATGTAGTTCTGAAGACTCCATAACAAATTCCCAATGCCTTTATCTGTATATCCTCACATGTGGTGTTGCTGAGGATTCTGGGTGTTGTTGTTCGTATGTGTTCATTTTTCTTGCAGTAAAGTTAGATCAGTGCTTTCTTTTTATTGCATCAAGGACCACCAAATAGATCCCCTACTACACACCCCCATTTGATCACATGTCCCGATGAGAAGATTATTTTCTGTCAGATATGAGTTGGTGCAGAATTACATTTAAGGGATAATCAACGAGGACGGCGAGACCCTAACCCTAAGCCCCCCACCATATGCAGACCCTAACTCTAAGACAACATACCCAATGCCTAAGCCTAACCCTCCCCCCTATGCCTAACCCTAGACCATGCACCTACCCAAATGCCTAAACTCAACCCGTGGAACCCCCACACCACTTGCATAACATCAGAATAGAGCTGTGGCGTTCGTTACCTCAAACGCACAAGGCACCTCTCTAAATCAAGCGTCTCTATCTGGAAATCAGCCAGCTTTACAGTTCCGCTGTAGACCCTGACCCCGCCTCCCTGTCCCTGACCCCACCTCCCTGTCCCAGGTATCCTTTGCGCTCACCTCTCCCCGTCTCCCTCGGGCGTCGGCCCGCCAAAAGGTCGCAGATGCAATCAAAAGGTCAGTTGGTCTATTTGTACAGTCTATGGTTGGCCCGTTGCACTCGCGGGCTGAGTGACAGCCTAATTACCCAATGCAAGAAGAGCCAACCCCTCTGCTGTACTGCAGTTAACAGCAACACAGGCCCACTTCTCCTTATACCCTCCCCACCTCCACAGTATGCATGTTTGTGTGGTGTGTGTGTGTGTGTGTGTGTGTGTGTGTGTGTGTGTGTGTGTGTGTGTGGGGAGCCATATGTTTAGGGTTTGACTGACACCAGTATTTTTTTATTGAAGCTGTTAATAGCCGATCCTCAGATCTTTAGATCTGTCTATTTCAACACAATATCGTAGCGTCACAACCGTGCAAGATTCCATCGCAAATCTTTACAGGTGTGTTAGTAGAGATCACAATAGACCCTTTTCACGACAGGCATTTTGTTGCTCAAAGGCAGGATAAACACAGGTGTACCAAAACATTAATTAGTGTTTCCAACTTCCAGTCCATTTAGGTGCTCCAGTGTTGGGGACCTAATTAGTGAGTTGGGTGCACAAAATGGCGGCTGTGAAAAGGGTCTATGAAGGTCGAGATGGAAAATGGGTGTGGTCTGAGCAAATACTTCATTCTTTCATTTATTCAATCTTTTCAAACATTCATTTCACACATCAAATCCCTAAAACCTGGTCAATCTTTACATCTACATATTCACTTCATCCACGCAATCAATCTGTTAAACCAGCAATGTCAGCAATGTGGAGGAAAACAATGAATTATCTCTCTATTTAATACAGTATAATAATAATGATTACATTTGTGGTTCACTTTTCTTAGCAAAGTTACAAAGTGTTTTTGGCAACAAATTCAACATTAACAAGTAACAACTATCGGCTATAATAAAGGGAAGACTTCTAGTGCTGCCACCATTAAGCACCGCATGCGGAACAGAAACAAAAAGGAAATAAAATATTACAGCGACAACACAAATATGCAACAAAGATCAGGACTAATGTTATATAGACCAAACAATTTACATTTTCATATGGATACATTTCAGTTTGGCTACTCTACTGACTGAACTGACTCAACCTATATCAGTTCATGAAATCTTTTCCATTATTTTCCCTTTGTCGCACTGGAAGTGATGTGTTTTCACAGGAAGGGATGTGTTTTATGTTTCCGGGTTGTTTGGAATCAACAGAAGAAGAGCTGGGTAGTTAGCATGAACAGTGAATACAGTAGGCCTATAGCCATCAACTCAAACTGCATCAACAGAAGAAGAGCTGGGTAGTTAGCATGAACAGTGAATACAGTAGGCCTAGCCATCAACTCAAACTGCATCAACAGAAAATCCTCTGCCCACACTGTTTGATTGACAGGTGATGTGACAAAGATGGCAATTCTTTTTCACACATTGCTGCTTTAACATTGATTTTTACCCTCCTCCTCCGCCTCCCGCCCCCATTTTCTCCCCAATTGTACTTGGCCAACTGTTGACCCTCGTGTTGGTAGGCAGTAGGGATGTTAATTAAAAAAAAAAATCATAATCGAAATTTGGGAAAATTAACAATCGATTATCGATTATATTAATAATAATATTTTTTTAATATTTTCTTAATTATATATATATATTTTTTTTTTACAAAATGCCTATGTGCGAAGCGCTATGAAGCACTTTTCAATCCGCCTGGTAATGGTGGAGGGAAGCGCATAGTATAGCTGGCTCAATCACATTGATTTCGATAAGGTTCCAGACGGGTGATCTTTTCTGCATGCCGGCCGATGAACATCCCTAGTAGGCAGGGAATCTACCGCTGTTTACTTGAGCTTACATAACTCAGCAGTGGCTCCATTATAAAGCCAAAGTCCAGCATAGAGAGGCTGAGTGAAGGTGGTCTGGACTCTGTGGAGGAGAGTCATGGTTTCAGAGATGCTGTAGAAGGACAGAATACCTGCTCTCTGATCCAGGTACACTCCTACTCTGGAGGACTGACGGCCTGAAATGGGAGTTTTGATACTGTTTTGTATGAATTGATTGTTTACGTAATCTAATGCCCAAGACTTGTCATTGTATCCAAATGCATTATCCCCTGTTCTGCTAATATCTTTATATGAGACTGCGATTGAAACATACCCGCTTCTCTCCACCTCCCAGTAACAACGTCCAGTCAGACCCTCTCTACTCAGGGCCTGCTCCCTATTAGTGAATCTGTCTGGGTGGCTAGAATATAACCCATATTTTCCCACGCCTGTTGCTTTTCTGTTCCCCTCAGATAATAACAGCTGTGTGTGTGCTGTGTTTGGATCCCATGTGATCTGACGTCGTGAATATTGTAAGAAGTCAGCTCTGGTCTTGGGCTCTGGTTGTGGCAGTATATCCACTTCAGTCACTGTCAGTGAGATCTTCAGCCATTCCTCTGTCAGAATGTCCTGTAGTTTATCTCTGGCCTTTGACACAGCTGCAGTCACATCCTCAAAGTAGTGCAGAGGACGGATATCGATCCTGGGTGAGTCTGTAGATTGACTGAGACATGACAGCGAGGGGTAACTGTGTAGAAAGTGGATGTGATCCTCTGTGTGTGAGAGCTGCTCCAGCTCAGCGTCTGTCCTCCTCAGCTCAGAGATCTCCTTCTTCAGTTCCTCCTGAAGTTCTTCAGCCCGACTTGCTTCCTCTTTCTGCTGGGATCTGATCTGCTGCTTCACCTCAGAGCTTCTCTTCTCAATGAGATGGACCAACTCAGTGAAGATCTTCTCACTGTCCTCCACTGCTTTATCAGCAGAGAGATTCATAGCCTTCAGGTTCTGTTGAAGCAGCTTCACGTCTTTCTCTCTGACCTGGAGTCTCTGCTGGATTTTTTGCCGACTCACCCCGAGCTCTTTCTGCCTCTCGGCCCTTTCTGCTGCAGCTGAGACTTTTTTATGGCCCTCATGTTCATCCATGGAGCAGAGATAACAGATACACTGCTGATCAGTACGGCAGAAAACCTTCATTACCTCATCATGAAGAGAGCAGATATTCTCCTGAAGCTTCATGGTGGCTTCTACCAGCCTGTGTTTCTTTAATGGAGCTGCATCATAGTGAGGCTGGAGGTGCTGCTCACAGTAAGAGGCCGGACACACCAGACAGGACTTGAGGGCTTTCAGCTTTCTCCCAGTGCAGACATCACAGCCCACGTCTCCAGGTCCAGCATAGCAGGGATCAGGAGGAGCAGCTTGGAGTCCAGTCTTCTTAAGGTCCTCCACCAACTCTGCTAACATGGTGTTTTTCCCCAGGACAGGCCTCGGTGTGAAGGTCTGTCTGCACTGGGGGCAGCTGTGGATTTTCTTCTGATCCTCTTGATCCCAGCAGTCTGTAATACAGCTCATGCAGTAGCTGTGCCCACAGGGAATAGTCACCGGATCCTTCAGTAGATCCAGACAGATCGAACAGCAGAGTTTTGCTCCATCCAGCTGAATTCCGTGCTGCGCCATTTCACTTCTCAGTGCAATGAATGTCAAATAGTTTCACTTTCTCTCAACGGAAAACGTTGTACTCCAAACCAAAACAATCTTTCCCTTGTCTTGCATGTTAATTTGCTGATCTACAGTGAATGGGCTTGTCAGCTCTTGCACTTCACAACATGTTTACACTAATCTTTAAACTGGCAGCTCTGTGAAAGGGGAGGGAACAAGGAAATATGTGGACAGAATGGAGCTGGCTGTGTGTGAGTCCAGCAAGAAGAGGGAGGGGTTTTGCTTTCCAGGAAGAGGAGCGGTGTTAAAGAGGCAGTGTGTGTTTAGCCTTCGTTTACAGTATGAAGTAAATGATGGTTGCGTGTGTGTGTGTGTGTGTGTGTGTGTGTGTGTGTGTGTGTGTGTGCGCGCGCATGTGTGAGAGAGAGAGAGCGAGAGAGAGAGAGCAGCAGAGACAGGCAATAATGTATTGACATCATGTGAAAAGGCCACACTGTATACAAATATGGACGTAGCCTCCGTGATGTCACCCATTGGTTTGTGGACTCCCGTTTTGAAGCATGGAGTTTGCCATTGTGACCGTCGCCATCTTGGACATGAAGATTGGTCCATGATCGGCGAGCTGTCAGTCACGCCCCAAAACAACGTGCGTGCGTGCGTGCGTGCGTGCGTGCGTGCGTGCGTGCGTGCGTGCGTGCGAGAGAGTGAGAGAAAACACCCGGCCTTTTGTTTTGGTCTAATTCGGAGCTCTTGTTCAGTGTAAGTCGATCTGTAAGAGACTTCCCGGGTCGAATGTCTGGCCAGGTGTCCCACTGGGGTCATCCACACAGACAAATGTAGGCTTTGAAATACAGCTGGACCAGCAGTATCAACATGCATTATAGATGTTTATTATGATTATGATTATGATTATGGTTATTATAGTATTATTATGATTTTTTTTATTATTATTAGTATTATTATTATTAGTAGTAGTAGTAGTAGTAGTAGTATTAGTATTAGTATTGTTATTATTATTATTATTATTATTATTATTATTATTATTATTATTATTATTATTATTATTATTATTATTATTATAGTATCAATGTGCATTATAGAAGTGGAGGTGGAAATGGATGGAGAGTGAAGGTTGGAGGCGGGGCTTATAGCAGGCTTGTTTGGACAGCTGCAGTGAAGAGAGAGAGAGAGAGAGAGAGAGAGAGAGAGAGAGAGAGAGAGAGAGAGCTTCTATGCTATTTTAGAAAAGAGACCAAAGGGGGACACATCAGCTGGCCTTTACATTGACCTCCAGACATCCTATTTCAAGAGGATAGTGAAGAAACACTATATACTGTACGCTCCACATCTGCTGTCCGGCTGTACTCAACACTTCAAGCCCATTTGACTCATCTGATCCGTTCAAAAATCAAGATAGCAGAGTCCCCTCTCCTGAGGATGACCAGGGAAACCAAATAGCGTTGATGATGACCAATAAGATCCTTCTTGTCGTCCTTCAGCTTGGTATAAATACATGTGGTGGGAATAGTTCCAGAGGACGAAAACAAACCTGCCAGCCATTCCTCATTTAGACTGAGAATATGATGAGTAATTATGAGAAGAAACAAATGAATCTGGCGATGGCGATAATCATAGTTTGTGAATAAATCCACTTCAGTCTGATATTTAAAGACCCCCTGAAGTCCAAAATATGTTGTTCCTTCAGTTGGATGTTTGAGCTTCACTGTGAATGATGTCTGTGCAGAGACTAGAAGGTGTTTCCACATTCATCTGCTGAAAGTGGAAAGTTTCTCTGTGCTCATTGAAAAGGATTGATTTGTGACATCACGAATCCTGGAGCCAATCCCTGTCCAGCATTCAGCATTTGTATGCTATGATTGGCTAGTTATGTTCTAATCTAGATAACCCTGATTGGTTGCTTTGGTATTTTCTAATGAGGCAGAAGGAGGGAAAGTCATTTTTAGCAAGATAATTGAACTATTTTTGTGGGAAAAA
>NC_139627.1:17505673-17515673 GCF_964638095.1 Poromitra crassiceps | reverse complement strand
TGTGTGTTCTTCACACGTGTTTTTCGTATGTACAAAGCTTGATTATCATACGTAGGAATTTGTTTTAAATTGAATCACATCGACATCGGTAAATATTGGTTATCGCCCATAACTAGGGATGCACCGATCGATCGGCACGTGACCGGAAATGGCCGATTTTCACGTGATCGGCCTCGATCGGTGATCTGTTCCGGTCACTCTAAATAGCCGATTCTGTGAGCCGATTTTCACATGACGTGCGCGCACCCCAAAGCACCGAGACAGGCACCCAGCCACCACACCACACACGCCAGCATACCTTCCTCGTTGTGGATTTTTTTCACCGTCAGTGAAGTAGACAAAGCTCGCAGTTTGTCACACATGCAAGTCGAAAATAAGCCGTGGAGACAGAGATGCGGCCGTGTCCCGCTCGGCTGGAGTCCAGTCAGAGCGGCTCGCTTCACCTCACTGGCCCCCCTCTCTCTGCTCTCTCTCCCCGGGAAGCGGTGCTCCAGCAACCCGCCACCGCGCACAGCCGGCTTGGCGAGTGTGTCCAGTATAACCATTCCCCGACCTGCTTTTCCATTCCACATCAGCGCTGCTGCCTCAGCCTGTCAAGTCATGTTGTAACGTGACGTGGATACAGGAGAGACTATTTGTTTCGTATTGCAAATAGAACGACATGAGAACGACGGACATAATAATAAAAATGCATCGGACTCACAAGTGTGCAACGTTTTCTGTGCGTGACGATATTTTTTCGGATGGCAGATAAAAATAGGCATACCAAACTTCGGACTGTGTGTAAACTCCGCCTGATATTCAGACTGAAGATCGTTACTGTAACTCATAAACTAATTTCCCCTCTACTCAAGAGGACTGGTCTGGAGCCAGTCTATAAACTCCTTGTCCATGGATCATTTTGATGTTCTGTTGCACCTGTTTTCTTTTGGAAAAGTAAATGCATGATAGCTGTGGGATATAGGCTATTGGATTTAATTTAATTTTTGTATTCATTGTATTTGCACAAAAAAGCTCTGTCCAGTAGCCTAACCTGGAACACTTTTATTTTGAGATGTGTTTGAGTGAGAAGGTCCTACTTCATGCAAATGATAAGAATTGTTTATTTGTTTATTTGGATCCCCATTAGATGTAAGAATTGTTCTATGAATCTTAATTTTTAAACAAAGTTACAAAAACGTTTGTGTAAGCTGTCAATTGTTGTTTTTAGAAAAAAAAATCGGAATCGGCAAAAATCGGTATCGGCAAGTCAGACTATTCAAAAATCGGAAATCGGAATCGGCCAAGAAAATGGCAATCGGTGCATCCCTACCCATAACAGCAATGTTCATATCGGTGGCGCATCCCTAGTGATTCAGAATCACTCCTATCTGCAAAGGGAAGAGAAACGACGTGACGTTTTATTCTGAAATCACAATGTTTTCAACTGACAACTGTAGATTTCTCCAGACAGTTGACTGTGCGTTGTTTGTGTCTGTCTGTTGCTCGGCTCCTCTGAACAGTGATCAAACCAAGTAGCAGGGTCACCGCTCGTCATCCCCCAGACGGAAGCAGCAGCACGTCAAATGAGGCAACGGTATATAGGGTTAGGTTCGGTGGCGATCCACTGTGAGATGAGGTGAGAGTGAAGTCTTTGGTCGGTGCGGTTTTGCAGGGTTTGACGCAGACTCTTGATTTTCAGAGACATCAATCTCTATCATGTCTGGTTTGCATGATCCTCTCACCCGCTCGCTCTCTCTCTCTCTCTCTCTCTCTCTCTCTCTCTCTATCTCTCTCTCTCTCTCTCTATCTCTCTCTATCTCTCTCTCTCTCTCTCTCTCTCTCTCTCTCTCTCTCTCTTTGCTGCCTGTCTTGCCATCTGTTCTCGATTAATGTGAGTTACGAGCAGTAATTGAAGCATCTGTTCATCCGGTGCGCATCCTCTGCTGAAATACACAAGCTCTCTCTCTCTCTCTCTCTCCCCCTCTCTCTCTCTCTCTCTCTCTATCTCTCTCTCTCTCCCTCCCTCTGTTTCCCTCTCTCTCTCTCTGTGTTTGTCTTTCTGTCTCTCTCAAACACCGAAATGCTCCAATATAATTTTTCCTCCATAAGCCTCGACCTGAGAAGAGTCCTCGAGGACCATTCATAGGATGCTACTAACTATGATTTTCATTATCGATTAATCTGCTAATTATTTTCTCGATTTTCTTGACTAATCTATTAGTCGTTTGATCTATGAGATGTCACACTCACAACATGGTGAAAAATGTAGATCACTTTTCCCCCAAAGCCCAAGATGACATGCTCAAATAAACCGGAAAATATTCACATTTAAGAAGCTGGAACAAGAGAATTAGATTCACCCCCCCCCCCCCCCTTCCCCTGTAAAAAGGAGTCTAAACGTGCTTAGCAGGCAGTGTATTTGATGGGCAGGGTGTGTATGGAGGGATGAATCCAGACTTGTCACTCTACCTGCTTTCACTTTCTGTCTGATTCTGGCTTGTTTATACCCTTGATGTAGGGCTGGGCAATATGGACCAGAAATCATATCTTGGTATTTTAGGCTGAATGACGATATACAATATATACCGGTATCTGTATTTTAGTAGTACCACTTAGAGCTCAACTCAGTCCAATGAGCTGGATATGTGTTTATCCAGGTCTGTGCTGTAACAAATCAAATCAACAAAACTCATAAGGTAATCTCTCTCTCTCTCTCACACACACACACACACACACACACACACACACACACACACACACACACACACACACACACACACACACACACACACACACACACACAAAATAGTTTATGTCTTCATGTTAATATCATTATTTTGCTTTTTCTACTCAATGTAATTACTCACTCTGGTTATGCAGGTTGTTGTAACGGCACAGGCGAGGCCGGTATCGAACCCGGGTCCGTCATTTAGAAGCGCAACACGTTAACCATCAGACCAAAGGGACAATCCTGTTGGCCAAGGACCAACGTGCTCGCTTTATACATCGAGTCACCAGATCGCTACAGTATATTAGTTGTGTTGCTCTAATAGGATACTGTGGGAGTTAGGAAACAGTGAGACAGTAGACGTAGGTTGGTCGAGGTAGTTTACTTCTCTCCACATAAAATGTTTACATTCACCGCGGTTAGCAAACAGACATAACAAACCTAACCCGGAACCGGAAGTACGGTAACATTAACCCCCCGCTCTTAAAGGCACAAGCCTCCTTTGGTGAATGTCTCTCCTAGTGTCTCGATGTGGGTCACCACAATACACTGGTTTGCATATGCAGTAAGCAGTTTCACTTGCAGATAGGCCAGTGCTTGATTGAACCATCTTCACATGGCTATGACTATTTTGCCTAGTATTAGGCAAAATAGTCAGTCAATAGTCATGAAAATTGTTACCTTCGCCCTTTTGATTTGAGTGTATCATTTTGATCTCACAAATCACCAGCCTTTTTCACTTAACACTCTGCCCTTTTGACAGCTCTTTTGTTGACTCAAAAATATTCACTTCCCTAAGAAATTGTTTTGGAAACAATTTTCCTAAGTAATATAATTTCCACCTTCTCAAGTCTCACCTATTGTGCAGGGTTTGTTTGTTTATTAGTTTATTTGACAGGGAGCATATACAAAAGACATTAAACACCATAGAGCAGGGGTGCCCAAATTATTTCCCATGAAGGGCCAAAACTCAATCTGGGTGGAGGGCCGAGGGCCAAAAATAAACGTTGTGGAATTACATTAAAATGTATTGTGTTTTATAGAAAATTAACATTCTAAATCTAAAATAACATTTCAATATAATAATCTACTTTTTATCTGTTTGGTAATTGTAATAATTTGCAATTGGTTATATATATTTAAAAAAACATCTGCATTTGTGTGGAGCTTAAACATTTAATCAGTAAACACCCAGTTAAAAACAGTTGTATTTTCCACCTTTGTAATCAAGAGAGAAATTTGACTTAATTCACAACTTGAAAAATCCTCAAGGTACTTTGAAAATCAGTTTCGTAGTGGCGACGTATATTGTACTCTTTCAAAACAGCCACTCTCTGTCTATAAATGAGACAAACCGCTGTTGAATTTACTTCGGTAAAAAAATACTCGTCTTGCCACTCCGTCCTAAACTTTCTTTTGTCAGTGTGCCACTGCCGTGATGATGATCTGTCCATCTTGCTGAGCTGGTGTAAAGCCAGTGACTGGGGAGGGATCAAATATCAGAGCTAACCCCCCAACCAGGTGATTCAGCCAACCAATCAGGAGCAATCCGTCCTCAGATAGCAATGCCTCACACCCGTGTGATAGAGTCGGGGAGAGAGAATACCAGCTGCACAAAATTAACGTTAATTGTAGATAGAAGAGTCCCGACACCTCCATTCAGGCGCGGACTGCATAATCGGGCACGTCGGGCAACTGCCGGTGGCCTGGCCTGCAAAAAAAAAAAAAAAAATTACCCCCAAATCCGTGGCGGGCCAAAAAAAAAAGAGCCCCAAATTGGGCACCACTGCCATAGAGGTTTAATGGAAACAATTTTCCTAAGTAATATAATTTCCACCACTTTCTCAGAGGAACGTTACAGTCCCCTCTCAATGCAGACCTTAGGGCTCTAGTTCTTATCTCAGAGCAGGACTGTACAAAGGTTTGCAATGGTGGAGGGGCAGCATTGTGGAGTATTTTATAAATTAAACGGAGGTCAAAAAACGTAATTAAATGATCAAGGTTTAATCAATTATATTTACTAAATATGGGAGAGACAAACCAGTCAGATTGAGCTGCTGAGTTACGTTGAGGGTGAAAAGCCCGTGCCAGCTGAGGTTTCACTTCAGTTCTAGTTGTTTTTCAGTATCAACATGTTGTGGTTGCTTTCCCCCGTTCACTTCCATGTTTCCATCCAAGTTTCCTGACGTGCAAGCTGCAAGCCGCCCGCAACCTCCCGCTTCCACTCACGTCTCACGCTAACGTTAATCACATTCACTACCGCATTTGCAGTTTAAATTCGTCCTGTTGTATTTTAGTGTGTCATTCAGTAAGCTTGCCTTAGCATGCAATATGACTTCTGGGTTCAGGTGACTTCTGCACCTGTTGTTTGACTCTGTTAGACTGAACTCAGTTAGCATTTGGGTAAACCACACCTCAAGATCACACAGGGAGGAAGATGGCAGGGAGGAAGCTGACTGTGACACCAGCCGTCCCACGCAGTTTCAGAAAGCACTTTGAAGGCCCAATATATCAAATGGAGCTTTTTTAGCCGCATCCAACAGCTCTATAAGTCACTCTGTCGGTTGGTTGGTTGGTCGGTTTGTTGGTCCACAAAAAGTTCACCACCATTTGGTGGCCACAGTTATCACCCTATAGGAGCCTGGAATTTGTCATGGAGGTCAAGTGTGTGTGTGTGTGTGTGTGTGTGTGTATGTGTGTGTGTGTGTGTGTGTGTGTGTGTGTGTGTGTGTGTGTGTGTGTGTGTGTACCCTAGTGGTGAAAAGTCTGGTACTGAACTGACCTTCTGCTATTGGCTGGTCTGTGTCCTGTGATGTCACCCTCTATAGAGTACAACAGGTGGTGACATCACCTGGCACAAAGACCAGCCAATAAGAGAAGGCCTATTCGGTATACATCAGACCGGCAATTAGGCCTCGTCCCTGTCTTTGTGTTCATTCCAATTGGTTAAAAAGGGGGGTATAACGGGGGAATAAAAGCATGCACAAGCTCAGCATCCATGCAGTTGTGTTAAGGGTCTCACCTCGGCTGGTTCTCAAGTGGAAAAGGGCGGTTCTAGTCAAGGAATTAAAATTAGCTTTAAAATTAGTCTGAGTCTAAAATAACACCAAGGTTTTTCACTTCTGTTTTTGTCTGGATGGCCAGTTTTTCCCAGTTTGGCTTGAATACAATCCTTTTTTGATTCAGGGCCACTAGAGAAATAAAGAGGAGTCCCGCACACTGTCAATTACTTGCAAAAAAAACTTGAATTAACGACGTTTCGGTCTATCGACCTTCATCAGGTTAAACGTGATTTTAACCTCACAGACACGTACAACTGTGTGTCATCAGCATAGGGCATAGGTGTTGAAGGGTTTTGTTTCCTGCCCTTTTCACACCTAGCAAAACCTCCTGTTTGACTCTGAGCATGCCTTGTGATTAGAGGAGTCTACTTCATCCCTCTTATTGATGCTGTCTCTTTGTTGAACTGACACAGGCTTGTTGTCAGGTGAGGCTGAAGCAGCTCTCTAAGCACTCGAGTGGGAATCACTGAGAAATAACAGGTGAAGACGAGCCAGACAAGACTGCTGCGGTGTGTGAAGAATAAGTGGAGCGCTTGACAAGATGTTCTAAGCTGCTACAGAATGTTGTTTCACCTGCATCTGCCTATCAGCCAAGACATTTGTGCTAAGAGACAGAGGCAGAGAATAGGATAGTGTGCTTGTGAGAGATGCAAAGAGAGCTGGTGCATGCGTGCGTGTGTGTGTGTGTGTGCGTGCATGCGTGTGTGTGTGTGTACTGTACCTTGGCCTGTATATGTGCTTAGCAGGCAGTGTAGCCAGATTGGGTTGATGGGCAGGATGTGTGTGGGGGACAGGGCGGGGCAGTAGATGCAGACTGTGTGCAGGATGTGTGTGGGGGGCGGGGCAGTGGATGCAGACTGTGTGCAGGATGTGTGTTGGGGGCGGGGCAGTAGATGCAGACTGTGTGCAGGATGTGTGTGGGGGGCGGGGCAGTGGATGCAGACTGTGCAGGATGTGTGTGGGGGGCGGGGCAGTGGATGCAGACTGTGTGCAGGATGTGTGTTGGGGGCGGGGCAGTGGATGCAGACTGTGTGCAGGATGTGTGTTGGGGGCGGGGCAGTGGATGCAGACTGTGTGCAGGATGTGTGTTGGGGGCGGGGCAGTGGATGCAGACTGTGTGCAGGATGTGTGTGGGGGCGGGGCAGTGGATGCAGACTGTGTGCAGACTGTGTGTGGGGGGCGGGGCAGTGGATGCAGACTGTGTGCAGGATGTGTGTTGGGGGCGGGGCAGTGGATGCAGACTGTGTGCAGACTGTGTGTGGGGGGGCGGGGCAGTGGATGCAGACTGTGTGCAGGATGTGTGTGGGGGGGCGGGGCAGTGGATGCAGACTGTGTGCAGGATGTGTGTGGGGGGCGGGGCAGTGGATGCAGACTGTGTGTTGGGGGCGGGGCAGTGGATGCAGACTGTGTGCAGGATGTGTGTGGGGGGCGGGGCAGTAGATGCAGACTGTGTGTGCAGGATGTGTGTTGGGGGCGGGGCAGTAGATGCAGACTGTGTGTGCAGGATGTGTGTGGGGGGCGGGGCAGTAGATGCAGACTGTGTGCAGGATGTGTGTTGGGGGCGGGGCAGTGGATGCAGACTGTGTGCAGGATGTGTGTGGGGGGCGGGGCAGTGGATGCAGACTGTGTGCAGGATGTGTGTGGGGGGCGGGGCAGTGGGTGCAGACTGTGCATGATGTGTGTGGGGGGCGGGGCAGTGGATGCAGACTGTGTGTGCAGGATGTGTGTTGGGGGGCGGGGCAGTGGATGCAGACTGTGTGTGCAGGATGTGTGTTGGGGGGCGGGGCAGTAGATGCAGACTGTGTGCAGGATGTGTGTTGGGGGGCGGGGCAGTGGGTGCAGACTGTGCAGGATGTGTGTGGGGGGCGGGGCAGTGGATGCAGACTGTGTGCAGGATATGTGTGGGGGGTGGGGCAGTGGATGCAGACTGTGTGTGCAGGATGTGTGTTGGGGGGCGGGGCAGTAGATGCAGACTGTGTGCAGGATGTGTGTTGGGGGGCGGGGCAGTGGGTGCAGACTGTGCAGGATGTGTGTGGGGGGTGGGGCAGTGGATGCAGACTGTCCCTGCTGTCAGTCTCACTGGCTTGTTTATAGCCTTGGCGGGAGGGAAGCTGTGACACACACACACACATACAGTATAGAGCCCACTTTTTCTCAGCTCCCGTTCCATCAGAGAATTCCCCATTCATTTTCTCCATAGACATTTTGAAAAATCCTTCAAAAGTGACCATAAAACATTTCACTTTCAGCACAAACAAAAAATTAAAGCGGAAAATAATTTAATATTCACTATTTTTTTCCCTGTATTTATTTTATTTTTAATAGCCAGCTGCCCTAAACACTGGCCACCGAATGGCGATCGTGCTCTGACTGACCTGGACAATGACACACTGGGCTGGCTTGCCTGAATGAGCTGAAGGTCTCACATACGCCAGAAGCACAAGTGTTGTCTTTTCCTGGCTTTAAAGGCTGCATTACAGTAAAGTGATGTCATTTTCTGAACTTACCAAACTGTTCTAGCTGTTATATGATTTGCCTTTACCCACTTAGTCATTATATCTGATATATTACTGATGATTATTTATCAAAAACTCTCATTGTGTAAATATTTTGTGAAAGCAGCGATAGTCATCACTACAATATAACGTCGCAATATTTATATTGATATTATTTGGTCAAATATATTGTGATATTTTACCTGGGCTTGTCCATATTGCCCAGCCCTAATAGCTAGTCAAACACCTTTGTCAGACAGTCAGGAATAGAACAAGCTTGTTTTGATGGATACTGTGGTGTCCTCCAGACAGCAGCCAAATCAGTGTGAAGGGACAGATCAGGGACAGTGCTAAGCAGAGGTAAGTGGACAGGTGGAACGTCCATATGCCACCCAGCTCCCCGCCCCGCTCCTCTCCTCTCCAGCCTGGACGCGGGCAGAGGCCAGGCTGCCTGCTCTCTCTCCTCAGCATGGAGGCTTGGCGTCGGTGTCCAGGGCTAAAACAGAGCCGCCCCTCCCTGTATGGCTGGGCGATGTACTGTACCCTACAAATAAAATCTCTGCATTTTTAAATCCTAGACCTGATTCACGATTTTAATTGATTTCTTAAAATAAAATAAAAAGTGTATGAAATAATATATGAAATGCCAGCGCATCTGTACTGTCTTTCCACCGGGGCCCCTTCTTGTCATAGGATGCCTCTAATGTTGCCTGATTTTTAGCAGCCTTTTGGAGGCTACCACTAGGTGGTGCATTTTGCAGTGCCACACACTTCTCCCACTCCAATACATTTGTCACGCGCGCTGCTACAGTACCTTTAGTTAGACAAACTTCACTTAATTATAACGGACGGTGCTTCGCTCGACGTCGGCTGTTGTTGAAAAACCGAACCACTTCCAAACGAGCAATTCTCACTTGTCGAAGCGCGTGCTGCCATCTTGATACTGTGTTGTGGGGAAATCTCGGTGGGCGTTGTCGTCGACTGCCGAAGCTCAGGGAAGTGGGTGGGGCTTGATTGACAGAGAGTGATCCGTGGCGTTATTTACCAAGGTTAAAGTCAATCTCCATTTCCCTTTTTACACATCGTCCTGAACCATCAATTTCAATTAATTGATCAAATCGATTTATCGCCCAGCCCTATGTCCCTTTAACTTGTGGATTTAACCGTGCATCTGTTTTGTGTGTGTGTGTGTGTGTGTGTGTGTTAAGGGAGGCGCCTCCAGCCCTAGTTACCGACCATTTATCCCACTTTATGTTAATGGGTAGTGAAATGGCACGATGGCCCCGCCGTGCACACTTCTGCTGTGCATTCTGCAGCACAGCGAGGAGGACTGGAGGCTCAGACTTGACCCCTGACCCCTGGCTCCATTCGTTTCAATGGAGCATGTCCCGAGGCGGGACAGGAGGACACAGACGGCGCGGGGCAACCAAAGTGACGGCCGGGGGACGCGAGCCGCTACGTAATCTAATTGATCCGCTCTTTGTCTTCATTCATTCACTGTCATGTCAGATTCTGCTTTCAAGAAAGAGGGAGAGAGGGGAGAGGAAGGGGAGAGAGAAGGAGGGGAGAGAGAGAGAGAGGGAGGGGGAAAGAGGGAGGGGAGAGAGAGGAGAGAGGAAGGGGAGAGAGAGGGAGGGGAGAGAGAGAGAGAGGGAGGGGGAAAGAGGGAGGGGAGAGAGAGGAAGGGGAGAGAGAGGGAGGGGAGAGAGGGAGGAGAGAGGGAGGGGAGAGAG
>NC_139627.1:17495673-17503173 GCF_964638095.1 Poromitra crassiceps | reverse complement strand
GAATGCAGAGATAGCATTGCCCGAATATTCCAAGATATGATGGATAGCCTTCGATCATGAGAGTGACAGATTTCATGTTCGGAGCATTCCAACTCCAGAATGGGAGCACTTTATACTGCTCGAATCTGGAGTTCATGTCATACTATGCAATAAAACCATATCTCATATCCGGAAAACATCTAGTCAGAGATGGACAGCTGTCATATCTGCAGAAGATTCACTCATCATGTATAGCAGTGCTGCTGTGCAGGTTGTGTGCCCACATTCAGGCACAATGGACTGTTAATGAGATGATTTATTTGGCTATCACTGTAGACCGCAAGCACCTACTTCAGTTGTCCTTGTACAAACCGCTGGAGAAGAACGGCCAGCCTGCAGTGAGTCAGAATGTTTTGGGTTCAACTGGGACAAAACGTTAGAGGCTCGATCCCACCGAGAACATTAAAAACCCAGAGTGATGTGAAGTCTCCAAGTTGACGTCCACTGACCTCCTCGTCCTCCTCTCTGTGTGTCCTCCTGTAGGCCTACTTCCGTCAGGGGGTTGCCCTGCAGTACCTGGGTCGTCATGCCGACGCCCTGGCCGCGTTCGCCTCCGGCCTGGCCCAGGACCCCAAGAGTCTGCAGCTGCTCGTCGGCATGGTGGAGGCTGCCATGAAGTCACCCCTCAGAGGTAGGCCTGTCGGAGAAGAGCAGAGGTAGGCCTGTCAGAGAACTGCAGAGGTAGGCCTGTCAGAGAAGAGCAGAGGTAGGCCTGTCAGAGAAGAGCAGAGGTAGGCCTGTCAGAGAACAGCAGAGGTAGGCCTGTCAGAGAACCTCAGAGGCAGGCCTGTCAGAGAACCTCAGAGGTAGACCTGTCAGATAACTGCAGAGGTAGGCCTGTCAGATAACTGCAGAGGTAGGCCTGTCAGACAACTGCAGAGGTAGGCCTGTCAGAGAACAGCAGAGTTAGGCCTGTCAGAGAACCTCAGAGGTAGGCCTGTGAGAGAAACTCAGAGGTAGGCCTGTCAGAGAACCTCAGAGGTAGGCCTGTCAGAGAAGCTCAGAGGTAGGCCTATCAGAAAACAGCAGAGTTAGGCCTATCAGAGAACCTCAGAGGTAGGCCTGTGAGAGAACCTCAGAGGTAGGGCTGTCAGAGAACACAGAGGTAGGCCTATCAGAAAACAGCAGAGTTAGGCCTGTCAGAGAACCTCAGAGGTAGGGCTGTCAGAGAACCTCAGAGGTAGGGCTGTCAGAGAACCTCAGAGGTAGGGCTGTCAGAGAACAACAGAGGTAGGCCTGTCAGAGAACCTCAGAGGTAGACCTGTCAGAGAACCTCAGAGGTAGGCCTGTCAGATAACCTCAGAGGTAGGCCTGTCAGAGAACCTCAGAGGTAGGGCTGTCAGATCAACAGAGGTAGGGCTGTCAGAGAACCTCAGAGGTAGGGCTGTCAGAGAACCTCAGAGGTAGGGCTGTCAGAGAACCTCAGAGGTAGGCCTGTCAGAGAACCTCAGAGATAGGCCTGCCAGAGAACCTCAGAGGTAGGGCTGTCAGATAACCTCAGAGGTAGGCCTGTCAGAGAACCTCAGAGGTAGGGCTGTCAGAGAACCTCAGAGGTAGGGCTGTCAGAGAACAACTACTGTCAGAGAACCTCAGAGGTAGGGCTGTCAGAGAACAACTACTGTCAGAGAACCTCAGAGGTAGGGCTGTCAGAGAACAACTACTGTTAGAGAACCTCAGAGGTAGGGCTGTCAGAGAACTGCTACTTCTGACAGCAACTGACTGATTGCCTGTCTCTCCCCGCTTGCTCACTCTCTCTCTCTGCCTCTCTATACTCTCTCTCCCTGTTTCCCTATCTTTCTGCCTCTGTCTCTCTCTCTCCCCCCATCTCTTTCTCTCTCACACTGTCTGTCCCTCCTTCTGTCTCTCTCCCTCTCTCTCACACTGTCTGTCCCTCCTTCTGTCTCTCTCCCTCTCTCTCACACTGTCTGTCCCTCCTTCTGTCTCTCTCCCTCTCTCTCACACTGTCTGTCACTCCTTCTGTCTCTTTCTCTCCCTCCCTCCGCAGGAACATCACGTCTCAGCTCAGATTAACACAGACAGAAGCAGTCAAATAAACAAACAAATAAACAAAGAAATAAAGCAATGAACTTCACTGTTTGAAAGCCAAGCCGTACAGGGAGGGGGCAAGACGTAGGTGGGGGCAACTGTCAAGTTCTCAATGATGGTCCTTTTCTTCTTGTATCACGAGCTGCTGGATGCGGGCGATGCTTCAGAGAGCAGCGGAGGTAGATTGGATGAGAGTAAGAGAGTTGGAGATGAAAGAAAGGGGGGAGACATGACGAAAAGTGAAGTGGAGGAAATAAATTCTCACTCGGAATCCATGGTGAAATATTTAGAAGGGAGATGCTCATGTCCTCCTGAGACTCGGCAGAAGAAAGGTTTTCATATATATATTTTTTTATCTTTTTAATTCACGTCTCTTGGATGAAAAAAAACATGTTACAGTGAAAAGTTTTTCAAAAATTCAATGTAGAATTTTTTCACGGAACGTCCCTTGCAGTGGACATCAGTTCTCAGTTCACGTAAGTTAGTAAAGTCCTGTTGTCCACATCCGCATCATTTTAAACACTTATCTCCTCTTGTTGCGCCCATAAAATGCTGTCGGTTGGTCGATAGGCTCCAGTCCGACCAATCTCATTGGTTGGACGGACGCTGCACGCAATTTGAAAGTGTAAAGTCGTGTTATTTGTACGTAGATCGGTGAGACCGGGTTGATTATTATATGGTATCACTCAGTAAAAACACAATCAGGCTGCAGACTCCACCCTCGATCCATCTGACCCGCAAACCCCGCCCCTTCTCCCCTGCTGCCTGTCAGGCTCCGCCCCCTCAGTCTGCCCTCTGGTCCACTGTAGATCCAAACAGCCATCACCTTCTCCTCCCGTTTCCCCAGCAGTTAGTGGACTCCTAGCAACAGCCCACATCTCCCGGGCTCCGCCCTTCCTCCTGGTTCCATGCTTTCACCATGTGCTTTGTGTTGCTGGCTGCAGCACTTAACCTTCGGTTCATAGGTCACCCCGTTCCATTTCGGGTACCCCAGTGTGTCCAGGTCACTCTTCGGGGTTACCCCCCAACACCTTATACACCCCCGCCCCCCTCTAGGATTACACTCCAGGGCCTCAGGTGAGGAGTTCCTCGCTCCTCATCGCAGCGCCGTCGTAGCTCCAAACGCCCACGTCGTATTCTCGCTTTCCCCAAATTCATCACCATCCACCTGACTAACATTTCTCTGCTGTCTCACTTGGTTGATGGGTCGCTCTATTCCGGGCAGTGTGAGAGGCTCGGATTGGATCTGTGTAACAGGGGAAAAAAACTCAATAAAATGGACCATCGACCCCAACGATCGACGGGGTTAGGTTTTTGTCACAGAGATGCATCTGGGGGGCTTAGATCACCCATTGGATTACCTGGGTGTCCATATTTGGAAAATTTGAACTTTCTCATTCTGACCCCCCGGTTTATTCTCCGCCCTTGACAGCAGAGCGTTGAACGTATCAATTCGAATGCATTTTACACGTGCAGGCTTAAAGGATGGGTTTTCCGTGGGGAATATGAATATATATTAAATCTCACGCCCCTAAGGTTTTCGAATCCGTTGAAATTTTTGAAATTGGATATTCACTGCCAGAGATATCAAGCATCTCTCACATATTTTTTGGGCCAGCCGACGCGTTTCGCGTCATCTGGCCTAAGTCCGCCTTGCGGAAGTCGTGCACCTATGAACTACAACTGTTGTTGGCCATGGTCCCGCCTCTAGAGGTCCTCCACGCCCCTTCAGAGGCCTTGACCAAAACAAAAACGCAGCCATCTTGTCAACCGCCTAGCCTGCTGTAGCTAATATTAGCTTCCCATAGTTCCTTGCAAAGAGACCATTATCTCGGGAACGGAAGCACTAATCGACACGGGACTGGCGGCATTGGAAAGCTCGTCAAATTTTACATCTAGTAGTAGGTGGGTTGAAGTAACGAAATCAACGCTGAGCAATGTACCCGTTTTTACACATTTTTACAGAAAATAGTTACAACATCAGATGCGCGTAACTCCTACGAAAATGCCTTAAAATGCATGAAATTTTTTTTATGAAGACATCTCCCGACATATATACTACCGTTTACATTTGGTGCAATTTGGAGGCAATTGATTTTCGATTTATTTTCGATTTATTTCTTCTTCTCTCCATGTCTTCTCTCCATGTCTTCTTCTTCTTTGAGTTTTATGGCGGTTGGCAAACATATATGTGCATTACCGCCACCTACTGGAGTTTGATATCAGCCAAACGCCTGAGGGGTGGGCATGGAAACGAAGGCCACGCGAGCCCAGTGCATTGTGGGAAATGTAGTATTTCGAGTCCCCGCACCCCCCCCCCCCACCACCCCCCCCCCCACACACAGAGTGGATTTCTGGTGATATCTCAGGCTGTAAACAACCAATTTCAAAAATTTCAACGGATTCTAAAACCTTAGGGGCGTGAGATTTAATATATATTCATATTCCCCACGGAAAACCCGGCCTTTAAACCTGGCCATGTGGGTTCTTCTTTCTTTCTGGATGACGTTCTTCTTTGATGGTCTTTTTGTCCCAACCAGAGGAACCACAGCTGCTCTCTACACCTCTGCAATGAAGGTATCATCAGAGCTGAATCTCATCGTTGACTCTGTCTTGCTTTCAGCTGCAGTAATTCTAGCTGCTGACACAGTCTCTGCCCCGGCGTCTCATATTCACAATTGATATTCTCCTGAAGCACAATCATTAATGCTCTCATCTCTATCGCACATGTTCCATTTTTATCAAGTCCTTCCTTCCATTTTCTCCCTGCATTAATTCAACCCTGCTGTCTCGGGCGTGCTCTACCACATGCTTCCTCCGATACATGTGCAGTCGCCATGCAGCCAGCCGCTGACTAATTTGTCCTGATTTGTGGGGGCTTCCAGGTCTCGTTGAAGAGGCGGACATTAAAGAACCTGTTGTATTTTTTTACATTATCAGATGGTGAGACATCTGTTGACATCATGTAGAGTCAATGAATGCTGTGGGATGGTAATGTAACACTGTGTTTAAAGTTGTATTGTCAGCTAGTTTGTGTCATTCTGCTACACCTGATAAAACAGTAACGGTCTGTTGACATGTTTGCTTTGATCACATTGGTCCTCTAAACATCCTATGTTTACCCCCCCCCCCCCCCCCCCCGCAGACTCGCTTGAGCCCACATATCAGCAGTTGCAGAAGATGAAGCTGGACAAGAGCCCGTTCGTGGTGGTGTCTGTGATTGGTCAGGAGCTGCTGACCCACGGGTTCCACGGAGCGTCCGTGGTGGTTCTGGAGGCGGGGCTTAAGATCGGCACGTGCTCCCTCAAGCTGCGGGGGTCCGTCTTCTCCGCGCTGAGCTCCGCCTACTGGTCCCTGGGCAACGCCGAGAAGAGCATGGCCTACATGCAGCAAGACCTGGAGGTGACCAAGACTCTAGGTATGAGAGAGGAGAACGCCATGGAAATGGAAGAGCAAATAACAAACATAACAAAAAACATAGGAGGACAGATGGCTATTATACCAACCCAATCGCCAGAATAAAATGTCGGCATTGTAAGTTCCTGCAATCCACGGATATGTCATTTTACTTTTCTGCAAAACTACAATCTCAACGTAAATTTGAAACAAAACGTCAGTTAATGTGAAAACCTTGCCGCCATTCCAACGTTAAATGCAAATAAATGGGGTGGCTGTGGCTCAGGAGGTAGAGCGCGTCGTACACTAACCAGAAGGTCAGTGGTTCGATCCCCGGGTCCTCCAGTCCGCATGTCGAAGTGTCCTTGGGCAAGACACTGAACGCCAAATTGCTCCCGATGGCTGTGTCAGCACCCTGCGTGGGCAGCTGGCCGCCTTCGGTGTGTGAATGGGTGAATGTAGGCACATTGTAAAGCGCTTTGAATAAAAACGCTATATAAATGCAGTCCATTTACCATTTTTACCATAAAACAACCTTAACAATTTTGGTTATGTTTAGCGAGTAAACCAACTTAACCCAAACATTATGGTTTGGGTTAAGGTCCTTACACATCAAGAGCGATGCGAATATACCGCACAAAATTGCGATGTGAATTTTGACCCACCTGTCAATCACAGCCACAGATGTGTACACGTCGGAAGCGAATTTCTGACAAATCGACCGTGGTTCAAAAAATAAACACCGCAGTAATGCTCAGCGAAACTTACCTTTGGTAGGCACGGTTGCATTGACTGATATAGGTTCGGAAAATATTATTGACGTGTGAATTAATCGCACGAAAAAAACGCTCCCGATGTGTACGGACCTTTACACTTAAATAACAATAATGTTAAATGTGACTCACGGTTGAAATGTTGACTTTGGAAACGCTGGGGATCGAACTCTGGTGTGAAAAGCAAGTGTTTACGCCCTCCATCCACCCCGACCACAACACCCTTACTGGCCACCGTACTATTTCAATAGCACACTCTATGACATTGATATATACTGTACGTATCTAGAAACGTGATATGCAACATACTGTATTTTTGCTTGAGAAATGTGATATTCTATGTATCTGTGGATTGTAGAAATGTACAATGCAGAGATTTTATCCTGGGGATCAGGCTGATTATAGCTGACTGAACAGCAACTGTTTGCTCAGGATTTGCCCTTGGGCTTCTGAATGACTATTGTGTGTCTGGAGGGTGGTAGAGGGAGGGCCTTGAGCAGACAGTGAAGTGATTAAATGCTAGCAGTGAATGCCAAGTACGGTCTGCTGTGTCTCGCCCGCAGGTGACCAATCAGGTGTCTGCTCTGTGTCTCGTCCGCAGGTGACCAATCGGGCGAATGCCGCGCTCACGGGAACCTTGGCTCCGCCTACTTTTCCAAAGGCAATTACAGAGAAGCATTGACCAATCACAGACACCAGCTAGTGCTCGCCATGAAGCTCAAGGACAGAGAAGTATGTGTGTGTGTGGGTGTTTGTGTGTGAGAGTGTGTTCATGTATGCAAATGTGTGTGTGTGTGTGTGTGTGTGTGTGTGTGTGTGTGTGTGTGTGTGTGTGTGTGTGTGTGTGTGTGTGTGTGTGTGTGTGTGTCGTCGGGCTGCCTTACTTGACAGTAAGCTCAACAACAAGAAACAATGTATGTCCTTGTGCTGCACATGTGTAGTGTTGATCTATATATATATTTCATGTCAGCAGTCAGCAGTTAATATATATATATGTGGATCTTGAGACAGATGCAGGTCTGGCTGGAAAAGTATTAAAAAATAATTTGAGGTCTTGAATAGTTTGGAAATTTTAAGAAAAATGGAAAATGTCGTGGTTCAGTTCCGATGCAGATATAATTCTAGCTTTTAGGTTGTTGTAGAGCCACTTTGAGTTCACAGTTTTTGTTGATATGAAATTATCATGTTAGAGATAGAGACAGATAGAAGGATGCTCTTATTACCCAGCTGCTGTCAGCATGCACTC
>NC_139627.1:17483173-17490673 GCF_964638095.1 Poromitra crassiceps | reverse complement strand
AAATATCACAATATATAACGTATAATAGAGAGCCAAAGTTGACGTCACTTCCTGCTTCAGCATGCATACCAAGAGATTTTCATCCGCTATTCATTTTCCCATAGACATTTTGTAAAATGCTTATAGAAATAGTTTTACTTTACATTGAAAAAATGTGTAGATTTAAAAAGAATGTTTGATCAACATTGTTTTTTTTTAAAGTTTTGGTCCGAGTGAAATGCTCTGTGGTCTCTCCTGATTCTAAAGCTGAATCGTTTGGTTTGACCAAGTACAACTATTTTTATAAGCATTTTACGAACTGGCTATGCGAAAACAAATGGCGGATACAAATCCCTTGGTACGCATGCTGAAGCAGGAAGTGATGTTGACGTTGGCTCTCTATACTGCACAGATGCTAGTCTCGCTGGCCAGACTCCCCTCCCTTCCGTGAGAGGAGTCTAGCACAGTGGAGTGCCGTCCATTAGGCGAACTAGGCAAATGCTAGGGGCGCTTGAGCCGTTAGGGGCGCCAGAGAGGGTATTTTCTTTCTTTTTTTTTTTTTTCTTTTTTTTACAAATACTTTTTCATGATAATAGGCCTACTATTATTTTACAATAGTAGACAAAAAATAAGCAGAACAACGTCTTAAGTCTTTAAATAATAGCGAAATCATTTTTCTAATTCTGGCTTTCTGGCTGCCTGGGCTGCAGCACTTTCACCATGGTCCCTAATCCATACCACCCCACCCCCTGCACGGCCGCGCCCCCTTCTACCTGCTCGGAGCTTTTTCCCATAGTGGGGGAAGGGAGCTGGAAACTGGGTGCTGAGGGTGCTGCAGCACCACTGGTGGCAAGAAATGGGATTTTCGAAATTGTTGGATTTGGCTGTCTTGTGTTTATACCACCAACAAGATGCATTAAAAAACTGTTTGTGCTTCCCAGCTCTAATCTTATTTCATACGCTCTCTCTTCAAAAGTGTTTGATTTTCATCATAATCTGGTTTTCCATAATAATAATAATAAGTTCAGTGTTTATGCCTGTGTTGCTGTCTGTTGTAGTGTAAAACAACTAAAGGGAGAGCAGGTGCTTACATGAAAGTGAGTGAGAAAAGGAGAAGATACTGAATAATGACATCACAGCAGTATAATCCTAATGTTAATTTAAAATTAAATATTCTTCTAAATATGGATGAAAGTCCAAAAAACGTCCCTTCCTTACAGCACCCCCTACCTAAAAGTACTTACAGCGCCACTGGGGAAGGGCGATTCTGAGCCTGCACTGCAGTGATGGAATTAGCTGCGATATAATTTTTATTATATTTTCTTTGGGGGAGGGGGGAGGGGCGGGGGGCACCAGCAAAAATCTTGCCTAGGGCACCAACTTGGTCAGGCACGCCACTGGTCTAGCAGCGCAGGTCTCCATTGTGGCATTGCGATGGGCGGCGCTTGGTGGCAGTGCCCTTGGAAAATACTTTCCAACAATCCAACTTGCCATTTTCAGCATGTAGCAATAACGAGCTAGCGTGTAGGATTCTGCCGTTAGCTTGCTAGCTAGTTAGCGTTGTTGTTTTCACTGAGGCAGCAGGGCACTATTTACAGCGACACACAGGAAGGAGGGAGCGGAAGCCGCTCTGATTGACATGGTCGGAGCCAATGACAGAGCTTGTAATAAGCGGGGAGCGGACGTCCGGCAGCGACTGAAACAGTCGCTCCAATGGGAGAGCAGCTGTAGATCAGGGGAGGGCTTATCCCAGTTGCCTGTTTCCGTGCAGCCTGACTCCTCTCCCGGAAGTGAGGGGAGGCTGGCCAGCCAGACTACACAGATGCAAACTGTCTAAAGGTAGGCTATTATAGACAGTGTGCAGGATTATATTTCTCTCTCTTTGAAATCATAGTGAAAATCATATCTCATTACTAAGGCAGAGGGGTTCGTGGCAAGGCGCACAATTGCTCAACTAGGAATAAGCGATATTTCTAGTTGATATAAGTGAAAATGTACCCCCCCCCCCCCCCCCCCCATGAAGCTAATTTCTTTTTTTATAATTACAAATCAAGATAATCAGATCAATGGCAGAAAATACATACTGTAGTAAAACATTATTTGAAGGAAAGAAAGGGAAAAACTTTTATTACGCATTTACATGGTAATTTGACTGTGTTTATGCTCAATATTTTGAATCCGTCTTTTCTCCCATAGAAACTGGACTGCTCCCTCTCACACCAACATATCATATGTCTCCTGCTTCTATCACTCCTCTCCTTCTCTCCATCCATCCCTCTCTCTCTCCTCTCTCTGTGCACTCTCCTCTCTCTCTCTCTCTCTCTCTCTCTGTGCGCTCTCCTCTCTCTCTCTCTCTCTCTCTCTCTCTCTGTGCACTCTCTCTCTCTCTCTCTCTCTCTGTGCACTCTCTCTCTCTCTCTCTCTCTCTCTGTGCACTCTCCTCTCTCTCTCTCTCTCTCTCTCTCTCTCTCTGTGCCCTCCTCTGCAGCCACATTAACCCCCGCTCGCTCTATCAGTCTCCGTCACCATCTCTTCCGCTGTGCCCGCCCGGACACAGCGGCCGTACCCGTTTAGCTCCTGTGTCTCTGTGAGTGATGGGGCATGGCTGTTCAAACCCTCCGCCTCTCCGTGCCAGTTTAGGGGTCCTCTTCCTGTCTTCCTCCCTCTCCTTGTCTGTCCTCTTCTATTCCTGTGGGTTCCATTTAGCGCTCTGTCTTTGTCTCTCCGCTCCCTGCAGTTTGTCCCCGCGAGGTTTCTCTATTTCTGGCCAAACACAAGAACTCGGGATGCACGATATTGGCTTCTTTTGCCGATATCCGATATGCCGATATTTTCCAACTCTTTTGGCCGATTGCCGATGACGATACCGAAATATGCACGATCCCCCTTCCCACCAAATTTCAGAGAACATCTCTCCTGTAGTAGAATTAACGCATTATTATGCCTACGCTTATCATGATGGCCCACTGGGAGATGCAGACATAAATACAATGCTTAAGAAATAAGAAAACTACTTCAACATAACTAGGTTATGTAAAACATGCCATATTTCTTTTATTTAATTTATGTAACATGTTGTTTCAAACAAAACTGTAGGATCATCCTACTTAAACAGGCATGGATGATGCTCTCCCTGAGACAATCCTGACAATAGCCACCACAACAAGGGTGTATTTTACCGTTTAGCCAGCATTTGGGCATAATGTCATTTTATCCGCATGTCATACCGGCAGAAATATTCGTTTTGGGCCGATGCCGATATTTCATTTTAAAGCAGGGGTGTGAAACATACGCCCAGGGGGCCAGAACCGGCCCGCCAAAGGATCCAATCTGGCCCACACAGGATGACTTTGTAAACTGTCAAAATTGCACTGAGAAGTCCTTCAATCCAATGTGATGCGCTTGTAAAGAGGTACCAGGTTTCAGGAGCAAGTTAAATATTCAGTAGCCTCTTCATGTTTTCTGTATTCATCACTTACAGTAATAGTAAACTATTTTCATTGCCCTTGAACATAGAGAATTGCACAGTTGCCGTCAATTGTAATGCACAGTTAGAAACAGTAGATTTGACCATTTCTTAGGCCTATTATGGTAGCTGAGAGAACCCTAAATGAAAACGTGTTCTTAAAATGTACCTGTAATTCTTTACACTAAAAGAAACTGGAAAATGTTGAGGTTTTGTCATTTATACTTTATTGATTTTCTTTGTCTGGTCCACTTGAGACCAAAGTGGGTCATATGTGGCCCGTGAACTAAAATGAGTTTGACACGCCTGGTTTAAAGCCTTTATGGGCTGATATGATGACATGCCGATATCATTGTGCATCTCCAGCAACAAGAACACATAAACCAGCAGATCTGCCTTACAAACCGTTTTCCTGACACAGTCAATGTGCCGAATGTGACAAGTGGTTTGGAATCGGCGGGATACAGTATCTCTGTGGGATTTGGTGTGTATATTTTCCGGTTGTCCTTGGGGGAAATCAAGACAACAAAAAAACGTTTCGATCCTACACTGGATCTTCATCAGGTCAGATCTTCGTCAGGTCATTTTCTGATCCAAGATCCAATGTAGGATCGAAACGTTGTCAATTATTTTTTGTCCTCGTTAAACTACGGCATGGAGTAAGTGTGCAGGCTCTACCTCTTTTTCACTGATACAACTTTTTCTGCTATAGCCTCGCACCTATACGTGATGTGCGTATAATGTCCTTTCAACTTGGGGGAAATCAGACACTCGTCTGGCCACACTACACACAAGCCGACACCATCGTCATTTAGTAAATCTCTCTCCTTTCTGGCTGGAAGTCCGCCTCCGAGATGCGTAAACTCCATGTTATGTGTTTGCACTGGATGCTTTGCGGGGAATTCAGTGGGTGTGCTCCTCCCTCGCACAGACACGCGTAGAGAAGTGACAATAGCAGAGTGTCCACATTAGGGCTGCACAATATATCGTTTCAGCATCGTCATCGCAATGTGCACATGTGCAATAGTCACATCGCAGAGCGTGCAATGTCAAGTAAGGCAAATTAACTCATAGCCTACAGTAATGCACGCCCTCTCTGTGACGTTCTAAGCTCTTTTCCTACGAAGTAAAGTACCTTTACTCACTTAGCATTCTGCAACTGCAGCTAAAAACACACTCTCCTACTACGTCAACCATGCAGGTTACCCACTAGGCCACCTTCTTAAACGGGCAAGGCTTGATAGACCTACAGTATGCAAGTCTTTTGGTGAAAATTCCTGTATTTTTTCATATCGCAATATATATCGCAGAATAAAAAAATATTGCAATGCCAGTTTTTTCCAATATCGTGCAGCCCTAGTCCGCATGCTAATTAGCCATGCTGAATGCCATAAAAGGTCTGTTTGGATGATCCTTCACTGAAAAGACTTTCACAGATACTTTGAGCACTCATTAAGGGCCTAATGTAGAGAAACAGCACGCCATCACCCCATGTGGAGGCTGAACTTCATTTGATGGATCTGTCCGTTTTTTCTCTGGGACACACACACAAAACTCCTAGATTGTAAAATACATATAAGCCTTTCTAGCGTTATTGCATGTTTATGTTGTTGAATCACTGATAGGCTCTATAGGGGGGGGATTCTTATGAAAAGGCACACTTATTTTTCTGCTTAAGAACACACTCCTCTGGGAGTCAAAGTATGGAGGAAAACTGAGTTTGTGTGTGAGCAAGCCAATCGCCAGAGTAAAATGTCAACTTTCTAAGTTTCTGCAATGCACGGATACGTACAACCTCAACGTAAATTTGGAACAAAACGTCGGCCTCTTACATTTCTAAAATGTGGCATTTACAAATGCTGTAAAAAACTACTTTGGCTATGTTTAGGCAAGTAAATCAATTTGGTTATGGTTAGGGTTATGGTTTGGATTAAGGCCCAATTATACTCTACGTTAAAGACGGAGCCAGAGACGGACATAGCTTTCTGTCTGTACTCTGCGTTAATTTCGTGCGTTTTCTGTCCGCCATCTGAAAGCTTAGGGATACGCATGAAACGGAGCAAAACTAAAAACTAAAACTAAAACGGAGCAAAAACAAACAAAAAAACTATATTAAAACTATTAAACTAAAACCACACACACACACACACATACATTTGACTCTCTACTGCCCACTGGTGAATGTATTGCTACATGAAACCAACGTGAAAGACGCATGGAAGTATGTGGGCAGTGACGATAATAACGTTTGAAACGGACGCATCTATTTACGTATGAAAATGGAGTATAAATGAGCCATTAGGCTTAAACAACAAAAACGTTACATGTGACTCACGTTTGAAATGTAGAAGCTGTGACCATGACTAGGAATTGAATACGGCCCTGCAGTGTGAAAGGCAAGTGTTTACACCCTCCATCCAGCACGCCCATGCTATTTCAATAGACTCTATGACGTCTATAACATTGATATACACATATCTAGAAACATGATTATGCAGTGGATTTTTGGTTCAGAAACGCGATATTCTATGTATCTACATACAATGCAGATGTTTTATTCTGGGGACCAGGCTGTTGTGTGAGAGATAATGAAGAAAGAACAGGATAATAACCCCCCTTTAATAATTCATAGTTCCTCCCTCTCTCTCTCTCCCTCTCTCTCTCTCTCTCTCTCTCTCTCTCTCTCTCTTTCTATATATATATATATATATACACACACAGGTATATATGCCGTATATATATCGTATATACATACATATATACACACACACACACACACACACACACACACACACACACACAGATATATATATATATAAATTGTTGTCTATATATCATACATGCTTTATTGATAATTGGATCACATTGCATGTTCACAGATATGAGCTTTGTACGGTCCAGAGGGCACAGTCGCTTTGACTGGTCATATAAATGACATTGTTAACACTATTTATGGCAAGCTGCTCAAAGCAGAGCTTGTCCCACCGGCACGTGTGATGTGGCTGTTAGTCTCTGTGACAAGCTTGAAGGCTGCAGCCAGTCACTGCTGTGTAAGTGGGGCCACAGTAATTCAGCAAGTTAGCTATTGATTCTCTCTGATCATTACTGTAGGAGACCAATCTGTTTCAGGTTAGCAATCTGATAGCCATGGAAACTGTCAACATTGCAACACAATTACAGGATTGTGGCCAGGCTGCATCACTGGATAGTGAAAGATAATAAAATGTATATAAAAAAAAAAGATATATGATATGATATATGATCTGATGATATGATATATGATTTGCTCTGGCATCACCATTTACCTAGTTACTAGCAGAATACCGTCCCTATGTGACTGGCATTTAGTCAGGCCTCGCACAGTTGGCATGCAGCCTCTCCTATGTCGACAACATATTGTTTTAACTTTTACTTTGGTGTATGACTCCCATCATCTGTTACTTCCTTGAACACTCCACCCATTTTCAACCAGCTTTGTATCATTAGAACATCAGTAGTATATCAGAAAACTGTAAACTGTTTTGAAGTCTGTCATTTAATTTGACAGTTATTGAGTGTTAAAGTGTGGACCAGTGACATCACTGGTCCACACTAACTCAAATTAATAACTCATTAACTCAAATCAACTCTCAATAACTGTCAAACTAGATGAATGATGAATAGATATACTACTGATGTTCTAATGATACAAAGCTGGTTGAAAATGGGCAGAGTGTTCTTTTAAACAAACCAACAGAACAAAAGGTGCATCTGTGAGGATCGAGGGAGAGAGACTGAATGGTCTGAAGGTCTTCTTAAACCCGGTGCACCCAATCAGTCTAACGACCCCAACCCCAGGCTCCTGCAAGACAGGGCCAGGAGTGAGAGTGGGAGGGTCGTCACACTTTTAGATGATTTATTACCGAAAGTGTATGAAACCCATGACCAAAATAGTCATAGATTCTGTCATTGTGGTTAGCCTACTTATGGTTGGAATTATAGTAAAAATAAAGTATTACGCCTCTTTGCTGGGAACCCCCCACTGACCTAAATAATATGGACAAACCCATCCACTA
>NC_139627.1:17455673-17478173 GCF_964638095.1 Poromitra crassiceps | reverse complement strand
GAGCTCCCTACCCTGTCTGTACGCTGGAGAGGAGAGCTCCCTACCCTGTATGTACGCTGGAGAGGAGAGCTCCCTACCCTGTCTGTACGCTGGAGAGGAGTGCTCCCTACCCTGTCTGTATGCTGGAGAGGAGCGCTCCCTACCCTGTCTGTACGCTGGAGAGGAGAGCTCCCTATGCTGGAGAGGAGAGCTCCCTACCCTGTATGTACGCTGGTGAGGAGAGCTCCTTACCCTGAGATATGTTCAAAAATAAAAGAATGTAGCAGCAGGAGTTGATACAGCTTTGTAGAAACACTGTTTTGTGTGTAGAAGTTAGAAATACATGAGTTCAGCACATCAGATGAAGGCCTGGACCAGCGCCTTTAAAGGCATCACTCCAGGATCCTTCTCCCCCATCACCTTACATACTTGCCTTGCCAACACATCACATAGTGATCCAAATCAAAGGGATGTTTCTCAGTATAGGTAGCACATCTCAATAGGTTGACTGTCTTTCAGAGCCTGTAGCAGGGATAGCTTTAAAGCTGTCTTTCAGAGCCTGTAGCAGGGATAGCTTTAAAGCTGTCTTTCAGAGCCTGTAGCAGGGATAGCTTTAAAGCTGTCTTTCAGAGCCTGTAGCAGGGATAGCTGTAAAGCTGTCTTTCAGAGCCTGTAGCAGGGATAGCTGTAAAGCTGTCTTTCAGAGCCTGTAGCAGGGATAGCTTTAAAGCTGTCTTTCAGAGACTGTAGCAGGGATAGCTTTAAAGCTGTCTTTCAGAGCCTGTAGCAGGGATAGCTGTAAAGCTGTCTTTCAGAGCCTGTAGCAGGGATAGCTTTAAAGCTGTCTTTCAGAGCCTGTAGCAGGGATAGCTTTAAAGCTGTCTTTCAGAGCCTGTAGCAGGGTGCTTTAAAGCTGTCTTTCAGAGACTGTAGCAGGGATAGCTGTAAAGCTGTCTTTCAGAGCCTGTAGCAGGGATAGCTTTAAAGCTGTCTTTCAGAGACTGTAGCAGGGATAGCTGTAAAGCTGTCTTTCAGAGCCTGTAGCAGGGATAGCTTTAAAGCTGTCTTTCAGAGACTGTAGCAGGGATAGCTTTAAAGCTGTCTTTCAGTGCCTGTAGCAGGGATAGCTTTAAAGCTGTCTTTCAGTGCCTGTAGCAGGGATAGCGTTACAGCTGTTTTTCAGAGACTGTAGCAGGGATAGCTTTAAAGCTGTCTTTCAGAGACTGTAGCAGGGATAGCTTTAAAGCTGTCTTTCAGTGCCTGTAGCAGGGATAGCTTTAAAGCTGTCTTTCAGTGCCTGTAGCAGGGATAGCTTTAAAGCTGTCTTTCAGTGCCTGTAGCAGGGATAGCTTTAAAGCTGTCTTTCAGTGCCTGTAGCAGGGTGCTTTAAAGCTGTCTTTCAGAGCCTGTAGCAGGGTGCTTTAAAGCTGTCTTTCAGTGCCTGTAGCAGGGTGCTTTAAAGCTGTCTTTCAGTGCCTGTAGCAGGGTGCTTTAAAGCTGTCTTTCAGTGCCTGTAGCAGGGATAGCTTTAAAGCTGTCTTTCAGAGCCTGTAGCAGGGTGCTTTAAAGCTGTCTTTCAGTGCCTGTAGCAGGGTGCTTTAAAGCTGTCTTTCAGTGCCTGTAGCAGGGATAGCTTTAAAGCTGTCTTTCAGTGCCTGTAGCAGGGTGCTTTAAAGCTGTCTTTCAGTGCCTGTAGCAGGGATAGCTTTAAAGCTGTCTTTCAGAGCCTGTAGCAGGGTGCTTTAAAGCTGTCTTTCAGTGCCTGTAGCAGGGTGCTTTAAAGCTGTCTTTCAGTGCCTGTAGCAGGGATAGCTTTAAAGCTGTCTTTCAGTGCCTGTAGCAGGGTGCTTTAAAGCTGTCTTTCAGTGCCTGTAGCAGGGATAGCTTTAAAGCTGTCTTTCAGAGCCTGTAGCAGGGATAGCTTTAAAGCTGTCTTTCAGAGCCTGTAGCAGGGATAGCTTTAAAGCTGTCTTTCAGTGCCTGTAGCAGGGTGCTTTAAAGCTGTCTTTCAGTGCCTGTAGCAGGGATAGCTTTAAAGCTGTCTTTCAGAGCCTGTAGCAGGGATAGCTTTAAAGCTGTCTTTCAGAGACTGTAGCAGGGATAGCTTTAAAGCTGTCTTTCAGAGCCTGTAGCAGGGTGCTTTAAAGCTGTCTTTCAGAGACTGTAGCAGGGATAGCTTTAAAGCTGTCTTTCAGAGCCTGTAGCAGGGTGCTTTAAAGCTGTCTTTCAGAGACTGTAGCAGGGATAGCTTTAAAGCTGTCTTTCAGAGCCTGTAGCAGGGTGCTTTAAAGCTGTCTTTCAGAGACTGTAGCAGGGATAGCTTTAAAGCTGTCTTTCAGAGACTGTAGCAGGGTGCTTTAAAGCTGTCTTTCAGAGCCTGTAGCAGGGTGCTTTAAAGCTGTCTTTCAGAGCCTGTAGCAGGGATAGCTTTAAAGCTGTCTTTCAGAGCCTGTAGCAGGGATAGCTGTAAAGCTGTCTTTCAGAGCCTGTAGCAGGGATAGCTTTAAAGCTGTCTTTCAGAGACTGTAGCAGGGATAGCTTTAAAGCTGTCTTTCAGTGCCTGTAGCAGGGTGCTTTAAAGCTGTCTTTCAGAGCCTGTAGCAGGGTGCTTTAAAGCTGTCTTTCAGAGCCTGTAGCAGGGATAGCTTTAAAGCTGTCTTTCAGAGCCTGTAGCAGGGATAGCTGTAAAGCTGTCTTTCAGAGCCTGTAGCAGGGATAGCTTTAAAGCTGTCTTTCAGAGCCTGTAGCAGGGATAGCTTTAAAGCTGTCTTTCAGAGCCTGTAGCAGGGATAGCTTTAAAGCTGTCTTTCAGAGCCTGTAGCAGGGATAGCTTTAAAGCTGTCTTTCAGAGCCTGTAGCAGGGATAGCTTTAAAGCTGTCTTTCAGAGCCTGTAGCAGGGTGCTTTAAAGCTGTCTTTCAGAGACTGTAGCAGGGATAGCTTTAAAGCTGTCTTTCAGAGACTGTAGCAGGGATAGCTTTAAAGCTGTCTTTCAGAGCCTGTAGCAGGGTGCTTTAAAGCTGTCTTTCAGAGCCTGTAGCAGGGATAGCTTTAAAGCTGTCTTTCAGAGACTGTAGCAGGGATAGCTTTAAAGCTGTCTTTCAGAGCCTGTAGCAGGGTGCTTTAAAGAGAGAGTGAGGTTTCTGGTAACACATGAAACTAGATGACCTAAGTGTAAGGCATCCATTTGCACCAACATTGTCATGCTAGCTTGTCGGGAAGGGGGCTAAATAACGCTCCAAATTTAGGCTACATTTTGGCGAGGGAAAAACCATTTTGAAAGGGGTCCCTTGACCTCTCACCTCAAGATATGTGAATGAAAAGGTTCTATGGGTCCCACAACCTCCCCTTTACAGATAAGGTAGCCTTTTTTGACAAGGCAGCATAAATCAACAGAACATTATGGATCACATGACTGGCGGAGAAAGCCCAGAAGATCTCCCTCTTGCCTAATGTTGGCAGGTATGGCCTCATCTCCTCCCAAGCTCCCTGCTCAGGTGTGACACAGGACCTTTGGGGGCCCTATCACATGACCGCAGGCGTGCCTCTCCAGCCAATCAACACTCATCTTTTATTAACCAGGCTTTGTTTTCTGCGGCCGCAGTGATATACGAGAGCCAACGAACCCGACTCCACCGCTGAGTGGACAACTCACCACTGTGTGTGTGTGTGTGTGTGTGTGTGTGTGTGTGTGTGTGTGTGTCTGTGCATCTGTGTGTGTGTGTGTCTGTGTGTGTGTGTGTGTGTGTGTGTGTCTGTGCATCTGTGTGTGTGTGTGTGTGTGTGTGTGTGTGTGTGTCTGTGCATCTCTGTGTGTGTGTGTGTGTGTGTGTGTGTGTGTGTGTGTGTGTGTGTGTGCGCGTGCGTGTGTGTGTGCGTGCGTGCGTGCGTGCGTGCGTGCGTGCGTGCGTGCGTGCGTGCGGGTCCTGCATTACAATGGTAATGTGAGTAGTGTCTGAACCGATCGCTTCACTCTGAACAGACCGGGGTCATTTTGAGATGAGCAGCTGTCTGTGGAGAATGTGCAGCTTGTTTGGAAGCCATGTTTCAGAGGCAGCATGCATGGAAATGGAAATGCGCCTCATTCATGTTCATCCTCCAGAAAGTCTCATTTATGATGTGAAATACGCAGAAGGCATGCAGGCAGCACACGCTGCACACAGCACACGCGCACGCGTGGCACACGCTGCAGACGCACGGCACGTGTGGCACACGCTGCAGACGCACTGCACGCGTGGCACACGCTGCAGACGCCGCACGCGCTTTAGACGCTTTGATGTGTGACTAAGAGGCCATTGCCAAAGTCGTTGCCACCTCCCTGACAGACGGGCTCCAGTCTGTGTTTTAGATCAGTGATGTGGATCATCATTTATGGATGATTACTTTTCTCTGGCTCTCAATGCTGACTTGACAATTTCCTCTCTCTTCTCTCCTCTCCTCCCCTCTCATCCTCTTCTTATCCTCTCCTCTCCTCTCCTCTCCTCTCCTCTCCTCTCCTCTCCTCTCCTCTCCTCTCCTCTCCTCTCCTCTCCTCTCCTTTTCTCTCATCCTCTCCTCTTCTCTTCTCTCCTCTCCTCTCCTCTCCTCTTCTCTCCTCTCCTCTCCTCTCCTCTCCTCTTCTCTCCTCTCCTCTCCTCCTCTCCTCTCCTCTCCTTTCCTCTCCTCTCCTCTCCTCTCCTTTTCTCTCATCCTCTTCTCTCCTCTCCTCTCCTCTTCTCTCCTCTCCTCTTCTCTCCTCTCCTCTCCTCTCCTCTCCTCTCCTCTCCTCTTCTCTCCTCCTCTCCTCTCCTCCTCTTCTCTCATCTCCTCTCCTCTCCTCTTCTCTCCTCCTCTCCTCTTCTCTCCTCTCCTCTCCTCTCCTCTTCTCTCCTCCTCTCCTCTCCTCTCCTCTCCTCTCCTCTCCTCTCCTCTCATCTCCTCTCCTTTTCTCTCATCCTCTTCTCTTCTCTCCTCTCCTCTCCTCTCCTCTCCTCTCCTCTCCTCTCCTCTCCTCTCCTCTCCTCTCCTTTTCTCTCATCCTCTCCTCTTCTCTTCTCTTCTCTCCTCTTCTCTCCTCTTCTCTTCTCTTCTCTCCTCTCCTCTCCTCTCCTCTCCTCTCCTCTCCTCTCCTCTCCTCTCCTTTTCTCTCATCCTCTTCTCTCCTCTCCTCTTCTCTCCTCCTCATCCTCTCCTCTCCTCTCCTTTTCTCTCATCCTCTACACTCCTCTCCTTTTCTCTCATCCTCTCCTCCTGTACTTTCCTCTCCTCCTCTCCTCTCACCTCCTCTCCTCTTCTCTATAAATCCATATAAACATCGTTGGTTTACAGTAAGGGAGCATCCTGTAGCTGCAGTAAACCATGTTATTTACCAGTCAAATGGAACAATTCTATGTCTCTAAAAAGGTAAATAGCTTTATCATTTTCCCAGCAGCCCTCTCTAAAGCAATAGGTACCAACTCAATCCAAAAATATCTCAACTAGGGCATTGGCTCGGGGCGCCCAGTGGAACTCCTTAGTGATTTGTGATGGTGCCATTTAAAGCTTAATTACCAGTCTTCTTACATCCCGGTAGAGCTGGGTATCGGTACCCGATACAAAATAACCCAAGTAGTATCGAAACTTCTCCAGTCAAATGATACCTGCATTGATCCTTTTATAGATCTAGAGGAAAAAAAAACTTTTTGTACATTATATTGCTTTGTTTGCGTTCTTCGATTTACCGGTAATGCAACGTCGCCCATACATTCTGTGGTGGTGAAGTCGAGCACGGTGTATGTGACGGAGTTGACAGTCCAAAACATTCAAATTCACATGATGGTATCGAGTAAAGTAGAAAAAAAATTATAGAATGTACTCAATCATTATCGGTATCACATCGAGGGTATTGGTACTAGTATTGGTACTGGTATTGGTACTGGTATCGGTACTGGTATCGTAATTTTTTAAACAAGCGGTTTCCACCATTTTCCGACTCATGGCCCACTTGAAAATCAAAAAATGTCCGCAGCCCACATCCAACTGTAAAGAGTATGGAGGCCATTTTCAGGGCACTTTTAATTTAACTGTCAAATAACTGATTAAAAACTAAACAATGGTATAATTCAACAATGGAGAAATGCATTGTCGTACTTAATAATAATCATTAAAGAAATTAAAATTCCACAAAAATCATACTCTTTTGCAAATGATTTGCCGGCCCACTTGCAATACCTCCGCAGCCCACCTGTGGGCCCCGGCTCAGGTTGGCAGTGGCTGTTTTAAACGCTACTGTACCAGCCCTATCCTGAACAGAGAATGCCGGGTCTTTCCCACGGAGAGAGAGAGTCAAGGTAAAGTGAAAGGACTTGGACTTCTCTTCTGATGATGCCACTCTGATCCCACCGTGGAGAGAAGAGACAGGAGCTCTCTGCTCTCTGTCATCACATCACACCTGATTTCCACACTTCTAATCCGCTCTCTGCTCTCCACACTGTGTGGACACCCGCAGCACACCATGTTGCAGAGTACCATACCTGCCAACACTCGCCATTTTCACAGGAGGCTCCTTATCTTAGCCTTTCCTTCTGCTGTGCTCCCGATTGGTCAATCCTCCTGATAATCTCACGATGTCATAGTGTTACAAATCAAATGGCTGTAGCAAGCTTAGTTTGAACGCCTGAGTGAAGTTTCTGCTATCATAAGATGACGTGTCATGCTAGGTAGTCAGGAAGGGAGGTAAATAACGATTTTCAAAAGGGGTCCAAGCACAAGCATGTTTTGACAAGGCAGCAGAGATTGACAGAACAATGGATCACATCACTGAAGGAGTTTCAACGGACCGATACCGATACCGATACCGCAGAAAACCTCCTCCTTTTACACGGCCTACTGTAATGTTGGCACTTGGCAGTTATGGAGTATCTACAGAAAGAGAAGTGCAGTTGTTGGCAGGTTTCACCTTGAGGGAGCTTCTGTGTGCATGTGTGTGTGTGTGTGTGTGTGTGTGTGTGTGTGTGTGTGTGTGTGTGTGTGTGTGTGTGTGTGTGTGTGTGTGTGTGTGTGTGTGTGTGTGTGTGTGTGTGTGTGTGTGTGTGTGTGTGTGTGTGTGCACGTGTTCACACCTGTGTGAGAGGATTGGGGAGGGGGGGGGGTGTATTTCAGTCAACTCTGCAGGCTTCTCTGTAATCCTCTTAGCCGGGGACCCCGATCAAGGAGGTCTCACTTTCCCCTCCCCTCCCCTCCCCCCTCCTCCCCTCCTCCTCCCCTCCCCTCCTCTCATCATCCCCTCCTCCCCTCCCCTCCCCTCCTCTCCTCCCCTCCTCCTCCCCTCCTCTCCCCTCCTCCTCCCCTCCTCTCCTCCCCTCCTCCTCCTCCTCCCCTCCTCTCCTCCCCTCCTCTCCTCCTCCCCTCCTCTCCTCCCCTCCTCCTCCCCTCCTCTCCCCTCCTCCTCCCCTCCTCTCCTCCCCTCCTCCTCCTCCTCCCCTCCTCTCCTCCCCTCCTCTCCTCCTCCCCTCCTCCTCCCCTCCCCTCCTCTCCTCCCCCCCTCCCCTCCCCTCCCCTCCTCTCCTCTC
Organism: Poromitra crassiceps; assembly: GCF_964638095.1. Taxonomy (NCBI): domain Eukaryota; kingdom Metazoa; phylum Chordata; class Actinopteri; order Beryciformes; family Melamphaidae; genus Poromitra; species Poromitra crassiceps. The sequence goes on along the minus strand of NC_139627.1, from coordinate 17,470,666 downwards.
CTCCCCCCTCCTCCCCTCCTCCTCCCCTCCCCTCCTCTCATCATCCCCTCCTCCCCTCCCCTCCCCTCCTCTCCTCCCCTCCTCCTCCTCCTCCCCTCCTCTCCTCCCCTCCTCTCCTCCCCTCCTCTCCTCCTCCCCTCCTCCTCCCCTCCCCTCCTCTCCTCCCCCCCTCCCCTCCCCTCCCCTCCTCTCCTCTCCTCCCCCCTCCCCTCTCCTCCCCTCCCCTCACCTCCCCTCCTCCTCTCCTCCCCTCCTCTCCTCCTCCTCTCCTCCTCCCCTCGTCCTCCCCTCTCCTCCCCTCCTCCTCTCCTCTCCTCCCCCCCTCCCCTCCCCTCCTCTCCTCCCCTCCTCCTCTCCTCCCCTCCCCTCCCCTCCCCTCCCCTCCCGCACGCCTCTCCAGACGGGGCTCGTTTGAGTCGACAAACACAGTTGCGTGCGTGTCACTGCGTTTCCTGCTTTTGCCAAATTTGCAGTTCAATCATCATCGCACCGTTTTCTACTTCCTGTCCCACTGCCGACTTGGGAGGGTTAGAGCAGCTGGCAACGTGCCAACGAGTTAGAGAAGCAGGACTGACAATTTACACTCAACTCATCTATATGAGAAAAAACTTTAGCGGATACACCTAAACTCGTCTCCGTGTGGACATGGCCTCAGACTACTCTCTCTCTCTCTCTCTCTCTCTCTCTCTCTCTCTCTCTCTCTCTCTCTCTCTCTCTCTTTCTAGTGCTCTCTCTCTCTCTCTCTCTTTCTAGTGCTCTCTCTCTCTCTCTTTCTAGTGCTCTCTCACTCTCATGGTCTCTCACTCTCTCTGGCTCGCTCTCTCTCTCTTTTCTTGCTCCCTCTCTCTCTCTCTCCAAGCAGACTGACATGAAAGCCACATGTAACCCCTTCCATCTGCTGTCTGGACACCCCCCGTTTCCCTGCTCACCCCCCTCTCTCCTCTATGCTCTTCTGTGTCCCTGCTCTCCCTCAGATTTTGACAGAGCGCCGCAGCAGATTCTATTGTGGTTGTTTAGCAGCAGATTGTAATGTGGTTGTTTAGCAGCAGATTCTATTGTGGTTGTTTAGCAGCAGATTGTAATGTGGTTGTTTAGCAGCAGATTCTATTGTGGTTGTTTAGCAGCAGATTGTAATGTGGTTGTTTAGCAGCAGATTGTAATGTGGTTGTTTAGCAGTAGATTGTAATGTGGTTGTTTAGCAGCAGATTCTATTGTGGTTGTTTAGCAGCAGATTGTAATGTGGTTGTTTAGCAGCAGATTGTAATGTGGTTGTTTAGCAGCAGATTCTATTGTGGTTGTTTAGCAGCAGATTGTAATGTGGTTGTTTAGCAGCAGATTGTAATGTGGTTGTTTAGCAGTAGATTGTAATGTGGTTGTTTAGCAGCAGATTCTATTGTGGTTGTTTAGCAGCAGATTCTATTGTGGTTGTTTAGCAGCAGATTGTAATGTGGTTGTTTAGCAGCAGATTGTAATGTGGTTGTTTAGCAGCAGATTCTATTGTGGTTGTTTAGCAGCAGATTGTAATGTGGTTGTTTAGCAGCAGATTGTAATGTGGTTGTTTAGCAGCAGATTGTAATGTGGTTGTTTAGCAGCAGATTGTAATGTGGTTGTTTAGCAGCAGATTCTATTGTGGTTGTTTAGCAGCAGATTGTAATGTGGTTGTTTAGCAGCAGATTGTAATGTGGTTGTTTAGCAGCAGATTGTAATGTGGTTGTTTAGCAGCAGATTCTATTGTGGTTGTTTAGCAGCAGATTGTAATGTGGTTGTTTAGCAGCAGATTGTAATGTGGTTGTTTAGCAGCAGATTGTAATGTGGTTGTTTAGCAGCAGATTCTATTGCGGTTGTTTAGCAGCAGATTGTAATGTGGTTGTTTAGCAGCAGATTCTATTGCGGTTGTTTAGCAGCAGATTGTAATGTGGTTGTTTAGCAGCAGATTCTATTGTGGTTGTTTAGCAGCAGATTGTAATGTGGTTGTTTAGCAGCAGATTCTATTGCGGTTGTTTAGCAGCAGATTGTAATGTGGTTGTTTAGCAGCAGATTCTATTGTGGTTGTTTAGCAGCAGATTGTAATGTGGTTGTTTAGCAGCAGATTCTATTGTGGTTGTTTAGCAGCAGATTGTAATGTGGTTGTTTAGCAGCAGATTCTATTGTGGTTGTTTAGCAGCAGATTGTAATGTGGTTGTTTAGCAGCAGATTCTATTGTGGTTGTTTAGCAGCAGATTGTAATGTGGTTGTTTAGCAGCAGATTCTATTGTGGTTGTTTAGCAGCAGATTGTAATGTGGTTGTTGGATAGCGAGTGTGGAGAAGGGCTGCATGTCGGTGTTGGCTGCTGGTTTTCTTCGTGTTGCTTCATCTCGACCGGGCTGTCACTACTGTCAGAGGGCCGATGGACGTCACAGACACACACCCAGACACACACACCCAGACACACACACACACACACACACACACACACACACACACACACACACACACACACACACACACACACACACGGTAGTTGCCACACATGTTATACAGAAGAGTCAGGGAGGCAATAGGGACCCGAAAAGTTCTCCAGACGGAGAGATAGGGGGAGTGTGTGTGCGTGTGTGTGTGTGTGTTTGTGTGTGCGTGCGTGTGCGACTTTTCTCTGGATCTTTGAAGTTTAAGATCCACAACAGTAGATATTAATAGATTTGTGAAGTTTTCCCACTCTAACTCTTTAATTATTCACTGATTTGCTCTCTTATCTTTTGTTTTCTCAGCGTTATGAAAAGCATATGTGCATATACCTCTATATCTATAGGCCCAACACAAACACCAACACACACATAAACACACACACACACACACATGCATGAGTCTGCGTGCGGGCGGTTATGTGATTATGCATTTGAATTTAGCATATTGATAAAGCTCCCTGCATACAGTAGGCACTTGTGATAATGATATCCTCTTGTAAACACCAGTGGCTTGTCAGCATCTCACTGTGTTGCACTGTGTGTCTCTCCTGGTCCTTCCTCTCTCAGGCATCATCCACCAGATGAAGGGGGAGTATGAGGCAGCACTGAAGCTCCATAAGGCCCACCTGTCCTTGGCCCAGGAGCTGGGGGACTACGCAGCCCAGGGGAGGGCCTACGGGAACATGGGCAACGCCTACAACGCCCTGGGTCTCTATGACCAGGCTGTGCGGTACCACCGCCAAGAACTACAGATCTCACTGGAGGTGACGCTGCACACACACTCATAAACACACATTTTCTATATCAACGCTCATTATACAAAAACATAAAGGTCAAGTCAAGTCAAGTCAAATTTATTTATATAGCACTTTTCATACACAAAGGCAATTCAAGGTGCTTTACAAAAAAATAATTGAAAAAACAAGCAGCAAAGCAATGCATATATAAAAAAAAAACACAGAATATATACTCAAATTAACAAGCATGAAAAAGGTGTATACCATGTGTTTTTTTTTCTTGTGGCAGGTGAATGACCGTCCATCCCAGGCCTCCACACACGGCAACCTAGCCGTCGCCTACCAGGCGCTGGGCGCTCACGACCGGGCTCTCCAGCACTACCTGCACCACCTGACCATCGCACGGGAGCTGCGGGACACGCAGAGCGAAGCGAGAGCTCTAGGTAGACAAGAGAGATGCGTTGAGCTCTAGGTAGACAAGAGAGATGCGTTGAGCTCTAGGTAGACAAGAGAGATGCGTTGAGCTCTAGGTAGACAAGAGAGATGCGTTGAGCTCTGGGTAGACAAGAGAGATGCGTTGAGCTCTAGGTAGACAAGAGAGATGCGTTGAGCTCTAGGTAGACAAGAGAGATGCGTTGAGCTCTGGGTAGACAAGAGAGATGAGTTGAGCTCTAGGTAGACAAGAGAGATGAGTTGAGCTCTAGGTAGACAAGAGAGATGAGTTGAGCTCTAGGTAGACAAGAGAGATGAGTTGAGCTCTAGGTAGACGAGAGAGATGAGTTGAGCTCTAGGTAGACAAGAGAGATGAGTTGAGCTCTGGGTAGACAAGAGAGATGAGTTGAGCTCTAGGTAGACAAGAGAGATGCGTTGAGCTCTAGGTAGACAAGAGAGATGAGTTGAGCTCTAGGTAGACAAGAGAGATGCGTTGAGCTCTAGGTAGACAAGAGAGATGAGTTGAGCTCTGGGTAGACAAGAGAGATGAGTTGAGCTCTAGGTAGACAAGAGAGATGAGTTGAGCTCTGGGTAGACAAGAGAGATGAGTTGAGCTCTGGGTAGACAAGAGAGATGAGTTGAGCTCTGGGTAGACAAGAGAGATGAGTTGAGCTCTGGGTAGACGAGAGAGATGAGTTGAGCTCTAGGTAGACAAGAGAGATGAGTTGAGCTCTAGGTAGACAAGAGAGATGCGTTGAGCTCTGGGTAGACGAGAGAGATGAGTTGAGCTCTGGGTAGACGAGAGAGATGAGTTGAGCTCTGGGTAGACAAGAGAGATGAGGTGAAGAGAGAGAAGCAGGAGGTTTGATGGAGACAAAGAGGTGTCAAATGACTCTTGTTATTCTGCTCTTCTCCAGCGAACCTGGGGAACTTCCACAGCTGCAGAGGGGAGTATGCTCAGGCCCTGCTGTACTACCAGCAGCACCTGGCTCTGGCCCCGGGCTTGCAGGACCTGGAGGGAGAGGGCAAGGTCTGCCACAACCTGGGCTACGCTCACTACTGCCTGGGCCAGTACCGAGACGCTGTCAGGTCAGAGTCCAACACTTTCTTTCATTTGTTTCATGCGTCCTTGTTTTTGTTTATGGCATAAAGTGACTCACTTAATGACAACTTAATTAATTAAATGGCAAGCCCCCACAACCGGCTCAGTAACGGGCAGGGGTCCCCCCACGGACATTATCCTACCCACCCCCCACCCCATCATATGTCACTTTAAAGGACTTTATATTTTATCCTTTATCATTTGTGATTGTTTTTCTGTATTTCAAAACTTTGAAAAGGCAGAACTTTTCTTTGATCTATTTCCTAGGTATTATGAGCAGGACCTGGCCTTGGCTAAGGACCTCCATGACAAGCTGGCCCAGGCAAAAGCCTACTGTAACCTGGGCCTGGCCCACAAAGCCCTGGGGGAGTACAGCAAGGCAGAGGAGTGTCAGAGATACCTGCTGTCCCTGGCACAAGCCCTGGATAACACGCAGGTCACTAAAAGCTGTGCTCACTTGTCAAACACTGGTGTACCCTTCACACGGACAGTGATTATAATAAACAGTGTCTGTGTGATCGTATCTGTTGGCAGGCGGTTTTCAGGGCCTTGGGGAACCTCGGGGACGTGTGCGTGTGCCGGGGTGATCTTCCCGGAGCGGTGTGGTTCTACCAACAGCAGCTGAACCTGGCCCAGAAGGTCTCCAACCAGAAGATGGAGGCTGATGCCTACTCAGCACTTGGATCAGTCCACAGGTAATAGATCGAGCTCACTGGACACTTTTAACTTTTTTATTAGCTGGACAGCACAGCGGCTAATAGAAATGCGAATATTGCTGAGTGAGTGATGAAGTTAGACCATTGGTCTAACTTCTAACTGGACATGTGGGACCGAGTAGCTGTAGTGCTGCTGGATGTCGCCGTTAGCTACATCAAGCTAGCTAGAGTTAGCTAGGATGAGACAGGAAGTGGAAGCCGTTTTCAGAGTTATAGCATAGAGTGTGTCACTTTTGAGAACAATTGGAGAATAATGCTGTCTTGGGCTGTGCAGACTGAGCAACATAAATGGTTAGAGAAGTATATTATAAAAGTATAATATACTAGTATTTCACGCACCGTCCGGCTATATCCTGCTAGGTTCCACCTAGTCTTGTGCTCTGTTGATTCTCCTTCTCTCCCCCCCTCTCTCTCTTCCTCCCCTCCCACTTCAGGCTGCTCCGCCAGCTGGACACGGCCCTGTCCTTCCACAGCCAGGAGCTGACCCTCCGCAGGGACCTGGGTGACCAGCAGGGGGAGTGCCGCGCCCTGGGCCACCTGGCGGCGGTGCACATGGCGCTGGGGGACTACGCCACGGCCTTCCAGTGTTACGAGGCACAGCTGGGCCTGGCGCAGGGGCTCCGGGACGCCCGCCTGGAGGCCCAGGTCCACGGGAACATGGGCATCACCAAGATGAACATGGGCGTGTTTGAGGAGGCCATCGGCTACTTTGAGCAGCAGCTGGCCATGCTGCAGCAGCTGAGCGGCACGGAGAGCATGCTGGACAGAGGCAGGGCTTATGGGAACCTGGCGGACTGCTACGACGCGCTGGGTGACTACGAGGAGGCGATCCAGTACTACGAGAAGTACCTGACCGTGGCCCAGAGCCTCAACCATGTCCAGGACCAGGAGAAAGCCTACAGAGGGCTCGGCAACGCACACAGGTCAATCATGGTGATATCTGTCTTCAAAAAATACCCTTATGAAAAATGTAATCTCTACCTGAATGGACAGATTATTTGTGTATATTTTTTGTATTCGTCTATGTCACAATGCATTACTGTTTGTAATAACACTTCATTATGTAATAACACCCGCATTTTGTAATAGTCTGTAATAGACAACCTGAACACAATATATACTTCGATGTTTGTGTCAATATAACACTCAGTGTCATGCACTTTGTATGTCTCTATGAACCCTGGGATACAGTGACACTTAAGGCAGTTTTGACCAATAGGTCATAGACGCTGGGTTAGCTGGCTCAGCCTGGCTGGGGGCATGGCCAGGGTGGGGTAAATCCCCCGTTCTATCCATTCAGCAAAGTTAGAATTTAGCTGATAGCCCTGCCCAGGCAGACACGATCGGGGATTTAACCACCGCAGTAAACGCACATCTGAGCAGACGTCTTGTGTTCTGCTCTAGAACCCCCAAACCTGTAGTTTAGAGCCGCAGCACCGTCCTTTGGTGAGTCAGCCCATTGAGATATATCGGCGGTTTTGCCCCACTCGCGCGCCAGCCGTATAACATTTTGTGGGCGTTCCCACACATGCTGACTCTCTCTATGAAAGATACTACTAATCTACTGAATGAATAGTATATTTTAAAATTAATTCTGAGTCAGTATGACTCATGCTAGAATGCATAAAATAAACGTTATAATGTTTATATAACAATGTTTATGAATGATATAACGATTATTATGAATGAAGCCATCAATTTTGGTTGGTTATTACATAATGAAACATATTATTACATTTTCATTAAAAAAAGTGCAACTCCCTTATTTTGTAATAACCAAGCAATGTAATAATTTATGACAAAAATGTAGGGAAATGTATTGTGTTCAGGCTGTGTTTTACAAAATGCGTAATGTAAGATTATTACATAATGACGTGAAAATGTCTTACATTTTGTTGTTATTACATAATCCAGTGTTACAGCCTATTAAATGTCTGGTCCTCTTCTCCAGCCGCCCTGTTTTTGGTGCTATTGACGTTTGTTTTGCATTTTTGTTCATATTTGTGTTATTTGTGAGTTATGGTATGTGCCTCCCCATTAGTTTGGCAAGGCCTCGCTGATTCATTCCCTTTCTCTCTCTGTTTGAGTCTGTCTCAGCTGCTCCCTGGAGTGTGAATGAGGCGGTAATGAGGAGAGGATACTCATTGATTTATACCAATGAACACAGCCTTTGTAGATGTTGTGCTTCTGTTACTGTTTCTCTCCGAGGACTCGGAGCTCTATTGTGTGCAAAATCAAAATGTCCTGTTATTATCAGACCATTTGTAGTCTTGTTTGCTTTCTTAAATTGCACATGTGGGCCTCTGGGAAAAAAGATGCCTTTGATATTTAGAGAGCGAATTCCCTTCTTTCTTACTGGGGAAAAAAAAGAAAGAAAAAAACAGGTGCACAGCTATGATGCTTTTTCAAAGAAAAATACAAATAAAAAGAGGAAATTAGGGATGCATGGTATTTGATTTTTTTTTTAACCGATATGTCGATATTTTCAAATCTTTTGGCCGATTGCCGATGCCGATGTATGTAGGCATTTTCTTTCCACCTAATTTCAGAGAACATCAAGTCTCTCCTGTAACACATTATTATGCCTACTCTTATCATGATGGCCCACTGGCAGATGCAGACATCAATACAATGCTTTTCAAAATGGACACATTCACTGGACAAAATAAGAAAATGACTTCAACTTAGGTTATGTAAAACATGCCATATTCTTTTTTATTTATGTAACATGTTCATTACAACAAAACTGTAAGATTCATCCTACTTAAACAGGCTTGGTTGATGCTCTCCCTGAGGCAGGTCTATGGGCAGTCTGCAGCAGGCGCTGGTGTGTTTTAACCTCCTGGTCTGCCCCTCTCTCTGCAGGTCTATGGGCAGTCTGCAGCAGGCGCTGGTGTGTTTTAACCTCCTGTCTGTCCCCTCTCTCTGCAGGTCTATGGGCAGTCTGCAGCAGGCGCTGGTGTGTCTTAACCTCCTGGTCTGTCCCCTCTCTCTGCATGTCTATGGGCAGTCTGCAGCAGGCGCTGGTGTGTTTTAACCTCCTGGTCTGTCCCCTCTCTCTGCAGGTCTATGGGCAGTCTGCAGCAGCCGCTGGTGTGTTTTAACCTCCTGGTCTGTCCCCTCTCTCTGCAGGTCTATGGGCAGTCTGCAGCAGGCGCTGGTGTGTTTTGACTTTATGTCTGTCCCCTCTCTCTGCAGGTCTATGGGGAGTCTGCAGCAGGCGCTGGTGTGTTTTGACCTTATGTCTGTCCCCTCTCTCTGCAGGTCTATGGGCAGTCTGCAGCAGGCACTGGTGTGTTTTGACTTTATGTCTGTCCCCTCTCTCTGCAGGTCTATGGGCAGTCTGCAGCAGGCACTGGTGTGTTTTGACTTTATGTCTGTCCCCTCTCTCTGCAGGTCTATGGGCAGTCTGCAGCAGGCGCTGGTGTGCTTTGAGAAGCGCTTGGTGGTAGCCCATGAGCTGGGCGGGGAAGGAGGAGGGAAGGCCCAGGCTTACGGGGAGCTGGGCACCTTGCACAGCCAGCTGGGCAACTATGAGCAGGCCCTGTCCTGCCTGGAGCACCAGCTTAACATTGCACGCACAGCAGGGGTAAAGATTGACCTAGGTTCTTGTTTTCTTTGTTTTGCCCTCAGCCTGCTGAATGTAAAAATGTTGTGACAGGGACTGGTGTTTTGGGTAACACGTAGGCCCATGTATTTTATTAAAAAAAAATACAAAATACAAAATATGAACGTGCACATTGTACGCTTGCAAATGCTGTGTCATACACACACTGAAAATAGTTGAAGAAGATAGGCTGAATGTTCATACTCCTAAACGCAACATTCAGAGAAAATCGCCCTGGAACTTGGTGGACAAGCTTGGTTTGCCCTGAACAAACTTAGATTGCGAACAATTCATATTAGTGATTCGAAAGCTTGTTGTTTGTGAGTGGGCTCTTCAACATCTAAACTTGCGTAATATGAAAAAAAAAAAAAGAGTGAAAAACATTTATTTATTTTTCTTTAAAAAAGAAAAAACGATTATATTGATTTGTGCGAATTCATGGTTGCCTACTTGTTAGCCCTTTCACCAGACATCACATTTATGTGCCTTATGAAAAGCGCATTATGCAAAGAAACCTAAATGCGTGTTTTACTGTCAGGACAAATCACTGGAAGGCGAGGCCAGCGGTGCACTCGGAGGCGTTTATCAGTTGATGGCGGACAACGAGACGGCACTACAGGTTAGTGCACATTCATCATGTATCATGACTCAATATTACTGCTCGCTTAGTCAGACGTCGGTCGATTAATGGAGCTCTTCTGCTACAGTGGCACCAGAGGGCGCTGGATATAGCGGAGCAGACAGGATGTGGGAGGAGCCAGGGGCGGGCCTACGGGAACCTGGGCCTGACGTACGAGGCCCTGGGGAACTACGAGAGGGCCGTGGTCTTCCAGGAGCAGCACCTGAGCGTCGCGGCGCAGACCAACGACCTGATAGCCAAAACACTGGCCTACGGGAGCCTGGGAAGGACACACCACGCGCTGCAGAACTATGCGCAGGCTGTGATGTATCTACAGGAAGGTGAGCAGAGGCAGATGTATGTGTGATTTTCATCATTGACTTCCAAAGTTTGGTCCGCTGTCGTGGGTGGGGCCGATTTCACGAAAATCACCATGACTCGGGAACGCATTGTCCTATGGTAACCGAACTTCATACATGTGTGCAGGTATGTATTCTGAACTAAAATAATCACCTATAGGGGGCGCTATAGCAACATTTCAAATATTAAAAGGCCATAACTTGGTGGTTGTAAATCATAGAAACACAATTCCTTTGTCTTCCTTGGGTCAAGCTGTATCTGTCCATGGAGGCCCCGCCCATTTCCACCCTCCAGGTTTTCCACCATTTTTGAATTTGATCTACTACTGTAATACAAATTTGATCCAATCTTCACCAATTTTGGCTCACAGCATGTCTGGGCTGTCATTTCTTAATTGACCCTGACCGTCATGCAGATGCTGTTTATACAGGCATTGGCTCTCACTACACTCCATCTATCTGTGGGCATCTTATTTAAAGTCAGAGTTTGTTTAGGCCTCGGAACATCGGAACATCGTGAGTTATATATTTCCAAACCCCTCTAGAAGCATGAATGTATTCATGAGTCTGACTCAAGCTATTAGATATAAGCTATTTGCCCTGGAGTGCTTTCCTTCAGGCGGCTTGCTGTCGATAATCCTGTTTGATTCAACTGCTTTAACTACTACTACTACTACTACTACTACTACTACTACACACACACACACACACACACACACACACACACACACACACACACACACACACACACACACACACACACACACACACACACACACACACTCTCTCACACACACACACTCACACACACACACACTCACACACACACACACACACACACACACACACACACACACACTCACACACACACACACACACACACACACACACACACACACACACACACACACACATCACACACACACACACACACACACACACACACACACATCACACACACACACACACACACACACACACACAATCCTCTCTCCGGTTGTAAAACGGCATCCTTTATAGGAGAGTTTTTGTAAATAATCCTACTTGAGTCTCTCGCCTTAAAGGATAGGTTCACCCAAAAATGAGTTTCACAGCAAAACCCTGCAGCAGCATTCTCCTAAACAACTGACGTGAGGCAGACTACAGTAGCAGCCGCCCTTGTTCTTCCTTCCTTCCTTCTTCCTCCCTCCCTTCCTACAGTGCAGCATTCCGCTAAAAACAAGGTGTCAGTCATGTTGTTTCAAGTCAACTTGGCATCTCGGGGCTTCAGAAGACTTGGATTACACCAGACGAGCAGTATGGAGGCCTTATCCTTTAAAGCAGGGGTGCCCAAATTCTTTCCCATGAAGGGCCAAAACTCAATGTGGGTGGAGGGCCGAGGGCCAAAAATAAACGTTGTGGAATTACATTAAAATGTATTGTGTTTTATAGAAAATTATTATTCTAAATCTAAAATAACATTTCAATATAATAATCTAATTTTTATCTGTTTGGTAATTGTAATAATTTGCAATTGGTTATATATATTTAAAAAAACATCTGCATTTGTGGGGAGCTTAAACATTTAATCAGTAAACACCCAGTTAAAAACAGTTGTATTTTCCACCTTTGTAATCAAGAGAGAAATTTGACTTAATTCACAACTTGAAAAATCCTCAAGGTACTTTGAAAATCAGCTTTATTGTCCATCTTTTGTAAACAATTTGCCATGACAATTTGCAGGGATGCAATCTCAGGAGTGAACACAGTATCCGCAGCCACATTCAGACACTGTTTCACAAAGTCACCAGATGAAAAAGCTCGTCCACCCTTTGCAATCAGTGCAGATATCTGATAACTTGCCCGAGTTGCATTCTGGATAAAAAATCGGGGGACAAAAACAAAAAAACAAAAAACAAAACATTTTTTTTCCCAAATCCGTGGCGGGCCAAAACAAACAGGGCCCCAAATTGGTCAGCACTGCTTTAAAGGAACAGTTCACCAAAATGTAAATTCTGTCATCTAACTCACCACTGACTTCAGTACAGTACAAGAGTACAGACCAGTAACCTCTTCAGCAGCCCTCTGATCTCTATATCAAACTTCCCTTTAGCATCCATATTTACTTGAAAAGCACATGGCATAAACACTTTGGAAGAAGGACTTTCCACAACATGTGAATGAGTTACATTACATTACCTATGAGGAAAGCACGTTCGTGCATGCAAATATAGAGTCCGTCAAGAATGCATTGCCGTCGCTCTACCTGGCCCCACCTCCACCTGGTTGCTAGATACCAGCGCCCCAAATCCCTTTGTTTTGAGAGCGAACAGCGCATGTGCAACTTACACAGATCCTGCTGCAGCACTGGTGGAAGCCGGAAGTCCCTGGACGGCGTCCGTGGCAGAAAGTAGTTGACCCAAAACAGTACACATGTAGATCATTATGAATCTACATATTTATTGCAGATTATATACTCACTATCTAATATTCACCTCGCCCATAAAAAAAAATATATATATATATATACCGTATATACAGTATAACGTTTTATTTTCCCCTGCTTCATGTGGGTAGGTGGGGCGGCGCCCTGGCCCCCTCTAGTGGCCGGCCGCCACTGCTGAAGTGAATGAGGACTGGTTTTCTCTGGAGAAACACACCTTCCTGTCTCACCTGTTTTTCAACTGGCATACTCGGTTATGATGACAGAGTGTTCTCCGTTTTTGGTCAACTGTTCCTTTAAATTAGTGTTTCCCAAACTGGGGTATGCGTACCCCTAGGGGTATATGGAGGTACTACAGGGGGCACTTGAGAAAAAGGGGGAAATGGAAAAATGTATGAATAAATCATGAAGATAAATTCAACTAAACTCTAATAAGCCAAAAATAATGTGACGGTACTGAAGCCAAAAAAGCTTGAGAACCACTGCTTTAAAGGATCAGTTATTTGTTCTTTCTCTCTCTCACACACACACACACACACACACACACACACACACACACACACACACACACACACACACACACACACACACACACACACACACACACACACACACACACACTCATTTATTAACTCCTCCAGGGATTGTGATTTTAATTGATCGTTAACTCAACAAGGAGTGAGCAAGCAGTCTGATTGGAGGTGAGGAGAGAGCTGGGACAGCATGCATTTGCGTGTCTCCAATTAGCCTGTTTTACTGGTATACAGAAACACAGACATATGCAGACAGTAAGGGAACATGCAGACAGTAAGGAGAACAGGCAGACAGTAAGGGAACATGCAGACAGTAAGGAGAACAGGCAGACAGTAAGGGAACATGCAGACAGTAAGGAGAACAGGCAGACAGTAAGGGAACATGCAGACAGTAAGGAGAACAGGCAGACAGTAAGGGAACATGCAGACAGTCAGGGGAACAGGCAGACAGTAAGGGAACATGCAGACAGTCAGGGGAACAGGCAGACAGTAAGGGAACAGGCAGACAGTAAGGAGAACATGCAGACAGTCAGGGGAACATGCAGACAGTAAGGAGAACAGGCAGACAGTAAGGGAACATGCAGACAGTAAGGAGAACAGGCAGACAGTAAGGGAACATGCAGACAGTAAGGAGAACAGGCAGACAGTAAGGGAACATGCAGACAGTCAGGGAACATGCAGACAGTAAGGGAACATGCAGACAGTAAGGAGAACAGGCAGACAGTAAGGGAACATGCAGACAGTCAGGGGAACATGCAGACAGTAAGGAGAACAGGCAGACAGTAAGGGAACATGCAGACAGTAAGGATAACAGGCAGACAGTCAGGGAACATGCAGACAGTAAGGAGAACAGGCAGACAGTAAGGGAACATGCAGACAGTAAGGAGAACAGGCAGACAGTAAGGGAACAGGCAGACAGTAAGGAGAACAGGCAGACAGTAAGGGAACATGCAGACAGTAAGGATAACAGGCAGACAGTCAGGGAACATGCAGACAGTAAGGAGAACAGGCAGACAGTAAGGGAACAGGCAGACAGTAAGGAGAACAGGCAGACAGTAAGGGAACATGCAGACAGTAAGGAGAACAGGCAGACAGTAAGGGAACATGCAGACAGTAAGGAGAACAGGCAGACAGTAAGGGAACAGGCAGACAGTAAGGAGAACAGGCAGACAGTAAGGGAACATGCAGACAGTCAGGGGAACAGGCAGACAGTAAGGGAACAGGCAGACAGTCAGGGGAACAGGCAGACAGTAAGGAGAACAGGCAGACAGTCAGGGAACATGCAGACAGTCAGGGGAACAGGCAGACAGTCAGGGGAACAGGCAGACAGTAAGGAGAACAGGCAGACAGTCAGGGAACATGCAGACAGTCAGGGGAACAGGCAGACAGTCAGGGGAACAGGCAGACAGTAAGGGAACAGGCAGACAGTCAGGGGAACAGGCAGACAGTAAGGGAACATGCAGACAGTCAGGGGAACAGGCAGACAGTAAGGGAACATGCAGACAGTCAGGAGAACAGGCAGACAGTAAGGGAACATGCAGACAGTCAGGGGAACAGGCAGACAGTAAGGGAACAGGCAGACAGTCAGGGGAACAGGCAGACAGTAAGGAGAACAGGCAGACAGTCAGGGAACATGCAGACAGTCAGGGGAACAGGCAGACAGTCAGGGGAACAGGCAGACAGTAAGGGAACAGGCAGACAGTAAGGAGAACAGGCAGGCAATAAGGGGGACAGGCAGATTCTTGAATCAAGACTTTGGTGTTTGAGAGAGTTCTCTCTCAAACTGAGAAGCTAATGAGAAATAAATACAGCCTGCCACGATGTCTGCTCCCTCACGGCGTGATGGCAGGGAGCACACTGGAGACGAGCCGAGGAGAGAGAGCAGGCGGAAGGAGCCACTCTGAATCTGAAAAAGAATAGAAAATGTGAGGACAGTTGCGAGTTCACTTCATCCCGACAACAGCTGGCATCATGAGCGTCAAAGAGCTGCAACTTTCAAAGAGACGATTGAAATGTCAGCC
>NC_139627.1:17445673-17453173 GCF_964638095.1 Poromitra crassiceps | reverse complement strand
ATTGTAGTTCAAGAGGTGGCAGTCTGTATTGTAGTTCAAGAGGTGACAGTCTGTATTGTAGTTCAAGAGGTGGCAGTCTGTATTGTAGTTCAAGAGGTGACAGTCTGTATTGTAGTTCAAGAGGTGACAGTCTGTATTGTCGTTCAAGAGGTGATAGTCTGTATTGTAGTTCAAGAGATGACAGTCTGTATTGTAGTTCAAGAGGTGGCAGTCTGTATTGTAGTTCAAGAGGTGGCAGTCTGTATTGTAGTTCAAGAGGTGACAGTCTGTATTGTAGTTCAAGAGGTGACAGTCTGTATTGTAGTTCAAGAGATGACAGTCTGTATTGTAGTTCAAGAGATGACAGTCTGTATTGTAGTTCAAGAGATGACAGTCTGTATTGTAGTTCAAGAGGTGGCAGTCTGTATTGTAGTTCAAGAGGTGGCAGTCTGTATTGTAGTTCAAGAGGTGACAGTCTGTATTGTAGTTCAAGAGGTGACAGTCTGTATTGTAGTTCAAGAGATGACAGTCTGTATTGTAGTTCAAGAGGTGACAGTCTGTATTGTCGTTCAAGAGGTGATAGTCTGTATTGTAGTTCAAGAGGTGACAGTCAAATGATGATCAAAATACTCATTCTTCTACATTCTCTAATGGAAATAATGGTGAAGGTGAACAATTTATGAATTTGCTGGAGACCCCGTGGGACCCTCTCAAGGACTCCACGTAGCCCCCGTACCCCACGTTGAGAACCACCGGTCTAGGGTGACAGCATGAAATCAATTGGATGCTGAGTGGAGGAGAGGGCTCGTTTAGAGCCGGCTTCCCCAGCCATCACTCTTACCATCAGACCTGTCATTCACTCCCAAGTGCTGCAGTCCTCTCCAGCTAAAAGATCTTACCGTGTTTTCAAATCCAACAAGACTGCTCATTAGTGGTTGGAAGTGATGCCTTCTTCAGAGGCAAATTATCTTCCTTATTGCATAGAGGAAACAGAGGCATGGCAGTCCTCATCATTGGCCGACACTACTCTTTTGTATTGTAGCGTACTCATGCTGCCACCTGCTGGTCAGTATTTCAACAGCCAACAGGCTTGAGAGATTCATAGACTTTGAGACTGGCACCCACTGCATCAAAAGAAGTGACTGATACATATTTGTGTGTACATTGTGGCTTCCACAGTTTTCTAGTACATTAGTATTGATGTGTTTTCTCATGTATCCTAGTTGTACAGAGCATCTGTGTTGTTCGAGACAATTCGTCATGAGACGCAACACAGCACGGACTACAAGCTCTCCCTGTTTGATCTGCAAACCAGCTCGTACCAGGCTCTCCAGAGAGTCCTCGTCAGCCTTGGTAAACGGATAATCGTGTCCTCTCCTTTTTTTAATTTTAATTTTATTTTTTGCAGTATGAGTCACGTTTATGTTGTAAGGCAATCTCACCTTTACTCTATCAAGTTCACACTGTCAGTTACATTCAACTTATACCACTATCTCACTCTCTGTCCTAACTATGCTAATTCAGAGTCTCTCTTATCTCCTCTTCTTCCCTCATCTGTGTTTCCCCCCCGCAGGCCGGCATGACGAGGCGTTGGCCATAGCGGAGCGAGGTCGCACGCGGGCGTTTGCCGACCTCCTGGTGGAGCGGCAGAAAGGAGGGCAGCACGCGGCCGCCTCAGACCCCTACATCCCCGTGACTGTGGAGCACATCCTGGACACAGTCAACGGCCAGAGGGCCCTGGTGCTCTACTACTCTCTGGCAGGGGGCTTTCTGTACAGCTGGCTGCTGTCTCCAGGGACAGGTACGCACGCGCACGCACACACGCACACACACACGCATGCACGCACACACACACACACGCGCGCACACACACACGCGCACGCACGCACACATTTATCACGCTATCATGTATGACTCAAGTAGACCTACAAGTGCAGTCTTTCCCCTGTATGCCTTTCTTCTAACCTCAAGTTTGTGTTTTGAGTTGGTAAATTCTTCCTCATAACTCATGTATTGTGCGTGTCTGTGTGTGTGTGTGTGTGTGTGTGTCTGTGTGTGTGTGTGTGTGTGTGTGTGTGTGTGTGTGTGTGTGTGTGTGTGTGTGTGTGTGTGTGTGTTTTAAATGAGGTTAAGTCTAATAAGGTTTTGAGTGGGGGTTTTTCCGCAATATATTATTTTGGCTTCGACACAGAAAAGGAAAATAAAGGAAAAAACATACATTTATCATCAACATTCCAATTATACAACATGTTGCTACCAGCCGAAATGACAGCAAGGAAATTATGAATGAGTAAGCATGAGAGATGTGAGCGGCCGGATGATATGAGAAGTGAATTATAGCATAGCATGCAAAAGATTGTCTTCCTGTCTGAACTTCCGCTAGAGCTACGTCTGACTCTAAATGGGGTCATAATCTACAAAATGAACATCATGCATGTTGTGTTGAAGAAGACTTGAAACTAGTGATTGAGACCATCAACTCATTAGTCTTTACTGAGGTAATTAATCAAGTGAGAACTAGGGTCATTTTCCTATTGACTCCATACAATCAATACAATATTCCATACAATTTTGCAGCCATAGACTGTATAAACAGGTGAGTTATATACCGTAAATTCCGGACTATAAGCCGCGGCTTTTTTCCCGTTTTTTGGCCCCTGCGGCTTATATAACGGTGCGGCTTATCTATGGATTTTTTCCAAAAAAAAAAAAAAAATCTCTCTTTTTTAGCACTCTTTCTAACTATAAATCCACTTCTGTTTTAATTTCCTCTCTTGCCCTCTTTTAACAACATAACATAACATAACATAACACAACACAGGTAAGCAGAAAGAAAAAGACGAAGCAATCACGCCATGAATGAGGAAATGACTCACCTGCTGGAGGCTGGAGATACACGGCTTGGGCTAAACTTTTACTCCGTGAAACACTATCGATTAAGTCCGACATCGCTCAGAGGTTTTGAGCAGCTTGAAAACAAGTTTGAAAACGTGCAGAAGTCCATCCACTCACTCACTAAAGAAACTAAGGCAACCGTGAACAGAGTTTATAATGCGGAAAAGCGCATCCGCGCACTGGAGGACAAAAACAACACAGTGAGTCCGAAAATGGATAAAATGCAAAATCGAAACCCTGCACACGCAGGTTGATGACTTAATCAGCAGGAGTAAAAGAAATAACATTCGCCTGATCAATGTAAAAGAGGGAGCTGAGATGGGTGACATGGACGCTTTCGTGGCAAAATCCTGTGTTACATCCTGGACCTGAAGGAAGGCGAGAAACCACCAGAGGTGGACAGGGCACACCGGGCGCCTCGGCCACGTCCAGACCCCGGCCTGCCACCGAGGGAAGAAGCCCCTCACCGTCCGCGTTGGTGCAACAGAAACGCGCAACATACAACAGCATCATCGAGTCAATGGATATCGCTTTGGCGTACTGTACCCAGCGAGACTCGTCATAACCATTGATGGACAGCGGCGGAACAAGAGCTCAAAGTGAAACTGCCGAATATCTTTTGAGTTGGACTGGTCAATAGTACTGTGAGTAACTAAAATAAAAAAATAAAAAACGGAATTCTCTCTTCTTTAGCACTCTTTCTAACTATAAATCCACTTCTGTTTTAATTTCCTCTCTTGCCCTCTTTTCACCACACCGCGGACACTGTGTGCACTGTAAAAATAAACAACGGTGGTGTTGTGTTATGTTGTTTTGTTGAAATGTTACGGTAATACGGTAAATGGGAGCTTCCTCAAACAGCCATCTCTTTCCCGACAATCCCCTCTGTGCGTGACCACTTACATATGGTAATTACGGTAAGCAAACGGCCACTCGGCCAACTCCCTCCCCCGACTACCAGGAGAAAATCACAAACTTCGGCGAATTCACACAAAGGAAGATCAAGGAATATTCACAACAAGACGAGCAGTAGAAGCGGAATATTATAGGAGTGTGAAAACATCCACAATCACCAACGGGTTCCAAAACGCTGGACTGCTGCGGGATGAAGAGGATGACGCCGCCACAGCTGGCGCTGAGGGCCGTCAGAGGCTTCAGAGGCTGTTCGATGCCGACAGTGACGAAGAGGAGTTCGTTGGTTTTGAGTGACAATGAAGGAGAGAGGAGAGTGGTTGACGAAGCCACCCTGAACCTGTTCGTTTCCGACACTGAAGATGAGGACTTTGGTGGTTTCAGTACGCAGGAAGAAGAGGAAGACGAGGGTTAGTGACTTGACTTCTCTGGTTACAGCCGTTTGCTGCACATATAGCCTATTGTTGTGTGATTTTGTCTGGGGATTAGTGACCTGACTTTTGTTTTGTTTTGTTGAAATGTTAATAAATGGGAGCTTCCCCAAACAGCCATCCCTTTCCCGACATTCCTCTCTGTGCACGAACCCTTTCATATGGTAATTAAACATCAAAACACCCGCGGCTTATAGACCGGTGCGGCTTATAGAAGAAAAAAATAGTCAATTTTGGTCCCGCGGCTTATAGACCGGTGCGTCTTATAGTCCGGAATTTACGGTACTAAATTCACCCCCCCGTACAGTTGTTATGAATGGTGAAATTAGCTAGACCAAACCGTTTTTTGTTTTTGTTTTTTAGTCTGTAAATATGTTTATTATTATTATTATTATTATTATTATTATTATTATTATTATTATTATTATTATTATTATTATTATTATTATTATTATTATTATTATTATTATCTGCTGTAAATTTGGGCATTTTAACATAGGGGTTTATGGGGAATGACCCTTTTTTGGAGCCAGCTTCAAGTGGCCAATCGAGGAAGTGCAGCTTTTGACACTTCTGTATTGGCTTCATTTTTCCAAGCCGTATGCTGCCACACACACCCTTCTCTCTCTCTCTCTCGCTCTCTCTCTTTTACACACACACACACACACACACACACACACACACACACACACACACACACACACACCACACACACACCACACACACACACACACACACACACACAGTGCACTAATGTGCCGCTCTGTGCTCTGCTGAATCCACTGTAGGCATCGTGAAGTTCAACGAGGTGTACCTGGGCGAGGCGGGGGTGGAGGCGTCCGAGCTGCAGGATGGCGGCGCCAGCCCGCAGGGTCGAGGAGCCCCTGGAGGAGGCCCTCTGTCCCTGGAGCAGTACATCTCCAACGCTCGAGAGGCTCTGGGAGTGGACAGCCATTACAGCAGGTACAGTGGTGCTGCTGGCACGCGCCCACCAGACTTCAGCCACTTTATGAGATAACCATTCACACACAGAAGAGACACTCTTCGCCAGCACCTTGCAACACTCGCGAGGAAAAGGAGGAGCGGTGTTAAAAGCCAACAGTGTTGGGCAAGTTACTCAGGAAGAGTAATAAGTTACTTTTTAGTTATTACATTACTTATTACTTGGTATCAAAAGTAATTAGTTACATTTCCCCCCTGTCTTGCATAGCCAGTCTTATCATCTCCACACTTTGGAGAAAGCAATGGAGTAACTTGAAGTTACTGTATTGGGAAATTGTAATCCCTTACACTACTCGTTACTGGGAAAAGTAATATATTACAGTAATAATAAGACTGAGTAATATATTACTGCCCAACACTGAAAGCCAACTTCTCATACATCAGGTGAGGTCTTTTGTGTGTGTGTGTGTGTGTGTGTGTGTGTGTGTGTGTGTGTGTGTGTGTGTGTGTGTGTGTGTGTGTGTGCATGCGTGCGTGCGTGCGTGTGTGTGTGTGTGTGTGTGTGCGTGTGCGTGTGTGTTTGAGCTGTGCCCTGGAGCTCCCATCCGTTTAAGCATGTCGATGAAGGTGTGATGATGATGAAGTGTGGGGAGTATCAGCACGTATGCAGAATTAAAATGCTCCGCAACCCAGAAGCGCTGTTTGAACACAGATCAGATCTCCTGGGCCGTGTGAAAAGTTCAGCCTGAAGATTCCATAAAGAGTAACGGTGTTTGCAAATGGCACGTTCGACCCTATTAGCCGTCAGTCCAATACACAAGGTTGATGAGTCCTGTAATTGATGGCCGCTAACCTCTCCCTCCTCCAGTAATGCGTCTCTTTTTTGTTACTTTCCCTATAAACCTACAGCATGTTGTGTCAATAGACTCAATACAGATCATCACTGGGCTTGTTTGAAAAAAGAAATATATTACTTATTATTCGTTTTACTCCCTGGCAGCAGTAATTTGATATGCGAATTAATTATATTATCTTTCTGTTGCACAAAATTGGTGATAGCATCCTCCTTCGAATGATCATCAGGGAAACCAAACAACACACATGACAAATGTTCTTGTCATACTTTTGCTCGGTAAAATCAGAGTAGCCACTGACCCAATCACCACCCACAGAGAGTACACTTTCCTGCTGTTTCTCAACCAAGCTAGTTTAGTATGAAACAACAACAAATGATGTAGAAAACAAACCTCTTTATGATTAGTATAGCTAACTGGGATAAACCCTCCCCTGCTCTACTCTGCTCTCCCATTGGAGCGACTGTTTCAGTGGCAGCCTGATGTCTGCTCCCGGCTTATTACAAGCTCTGTCATTGGCTCCGACCATGTCAATCAGAGCGGCTCCGTCCTCCCTGTGTGTCGCTGTAAATAGTGCCCTGCCGCCTCAGTGAAAACAACAACGCTAACTAGCTAGCAAGCTAACGGCAGAAACCTATACGCTAGCTCGTTGCTACACGCTGAAAATGGCAAGTTGGATTGTTTGAAACTATTTTCCAAGGGCACTGCTGCTAAGCGCCGCCCATCGCAATCCCACTATGGAGACCTGCGGCGCCAGACTCCTCGGACGGAAGGGAGAGGAGGCTGGCCAGCGAGACTACTTTATGATTGAACTGAAATAGTAATTTGCTTGTATTCCTTCTCATTACTGGGGAAAAATATGACTAATTATATTACAAAATATTACTTGAAGATGTTACCAGCATTTGCCATCTGCTTGCGTTGCTGTCTGCCTCCCAGGGTCTGCTCCAGCAGTGAGACTGAAAGTGAAGCCGGAGATCTGTTGGAGCAGCAGTTTGAGGACCCCACGGGCTACCTGCGCATGGTGTCCAGGAACAACCTCTTCAACAGGTCAACACACCCGCAAAACACACGCTTGTTGGTCGGAGAAACACACACGGTCGATGGCAGTCTAACCAGGGAGTGTGTCCTGTGTGTGTGTGTGTGTGTGTGTGTGTGTGTGTGTGTGTGTGTGTGTGTGTGCGCGTGTGCGTGTGTGTGTGTGTGTGTGTGTGTGCATGTGTGTGTGTCTCTCTCTCTGCAGGAGCTGTCGGAGCATGACCAGCCTCTACAGCGCCACCATGTCTCCAGCCAGAGAAAGCACATCCTCTCTTGCTTGCCGAGCGAGCAACATTGGCAAACCTCCTCTACGAGCCCTGTATGACTTACTCATAGCACCAATGGAAGGGGTACGTCTATACAGGTTTCCTGAGTGAGACATTTCCACGGAGCACATCAGATGTATGCTCTCCTCCGTCCAGCCTGTGCTTCACCCTCTGTCTCTCTGC
>NC_139627.1:17225673-17440673 GCF_964638095.1 Poromitra crassiceps | reverse complement strand
GGCCGGTTCTCCAGCTTCTCTTTCTCTCCTCTCTGCTCTCCACAGGTTGAGAAGTCTTTGCAGCGTATCCAGAGTGGTCAGTGTAACGCAATGTACACTTCGCAACACAGTGTTGAGAATAAGGTATGTCTGTGTGCGTGTGCGTGTGTGTGTGTGTGTGTGTGTGTGTGTGTGGGTCAATCTTATTATTTGTTTTCTTTGTATTGTGAATTTTTAAGTTTTTGAAAATGAAATGGGTCATCATTGAAAGTGCCTGAATTTATATATTTTGTGCAAGAATAGAAATGGAAGATATTTTAATATTTTCTTACTTAATGTTAGTAAATAGGCTGTGTTCCGCTCTCTGCATGTAGTCTGCCATCACTGTAACACAGCACAGTTGAAAGCTTTTCACACATTCAAAGCAAACCAACAGTATCTCTGCTTTTGATTGTTGTCAGTGAGCTTCTGTAAAGCTGCTAGGTCTCATTATCACAATTCTCAGTGTTGTGACAGTAATTAACCTCGATCCGTGTCTCAAACTATGACGTTTTGGGTCCTTGAATTTGAGGGAACTGGGCCTGGAAAGGTCTTGAAGAAGGTGTGGTATGTACAGTATGTCTGTGTAGGTCTCTCTCAACCTCTGTATGTGCTCCACTGACGTCCTTGCGTCTCTTCTCCTCTGGATAAGGTGGGCGGTGTGCCCGGGTGGCAGGCCCTCCTGTCTGCGGTGGGTTTCCGGCTGGACTCTTCTGGTTCTGGTGGCGGTCTCCCTGCAGCCGTGTTCTTCCCCACATCGGACCCCGGGGACCGGCTCCAGCAGTGCAGCAGCACTCTGCAGTCCCTGCTTGGTAACCCACAGCTTAACTTAACCCACGGCTTAACTTAACCCACGGCTTAACTTATCCAGAATGTCACTTATGTATTGACAGCTCACGTGAGGGAGATTAGATCAGCCACAGAATCATTGATCATTCCAAAGACTGCCACTAGAGGCCACTAAGGTACAGTGTACTGTACTGCACAGTTATTGCAGGGTCACAGGTCACTGCTGAGCTCATCAATCAATTTTCCTGATAAAAAAGCATAGGAATGGTACAGCAGTTCAAAGGGTCTCATACAGAAGAGGAGGTTGTACCTCTTACACTTTTGGTTGATCTTAAAGAAAACTATATGACTTTACATCAAAGACATGATGTAAAGTCCTGGAGGAAGAGAGAGAGGGTAGGAGCGCACACCAATGCTGATGAGGTGCTGACCACGGAGGAGAGACTTAATGTGGAGAGAGGAAGTCGCACACTCGTAGCCACGATGCAAAAAGATAACATTTATTAAGAGAACAACGTTTCGACCGATGCGGTCTTCGTCAGGAGGATGTGAGAGGGTTAATACTCCTAACATCCTAATAACATCTAGGCTGGTGTACCCCAGGAAGAATAACTGCTGCAATACTGCAGCTCAGGGTTTCTCAACCACTGGGTCGTGGCCCACTCAGAGTGCCATCTAGTGGGCCGTGGATGGCCGTGGGCCTCTCACATCAACATTAGCTACAGTGTAGCTAATGGTGATCCTAATAAACTTAAACCGTTAACAGGCTTCAGATGATCATTCAGACTCTTCTGTAAAGAGGCACATTGACAGTGTGAACGTAATCCTTGACCAGCTCTTGTTTAGGGGAGGAGCAGGTGAAGGTCCCCTGGGTCTTCAGTTACAACATTATTACAATGACTTTATCTGTTTCACGAGCAGACCGGCCATGCTTCATGAATGAACATATCATTGAGGTGTGTGTGTGTGTGTGTGTGTGTGTGTATTGATTGATTGATTGATTGATTGACGTTAATGTGCCTCCCCAGGTCTTACTCCTCCAGCTCTGCAGGCTCTCTGTAAACTGGTGACAGTGTCTGAGGCCGGAGAGCAGCTCATTCATAAGGTATTCCCATATTCTGCTGGATTGTACACACATTCTTCGCCGAGACATTCACACATCTGAGCGATGCATGTATGGTTTTGTCCCTGCTTATGGTCACACTCTGCGTCTGACATGGACATGGGATGTTCTGTACAGGTCTCCCACTTCATCCTGCTTCTGATTGGCCCAAAAAGAGAGATCACATTTAGTAATTATTTATACAAGGAGGTAATAGCTCACAGTCAGAAGGTGGTGTGCACATGAGCTCCATACAGGTATCATCAGGTATCATCTAGTCATCACCTGGCCATGCATGGTGGAGTGTGCCAGTGTCTCACTCCCAGTTCTTCATACTGGAATACACCTCTAAAGCTCTGTTTCCTCCTCTCTCGTACCCACCTCACAAAGGCGGTTAAAAGCATGGTGGGAATGGTAAGTTGTTTTTTTTACGATGAATTTGCTGACATGGGTTAAAAAGCAAGTATAAGACTGGTAAAGGCAGGCACACAAAGATGAGAACACATTGATATACATGACCCTAATGTACTGTTTGCTATAAAGAGCCTATGCTATTCATACTTTGATGGGAGTTAAGGATGGGGTTTGGTGATTTTTTTTGTTTTTTGGTGATTTTTTTTATAATTTTTTTGCTGGAAAGTTGTGCCATAATTAAAAAAAAATAAAGAAAAATGACCACTCCTGATTCACTGAGATGAAACTGACACCCGTAAATAATGTCTTTCCCATGCTTTTCACGATATAATGTCAGAAGTTAATCAGGACAAAATATACATCATGTCTCAATAATGCGAAAAGAAAATGCAAAAAGACATCACAATATTAACTCTATTTGGCCTTTGTTTGCTCTTTCCTTCTGTCCCTCATTCCCTCTTCCAACCCGTATGGCCGTTCCTCTCCAAAGCTTCACCAGGTCCTGGTGCAGCTGCAGTCAGGTGACAAGGAGCAAGACTTCTCCTTGGCTCCCATTCAAGTGTCCATCAGTGTCCAGCTCTGGAGGCTGCCGGGTTGCCACGAGTTCCTTGCTGCTCTCGGTGAGTCCTCACTTATAGACTAAAGCCACTCTTGGCTTTGATTCTGAATTGTAGTTCAACAATTCACAACCCCATCAGGACTACGTATCCCACACTCAGCCTGTCAGACGCTGAGAAAACTCCTCCACACCTTTGTCTCCTCAAGGCTGGACTACAGCAATGCACTCCTCATCGGCATCCCTAGCAAGAGCCTCCAGAAGCTCCAATACGTTCAGAACAGTGCACTACACTGGCTCCCTGTCTCCTCCGGGATTCAATTCAAAACTTCTCTGCTGACACATCAGTGCAGCCACGGAAATGCCCCCCCCAATCCCCAAAGCAATCTGAGATCCACAAATACCTACCTTCTCCATCGCCCCAGGACTCTGCACTATGGGAGATCGGGCTTTCTGCTCGGCTGCACCCCGCCTGTGGAATACTCCAACCGACCACCTGAGGGCACCACAGGCAGCTGATGCTTTTAAAAGGAAGGGGTCTAAAAACCGTTCTTTTTAACAGCGCCTTTTCTTAACTTTGGACTGCTTTTTATCTGCGCTTTCTTTAGGCTTTATTATGGCCATCTCTTATTGTGGCCATCCTATGTGACTTTTAATTTAGTTGTTGTTTTTATTATGCTCCCCT
Source organism: Poromitra crassiceps (assembly GCF_964638095.1). Lineage (NCBI taxonomy): Eukaryota > Metazoa > Chordata > Actinopteri > Beryciformes > Melamphaidae > Poromitra > Poromitra crassiceps. The sequence goes on along the minus strand of NC_139627.1, from coordinate 17,437,109 downwards.
TATGCTCTGTAGCACTTTGAGATTTGTTGCAAATGAAAAATGCATTACAAATAACATTTATTATTATTATTATTATTATTATTATTATTATTATTATTATTATTATCATCATCATCATTATTATTATTATTATTATTATTACTACTACTATGAGATTTATGAATGCCAAAGACATGATTGATTAGATGAATGGAAGCGTATTGTATCTGATTCTGATCTCTCTCTCTCTCTCTCTCTCTCTCCCTCTCTCTCTCTCTCTGTCTCTCTCTCTTTCCCAGGGTTTGACCTCTGTGAGGTTGGCCAGGAGGAGGTAGTGCTGAAGACTGGGAAGCAGGCGAGCAGGCGTACCATGCACTTTGCCCTTCAGTCTCTCCTGGCCCTCTTTGGTGAGAGTTTGGGGTTTCAGTCTGTGATATTTGATCTCATCCTCCTCTGTGCCAGCCTCATATTTCTCCGACTCATCTATCCACCTTTCCCTCTGTTCCCTCAGACTCCACAGAGCTTCCCAAGCGACTCAGCATGGACAGCTCCTCTTCCCTGGAGTCCCTCTCCTCGTCCCAGTCGGCGTCCCAGCCGCACTCCTTGCCCCTGTCGCTGGGCTGCTACCCCACTCAGCCGACCTTCTTACCCCCGATCTGCCCGGACAACCTCTCCTGCGACGCCATCTCCGTCTACAGCCTCAGCTCGCTCGCCTCCTCCCTCAGCTTCCTGTCGCGACCGGAGCCCGCGGGGAGCGACGTCATCAGCCAGCGACATCCGTACCGACATTCGGGCGGCCTGTCCAGGGGTCGCCTAGCCAAACACGGCGGGGGATTGGCGGGGGAAGGGGAGGACGACGAGTACGAGGGCTTCTCCATCATAAGCAGTGAGCCGTTAGGGGGAGGGGGGAGGGAGTGCGACACGCTGCCCCTACCTGCGGGACACAGGCACAACAGAGGGGGCGCCGGCAGAGGGTCTGCTGGGGGTCACGGCTATCCTATCACAGTTTCCTCCAAGGGAAGCATCAGCACGCCGACATCCCCCATTAAAGCTCCGCCTCTGCCCCTAACAGTTCCCACCAGCCCCAAGCCCAAGCAGGCCATGTAAGTTGACCCCTATGCAACCCCTTATACACTGTAAAAAAAATACTATAGCAATATTAGTGCTTCACCCCCACTACAACTCCATCCTAGGGGAAACACTGTAACACATTTCCACTTACCGCCATAGCATGGTCTTGTCAAGTTAAACCCATTGAAAATGCATTGTCTTGGGGGGTACGGTGGTGCAGTGGTAAGCGCTGTCGCCTCACAGCTCGAAGGTCATGGGTTCGATTCCCACCTGGGACGCTGTGAAAGCTGAAGGAATGCGTGCCCGTCCGCATGTCCTCGAGTGCCCACCGCCCGGGTGGGGTCGTCAAAAGGGCCTTTCTGTGTGGAGTTTGCATGTTCTCCCCGTGCCTCCCGGGGGTTTCCTTCATATAGGAACCCCCCTCACCAAAACATGCAATATCCTGGTTGCTAATGTGGTTCCTCCTCTGGTCGGTAAGGGCGCCTGTTCAGAGGGAGGGGAACCGGTTGGAATAGCGTGAACCTCCCACGTGCTATGTTCTACCAGTGAAGCTTCCCCTGTCAGGTGAAAAGAAGCAGCTGGCTAACTGCCCATGTCTCGGAGGAAGCATGGAGCCAGTTTCGGCTCTCCCCAGATCGGCAGAGGGTGGAGTAGCAACCAGGATAAATAAAAGTAAATTAGCACTAAGGGGGATAAAGATGGGATAAAAAAATCGGGGTGGGGGAAATGCATTGTCTTCTCCATTCTACAACAGTTTTTGGTTTAGGAGTAAGTTTTCACTGAAGGACTATAACACACGCACGCACACGTGCACGCATGCACGCACACACACACACACACACACACATACACACACACACACACACACGCACACACGCACACACTATTAACGGCGTTAAAGAATCCAAAATGAATGAAGAAGGAAAATAGACAGTGACTAACTCTATACACCACACTTATTCTATACAACTTTTCACAAATGTTTAAATGTACGCGTGCCTTGTTTGTTTTAACTTGTGCATACCTTTTTTCTGTGTACTTTGAGAGCAACGCAAACCAGAGTCAAATTCCTTGTATGTGTACATACTTAGCCAATACAGCTGATTCTGATTTTGAAGTTAGAAATTAGATTTGAATAGTTGATTCCAATATATGCAATCCGTTCTGTAAACTGCTATGATTTCGTTTCCTACTATTGGTTAGAAAGTAGCACAATTTGTTGGTCACTTTTTTCAAATGTGGAAATCTCATGGAACAAAAGCTCTCATTTAGTCATTTCTCATCACGAGAGCATTTTCTCATCTCTTGCAGCTCGTCCCCTCAGAGGACTGGGAAAGGGAAGGTGAGCAGCTCTGAGTCGGACCAGTCCAGTACGGAGACAGACAGCACCGTCAAGTCCCAGGAGGACACGACTCCTACTGGGCCACTGGACCCCGAGGAACTGGCCCAGAAGATTCTGGAGGAGACCCAGAGCCACATGCGAGCCGTGGAGAGCCTGCAGAAAGCCAACAGAGGGGGAAACCGAGGAATGGCGCTTACGGGACCCGAGGGGAAGCAAGAGGAGCGCTCCAGACAACCCTCTCTCTCCAGCCCCACCACCCCGACTCTGAGTCCCTCTCTCTCCAGCCCCACCACCCCGACTCTGAGTCCCTCCGGAGGAGGGCAAGGCTTCCGCCCCTCCGAGACCAGCGCTTTTAGCAGACCCAGTAGCCGAGCAAGTCTACGGGCCTGCTCCTCACCCCTCTCCCCGTCCACTCCTCTGTCTCCCCTCTCCACCTGTTACTCCGCTCCTCTGTCTCCCCTCTCCGCCTCTCTCTCCGCTCCTCTGTCTCCCCTCTCCGCCTCTCTCTCCGCTCCTCTGTCTCCCCTCTCCACCTCCTCTCTCTCCACGCCTCCCGCAACTCGGCCTAAACCCCCGTCGCGCTCCTCGTCGCTACAGAAGATCAGCTCCGGCTACAACAGCCCGGCTCCCAGCTCTCCCTCTCTCTCGCTGTCCTTAAAGGAGCGGGGCTCTCTCGCCCTTTCCTCCGACCCCCACTTGCAGGCTCAGCTCAAACTGAAATACCCGACCTCGCCGTATACCCCCCACATCTCCCCATCCCGCTCCTCCAATAACCTCTCCGTCTCTCCCATCTCCGGCAACCCCTCTCCTGCCGGGAGCGCCCCGTCACCGGCCCTGTCCTACTCCTCCGCGGGAACCGCGTCGGCCTCGTCCAGCCCGGCAAACACCCCGGAGCTGAGCCAGTTCAAACAGGCGGCGTTGGACGATAAAGTGCGGGCCATCCACAACCTGAAAACCTTCTGGGCCAACGCTGGCCAGAAACACGAGGGCCCCAGCCCGGCAAGTATACTCCGAGGCGGGGGTAAAAAGATGAGCACAGTTCAGAACGACGTTTTGGGTTTGCTGAATCTCTCCCCTAGACACGAGTCTGTCAGCAGGAAAGTAGAGGGATCAGACCGACCCAATGGTCACCAAAAACTGGAGGCCAAACCACCTCCGCCGCCATCCACTAATCTGAGCACAAACGCTAAGGGGAGCAGTCCAGGGCTTCATCCTCACCCCATCAGACTTCCCTCTGGAAATGGTTACAAGTTCCTCTCCCCTGGACATTTTTTCCCGTCTTCTAAATGCTGAGGGTTTGGATATTTGGGCCTATCCTCTGGTTATTGGTGTATGTATGTATGTATGTATGTATGATGAGAGGAGCTGGTTATTGGTGTATGTATGTATGTATGTAAGTATGTATGTATGAGGAGAGAAACCGTTTTGTTTTCTCAGCAAAATACAAACATGTTGTAGCAATACCTGCCGAAGACAAAAAGACAGAAAGGTAATATTTTGCGTATCAAAAGTGATTTTACGCGTCATTAACTCTTTGTGAAGGGGGTGTTACACTAATCTGTTATGATTGTGCCTTCTTCTGGAGAGAACTGGAAGAACAAAATGAGTCTTGAGTGTTTTAATTTTGTCATGACTGACTAGAGAGCATGTGTCCCAATGCCTCCATGTACACTGAAAAGAAACGTTGACTTAGTCTTTGGACTGAATGCCTGTTACAGTTACAGTACATTTTATGTTGACCTAAACGCTCGCTATATTTGTGTAAGTTGATTAGCTACCTGAATTGGATGGATTTGGATTTATTGTGATAATTATTGTTAAGCGTCATTATCAATTATTAATGTTGTCATTTATTTTGTCAATTAAACTGTTTTCCATTCAGTATTACACATTTTATAAAGACAATTAAACCAAGGAACAAGTCATGAAAACATTTTGATATTTTTTATGCAGATTGGAGGATTGATTTTATGTGAGTGATTGTCAGCATGGTACCTCTTGCTATTCCATGTTTCAATGTCTTTATAATATTAAATTTTTGCAGCGGTGCCAGACTTCTATTTACAGAGATATCTCAATTCTCAGTAAGTTGCTGAATAAAAATGTTTCCTTCCTTGTCTTTTGATACCTATCAATATTGAACTTAACATATTTGCACACATTCTCCGCACTACAGTATAATAAACATGAAGTGTTGTGTTTATATCTGACAGAGAAATCATGTTTATTTCAAACCCAAACAAACAAACAAAAATCGCTGGAGTTTTGCCATAATATTCCATATCGGTCGTATGTACTGTATGTATGTATGTATGTACTGTATGTATGTTGTGTGTGTGTGTGTGTGTGTGTGTGTGTGTGTATTTAGTTTGTTAGGCCTAGTTAGGTAGTTAGTTATTACACACCTATATATATATATATATATATATATATATATAAAATCAGAGATGTAATTACCACTACATCACTGAGTATAATATCCTTATAATAATGCTTTTGTTGTGATGTTTGTATAGTCAAATGTAGCACCCGTTCTGCTATGAATCCTCCATTCAATGGAAAGGATCCTAAAGGAGTGCTCAAATTTTTTCACATGAAGGACCCCTAAACTGACAAAAATTAGATCACGGACCCCCATTTGATAATAAGATTGATAGTTTTAGATGTTTTATTAGAGAAAATGTATAAAGCCCATGACCAAAATAGTCATTGTGTTATTTATGAATGGAATTATAGCAAAAATAAATGACCTGCCTTTTTGCAGGGGCCCCCTGGAACCCCCTCACGGACCCCTGGGGGTCCCCGGGCCCCCATTTGAGAACCACTGTCCTAAAGTATGGAGAAATGTTTGTGCAATTCCTTTCCATTGAATGTAGGATCCAGTATATATTGAGTGCACAGTGATGCTGTAGTTCTTTTGATGTGGAATCTGAATGAATCTAGTGGAATTGTGGTGTTATAAGAGAGAGAAACCCGTTAGACCCATGAGAAACCCATGAGAGACCCATGAGTTCCTGATCCATAATAACGCAAGATAGATACTGTTAGTGGACAATATGGGAGGGAGTTCTCAGCCAATCAAATTATTCCGGAGGGCGGAACTAACTTATTGATAATTCTGCCTGACGTCGACTCCCCCCCCCCCCCCCTGCGCAGCCGCAGCCAGGGAGAGGAAGATGGTGCTCATCAAGGAATAGTGAGTATGAAGTATCAATAAAAATGTCTTACGACGCATTTACAGTGGCATTTCTTATCTGCCAGAGAGATTATTAATGTGTCGCAAACGTGTCTTTCCGTCTCCTGCTGTCGTTTGCGGGGTGTGACAGTTGTGTAGTCTGTGTAAAGCTAGCTTTGATCTGGGTGGATCAGGACATGGGCAGCTAACGGGACACAGACACCGGTCTTTTTAGGCGTTGCTAGTGCGAGCTAACGTTAGCTAACGTTGGTTAGTTGTTGCCGGAGGGAGTTAATTAGCTTTTGAATGAAATTGAGCTATGTAAAAACGCTGCACTGGTTACCCTCAGAATCAGCACATTGCGTTAGTTAGCGTGACTTTGGTGGTTTAACACATTACGTTAACACGAAGGAGTTGCCTACGTTAGCTAGCTTGCTACTAGCAGCCTGTGGTATTTCACACAGTACCAAGCTTTCCCGTCGCTTGCGTGACAGATTAAAGGTGCCATCTCCGTTGGATTTAACCGTTAGCTAGCTAGCTATAGCAACCGGCTAGCTCGTAGCATTACCATTGTCTGACAGCGGAGTTCACACAAATCTGCTAGTTACAGTTTCCCCCAATGTAGCTAACGCTATATTTTTCGCCTTCATTGGTTGTTCAGCAAAGTTGTTTAACAAAGTAAAAACATATCTTCTGCAACCAATAATAATAATTAAGATGACTTGTGGTTATGGAAATACTTGTTAACTTAACTGGTACAGTACCGCTAACTTTGTCCTCGCTAGCATGAGATAACGCTAGTTAGCACTTTAGCTGGGCGGCTAACACTAACTAACATCATATTGCTGCCACTTTAAGCCAATTAGCTAGCGGCATCCAACTATTTCACACAAACCCATGTATGAGTTGTGGGTCATCATGCAAGCTCTGTGTCTACCTTTTGTCAACAAAGATAGCTTTCACTCTGTACATTCCAGACAACGAGACCAACGGTACCTGTTGTATCATTTGTCTGTAGCATTTGAATATGTAACGTTAGCCTAACGTTAAACTTACTCCACTCAACCAGACCTCTCATTCCCAAGTGTTTCCTCTGTTTTCATTCAGTACTCGTGCTCCACCACAGCAGGGACACTGTCACCATTGCCAAACACTGATATTAAAACGAAAGTAGGATGTAGCCAAATTTACGTCTGAAATATAGTGTAACATTAATGTTTTGATTGTGTGTTATGACACTTGTCACTCAGTACTGCAACCTGCACAAGAGCCATGCAGTAACTGGGACCACAACATGGACAGACAGATGTGGTATTACAAATAAGACATACCTCCAAACATCACCGCTACAAAACGGTAGAGGAAAAATCTGATGCCCAGCACACCATGCAAAAAAAAAAAAAATCGTAGACAGATTTGTGCTAGAAGCTAGCTGCAACAATTGTGTGTGTGTGTGTGTGCGCGCGCGCGCGTGCTGGCATACAGTCAGTGTAGTGGGTAAAGCACTCTGGAGTCTGGACGCATCACGCACCGAGATAGGAGAACTGCACTCCAGCTGTGGCAGGCACAGAGAGCTGTCTGCTGAATGTGGAGGGGTCCATGAGCAAAAACGTAACAGAAAAAATACATAGAATGCTTCCATACTGCTCAGCTGGCGTAATCAAAGTCTCCACAAGCCCTGAGATGCCAAGTTGACTTGAGAAGATGTCATTTTACACCCTGTTTTTAGCTGAAATCTTCACTGTAGCCAGGTGCTGCAGCAGCCACTTTCTTTCCCTTTCCCTTCATCTGCCCCCTGGCTACAGTGCCAGGCCTTCTATCTATATGGACTATCCAGTTCAATGACTGCACAGTCTGTATAAAAGTAAATGATCTTTTTGTCTGTCACACCACCATGCTTAGCAGTGTAGGTAGGCGTGTTCTCAGCGAGGCCTTCCCTGTCATTTAGACAGGAGTTTGTTTCCCCATTTCTTGAGCTTGCCTTGGGCTGTGTGGCTCGTGTAATTGCATTTGAGAGAACTGGGCAGCTTCGGGCAAAGGACGGTGCCTGAAGTATCTCCCAGGGAATATCCTCCAGACCACTAACTCATAATCTGAAGTATCTCCCAGGGAATATCCTCCAGACCACTAACTCATAATCTGAAGTATCTCCCAGGGAATATCCTCCAGACCACTAACTCATAATCTGAAGTATCTCCCAGGGAATATCCTCCAGACCACTAACTCATAATCTGAAGTATCTCCCAGGGAATATCCTCCAGACCACTAACTCATAATCTGAAGTATCTCCCAGGGAATATCCTCCAGACCACTAACTCATAATCTGAAGTATCTCCCAGGGAATATCCTCCAGACCACTAACTCATAATCTGAAGTATCTCCCAGGGAATATCCTCCAGACCACTAACTCATAATCTGAAGTATCTCCCAGGGAATATCCTCCAGACCACTAACTCATAATCTGAAGTATCTCCCAGGGAATATCCTCCAGACCACTAACTCATAATCTGAAGTATCTCCCAGGGAATATCCTCCAGACCACTAACTCATAATCTGAAGTATCTCCCAGGGAATATCCTCCAGACCACTAACTCATAATCTGAAGTATCTCCCAGGGAATATCCTCCAGACCACTAACTCATAATCTGAAGTATCTCCCAGGGAATATCCTCCAGACCACTAACTCATAATCTGAAGTATCTCCCAGGGAATATCCTCCAGACCACTAACTCATAATCTGAAGTATCTCCCAGGGAATATCCTCCAGACCACTAACTCATAATCTGAAGTATCTCCCAGGGAATATCCTCCAGACCACTAACTCATAATCTGAAGTATCTCCCAGGGAATATCCTCCAGACCACTAACTCATAATCTGGCATTCTGTCTGTGTGTTCAATTGACCCCCCCTCAAAATCACAGGCAGCAAAGAAAGACTTCACTACAGTTTACACTAAACATTGCTGGTTTTAGGGATGTATTGAAGTTAGCATCTGTTTAGTTTCTACAAAATGTTGTGATCTTTGCTGCTAACTTCAAAGATGAATAATCCCTCTTATTTTATCCATGTAGTATTCAGCTTTGTTTAAGATTGACACAGCAAGTCAGCAACATGCTGCACCTTTACGAGTGTTAGGGCTACAACTGATTATTTTGCTAGTTGGTTGATTTTGTGGCTATTCTTTTTGATTCATCAATTCATTGAATGATTATCTTTGTACTTCGTAGTTCCATTAGTAAAAAGAAAAAAAAATGCTCCTCAAAATTCAAAGCTTGATGTTCTAATGGATGCAGCACTGTTATGAGGCAGCCAGGGTCCTGGGAGCGGGGTGGAGGCTGCTTCTTCCTTTTGATTTAGATTCATCGTTCAATTTTGCACCTGCACCGAGGCTATTTTCTATAGAGTGAACGTGAAGCACCTGCACTGAGGCTATTTTCTATAGAGTGAACGTGAAGCACCTGCACCGAGGCTATTTTCTATAGAGTGAACGTGAAGCACCTGCACTGAGGCTATTTTCTATAGAGTGAACATGAAGCACCCTTAACTCATTGAGTGCCAGCCACTTTTGGAAAACGGATGCTCCCAGTGCCAGCCCTTTCATAGCGTTTTCAGTGATTTCTCGAGGCCCACAGAATATTGTGTGATATTACTATGTAAACACCGAACACGCACAAAGAACGATGAGACTCTATTGTATCATCAGCAAAAAAAAGTTTATTGATATCATTTTCCGTTCTTTAGTTATCAGCCGGAGAAGATAGGTTGATTTCACCAAAAACAGACGTTTCAGACTAGAAGCTGAGATAATGAGCCTTTTGTGAAATGAAGCATTTCAAGCAAATCACTGACTCTGAAGCTAATATTTTCTGACCTGAAACATCTGAACAGTAATTTCCTTCAATAAAACAGCACCCCCACCCCCCTCAACTGCAAACTCCTCCTCTGTGGGAGTGTCTCTGGTGGCTCTGCTCGCTCTGCTGCGTGTGTCAGGCGACGAATCTCTGCATGGAGCTGGGATAAACTCATCCCCACACCAACACACCGCTTGCATGCCAGAGCTGGGAGAAACTCACCCCCACACCAACACACAGCCTGCATGCCGGCGGAGCTTGGAGAAACTCATCCCCACACTAACACACAGCCTAACACGCACCCAGCGTCTATTTTCGGAGCTCTGCGTTTTTGTGCGCCGGCTCCCAGCGCGACACCGAAAAGCCAAACCGGACTGTGAGAATGGTTTGGCCCTTCGGCGTCGGGTGCTGCTTTTCTGGCGGCTAATCGTGTGGAGAAACTATGCAGCAGAGACAGAGGGGCTCAGTTGTGGGAGCGGATTGACTGCTGTTCGCAGCTAACGTTAGCTCCAGCCAGAGCAATCTATACTGCTCTGGCTCCAGCATCGGTTTCCGTTTCATCACGGGGCTTCTTCTGTTTTTCCTCACCTTTCTCTAATCTGGAGAGCACTGTCGCCACCTAATGGGTCCGTAAAATAGCTTCTACACATTCGACATCCCCCATACTTTCACAGGAGATGCATCAGGCTTTGATCCACGTCCCACCGTCAAAAAACGCAATTGACGACAATCGTCGTCATTGGCACTCTACGTTACTATTTGAATTGACGACGATTGTCGTCATTGGCACTCAATGAGTTAATTCCATCAAACTTTCAAAGTGCACCTTTTTTAACAGTTCGTTTTATCGTGTGAAAGCTTGACTTAGAAATGAAGTCCATTTTACAGATATCGTATTCGTAAGACTATAAAAATGCATATTTCCCCCCCAGGAAAATTATGTTCACATCCATTGATTTGCAGAATGCTTCCATTTACACAAGGTCTCAAAATGTATCGAATTATTAGTATTGAATTCTAAGTCATGATTAATTAGTATTGAATTCAAAGTCATGGGAAATTTCAAACAATACTCAAACCTGGCCAGAACTAATGCCTTCTTCCCTTTCAGATCCAACAACATATTCCTCACCAGTCACCTCATTTATTAATTCATTACTGGTCTGGTATACAGTATCTCACTACTAGACGTGTGTGTGTGTGTGTGTGTGTGTGTGTGTGTGTGTGTGTGTGTGTGTGTGTGTGTGTGTGTGTGTGTGGGTGAGCGCATGCGTGTGTGTGGGTGATTCAGTCTCAGATCATTTCCTGTTGACTGTCACTAGAGGGGAACACCTCTTGCCTGTCTGATATCCTGTAGTTTTCAACACCTCTTTGCCTGTCTGATATCCTGTAGTTTTCAACACCTCTTTGCCTGTCTGATATCCTGTAGTTTTCAACAGCTCTTTGCCTGTCTGATATCCTGTAGTGTTTAACACCTCTTTGCCTGTCTGATATCCTGTAGTTTTCAACACCTCTTTGCCTGTCTGATATCCTGTAGTTTCCAACACCTCTTTACCTGTCTGATATCCTGTAGTTTTCAACACCTCTTTGCCTGTCTGATATCCTGTAGTTTTCAACACCTCTTTGCCTGTCTGATATCCTGTAGTTTTCAACAGCTCTTTGCCTGTCTGATATCCTGTAGTGTTTAACACCTCTTTGCCTGTCTGATATCCTGTAGTTTTCAACACCTCTTTGCCTGTCTGATATCCTGTAGTTTCCAACACCTCTTTGCCTGTCTGATATCCTGTAGTTTTCAACACCTCTTTGCCTGTCTGATATCCTGTAGTTTTCAACAGCTCTTTGCCTGTCTGATATCATGTAGTTTTCAACACCTCTTTCCCTGTCTGATATCCTGTAGTTTTCAACAGCTCTTTGCCTGTCTGATATCCTGTAGTTTTTAACACCTCTTTCCCTGTCTGATATCCTGTAGTTTTCAACAGCTCTTTCCCTGTCTGATATCCTGTAGTTTTCAACAGCTCTTTGCCTGTCTGATATCCTGTAGTTTTCAACAGCTCTTTGCCTGTCTGATATCCTGTAGTGTTTAACACCTCTTTCCCTGTCTGATATCCTGTAGTTTTCAACAGCTCTTTGCCTGTCTGATATCCTGTAGTTTTCAACAGCTCTTTGCCTGTCTGATATCCTGTAGTGTTTAACACCTCTTTCCCTGTCTGATATCCTGTAGTTTTCAACAGCTCTTTGCCTGTCTGATACCCTGTAGTTTTCAACAGCTCTTTGCCTGTCTGATATCCTGTAGTGTTTAACACCTCTTTGCCTGTCTGATACCCTGTAGTTTTCAACAGCTCTTTGCCTGTCTGATATCCTGTAGTTTTCAACACCTCTTTGCCTGTCTGATATCCTGTAGTTTTCAACACCTCTTAGTCTTTCCCTGTCTGATATCCTGTAGTTTTCAACACCTCTTAGTTTTTCCCTGTCTGATATCCTGTAGTTTTCAACAGCACAAAAAAAGAAAAAACATCGCTCCACCTAACCCCTAAATTAAAATTAAAATGGAAAAAACAGAATTTGGGAAAAAATAAAACGGAATTTGGAAAAGATAATACAGATTACTAGGGGTGCTCCGATCCGGCTAAGCCACGATCCGATCCGATTCCGATTCCTGGGGTCACGATCCGATTCCAGAATCGATTCTCGATTCCAGCGATTCTCGATTCCAGAATCGAGAATCGATTCTCAATTATGTAGTTTTATATTGCAATATCACACAAAGGTAATATAAGACAAAAAATGACAAATGTATTAATGCTGAACTTCAAATTCAACTTCTGTATTACAGTCAGGGCCTAAATTCATTTTGCAAACTAGGGGGAATTCCCCCCTTATGTTCTTCAGATAAGATGGATTTATAGGCTGGGGGGGATCTGTAGACTTTGAGAAGGATTTATAGATTTTGGGGGGAATACATTAACCAGAGTTCTTAAGTGCAAGAGGTGGTGGCACCATGGCAGTACAGTACACAAATGACATGAACATTTTGACACTTATTCAGCCAGTATCTTGCATGTTGCGTTCAGGTGCACTGTAAAAAAAAAAAAAAAAAAAGTTTTTTTCACGATTTTAAGAATCGATTCTTGGGAGTTTGGAATCGATCCAGGAATCGTGGCATTAAGAATCGCGATCCTTTCAGAATTGATTTTTTGGAGCACCCCTACAGATGACCACTATTATTATACTACTATATTATTACATATAGCTCTAGATGTATCTATGGTGAGGCATGAACAGCCTGCAAACAGACCCAGCCTATTACAGTAATAATAATAGAAGTGGAATAAACGTAGGCTGTAAGGAGGCGGGTTATTTTCCTCACAGCATAATGGTCCTTACACACCGAGCACGTATTTTTCGTGCGATTAATTCGCACGTCAATAATATTTTCCGAACCTATATCAGTCAATGCAACCGTGCATACCAACGGCGAAGTTTCGCCCAGCGTTATTGCGGTGTTTATTTTTTCGAACCACGTTCGATTTTTCAGAAATTCGCTTCCGACGTGTACACATCTGTGGCTGTGATTGACAGGTGGGTCAAAACTCGCATCGCAATTTCGTGCCGTATATTCGCATCGCTCCCGATGTGTAAGGACCTTTAGAGTGTTCAGCAGGAGTCCAGCTCAGGTCAGTCAGTCGATGAGTCAGTTAAACGGCTCTCTCTCACCTCATATTGAGCGATGCTGCTCGCTCAGTGTTACTGACATGCGAGGATTTTGCAACAGCGGTGACTAAATCTGCGTGTAACAAAAAACGCTAACGGAGAATACAATACTTGTAAATGTTCAGATTATCTTTCGTTTATTGGTTATCGAGGTAAATGTGGCGCTATTGTGATGTGGATTTCAGGTCATGTTTACCCATTCCTCTGTTAGCAAATAGCTCATGTTGTGTTTCTAAGCTGTTGTAAAGCTGCCTCAGGGTAGAGTTCTGTTTTATAGCATGTCTGTTGTAGTGTTAGGGCCTCTATTAAAGCCTGGTAAAGGAAGGAGTTTAGTGAAGGCCCTGTTGGTGCTTAAAGTCTTATTCTGGCTTCTGGATGTATTTGATGTTGGTGGTACTGTACTTGGATTGGGCTGTGTAGGAGCCAATTAGCACTCTTTATCATTTCTATAAGTAAAGGTGTGCACACCGAGATATTTATTTTTCGCTCTGTCGCTCAAGTCAACCCTTTGGAATCGCTCTGTCGCTCTGTTTAAATCGCTCATCAACAGGCACACGAAATGACGGACATGTGGGGCATATAACGTTACGCAATGTCATGCTGTTTGTCCACTACGAGCCACCGTCATTGTTTACAAGCTAAGCCTATCAGCGTGCTCCTAATGCGAGCTGCATACCGGTAGTACAGACTTAACTTCATGTCAGCTGTCAGCCTGTCAATGCGGTTTGTTGCCACACAATAAACCAGCGGTTTGTTCCAAGCCAGTGTGATCCTTGACTCGCTCTCACACGGCAGCCAATCAGCATTGAACAGCGAGCGACTGATGCCAGCGTATTTTCGCTCGAGTTGGGATATTTCATCTCGGGCGACGAGCGGATTTTCTCCTTATCGCTCTGTCTCTGCCGCTCGGACGCCCTGCGATTATTCTCCCAGGCGAATATACGCTCAATCGCTCGTTTGCATTGACTTTGTATGTAAACTCGACGCCAGCGACAAACTTTAATAGGTCGGTGTGAACGCACCTTAAGGACCAACCCCCTTGTTCTGGTCAGGTCAGGTGTTCCGCCCAGAAGAGCGTACCGTTTTTGACTTGATTGTAGCAAATAATGCTTTAACAGGGTATCCGCGGCGTCTTGAAAAGTATTAAAAGTTGATCAATCAATTTAGGGAAAATTAAGGCCCTTAAAAAGTATTAAACAATATGTTTTGTGCTTTCAATCGTTGAGTTTAACTTTCTTCTCTCTCTCCACTCCCTGCCCCTCCCTCCCTCTTTCCCTTGCTCTCTCTCTTTCAGCCGTGTCGTCTTGCCGGTCTCTGTGGAAGAGGTGAGTATCACTACTTCCTGCCTTCCTTACATTTTGACCATTGAAGAGCTGACTGTTTGAATCATTACATGTAGATGATGAATCAATACCGGGGCTGCAACTAACCATTATTTTCATCGTCGATTAATCTGTTGATTATTTTCTGGACTAATCTATTAGTGGTTTTGGTCTATACAACATGTCACAAAATGGTGAAAAATGTCAATCACTTTTTCCCCAAAGCCCAAGATAACATCCTCAAAATATTCTTCTTATCATCCTTATTTTGCCCTGACCAACAGTCCACAGCCCAAAGATAATAAAGTTTACTGTCATAGAAGACTTGACGAAACCAGAAAAATATTCACATTAAAGAAGCTGGAATGAAGAGAATTTTTAGTAATTTTCTTAAAAAAGAAATCAATTATAAAAAATTGTTGCAGATGAATTAATCGACTAATCCTTGCAGATCTAATACATGTCGAAGCTGTCTTTGATCAAAAAGTTTTGAAGCCCAGGACTTAAATTAATGCCTATATTTCTATTTCCTATCTCCTGTCCATAAAGTGGAACCATTTCTGTTCACCTCTGCTCAGTGCTTGCGTTCGGGCTCCTAGTAAGACAAAAGAGCCTTTGTTGGACAGCTGTGGTAGTGATGTGACGGGCTGGTAGTGGTGGCTGCAGAGAGAACTGGACTGGTCCATCAAAACCACAGCTTCTGTTCTGTGTCATCTCAGTAGAGATCACACTCATTTTAAGTCTGACTTTTGTCACAAAAGTGTAGACCATCTACACAACTGTAGACTACTATTTTGTAAAGTTGTTATTCTTGTGTTGCCTTCATGATGGGAACATTATAATGCTATAGCTAACTATACCTTGTCATTGAACGACCCTGTAGTATTCCGGGGGGCTTTTCATTTGACAAAGTAAATCTCTGCGATGCGTCTGGGGGAGCCGGTACAGTAGGTTTGTCTGTAGTTAGTGACATTTCATGGCTGAAAATATGCATCAAGTGTCTGGGGAAAAATATTGACAGGACAGAAGAACTCCCCTGTCAGTAATACCGTATGTACATGTAATATGTATGCATTTAGGTGAGCGTGTATGTGTTTGTTTCCGTAAACACATTGACCAAGGCGACAGGGGTGCTGTTTTGCACTTAATACGTAGCAGCTCCTTATGACCATGGAGAGAAAAGAATTTCGTTAATGATGGTCGCTACTGGCTAAGTGATCACAATATATTAGGGGCGCACAGATCGATTGGCACGCAATCTGTATCGGCCGATTTTGACCTCAAATATGCGATCGGCTGATTGCCGATATTTCTTGCTGATTGCCGATATTTCTTTATATAAAAATAAATAAATAATAATAATAATAAATAAATAAAAGCCCTATCACTAATCAGGCTTTCCAACGATATAAAATACAATACCAATTGGTATTATTAAAGGGGAGAAATAATGGACCGAAATAACGTTTCCAAACTTTTTTTGAGGAGTTTATATATCGGTGATCGGTAATCGGTGATCGGTCGATGATCGGTTGGGCAGATATTTCCCATAGGCGATCGGTGGCAAAAAAACGTGATCGGTGCACCTCTACAATATATACCAAGCCAATAAGCAATGCACTGCCAACAGATTGCATACATATCATTTCTTCTCATATATCCACCTTATTTTTGAATGATAAAATGATTATGGGTGCAAGGTCCGGTCTAGAAGGTGACCTGATTGTTGCAGCTGGTTGTTAACGTTACTTGTTGGCAGAGGGTCTGTGGCGCTCGTACTCAGCGCATTTCCTCATCAAACTCCAACGCTGAAAAAACCAGTTGCTTGTCACAAAGAAATAACACTCCTGCAGCTTTGAAACATGGTTTACAGACGCATACGGGCTACAGTAACATAATGGAGGGAGGGGGCTGGGAGGATGACACCAGAAGAAGCACCCATATTTCCTGTAAGGCATCATGGCATCTAGAAATAAGGTGGATTCTGTCTGTATGTCTTCTCTTCTTCTGTCACTTTCAGTATCAAGTAGGGCAGCTGTACTCTGTGGCAGAGGCCAGCAAGAACGAGACCGGAGGAGGAGAAGGCATTGAGGTGCTGACAAATGAACCCTATGAGAATGAAGGGGAGAAGGGACAATACACACATAAAATCTACCATTTAAAGAGGTAGGTATTCAAAGTGCAGGGTAGCACAGGCGCGCAATGCTCCCTGACATGCACACAAAATAGGCGCGGCTGTTTAAAAGCGTTGTGCATCTGTGTGCAACAGCTTTTAAAGAGGTCTGACAATCGGCATCCTCAACACCACAGAACTGCCCTCAAAATGTACTACAGAATTGAAGCAAGCACCTGTGTGACACAGTCTCACCAGACAAGCACTGTATGTCGTGACCTTCACAAAGCTGCTATTTATGGCAGGGCTGCCCGTTAAGACAATCGAGGCCAAACACACAACGATACACAACCTGAGGAAAGGAGCTCCAAACCTCAAACCCGGGCTATTAAACAAGTATTATGATCTGAAACATTAGAATATCATGGAAATACCATGGGATGACCGTGGGCTTCATCGGATTGTCAAGCAAAGACGATTCAAAAATGTTGGTCAGTCATAACCGAGAAGTAACTGCTGATTTTCTTCACACTATTCTAATTTCTTGAAATACTGTTTTGGGGGGTTTTCTGGAGCTGTAGGCCAAAATGATGAAAAATGAAACAAATAAAGGCTAGAAATATTTCACTTTGTGTGCAATGAATCTATAATCTGTGAAAGTTTCACTTTTTGAAAGGAATGGAAAAAAAACAAACTTTTCCATGATATTCAAATTTTTTGGAAAGGATCTGTATATTAAAGCCATTTCCATTTGCATCATTAGGTCTGATGGTTGCTCTGCATGTTCAAATATCAGCAAAGCAATAATGAGGCCATTTTATAGAACCAGGCGCACTCTATGGTGCAGACACTGTTGCCCCATCATGCTCCTGTATCACAAGACGATCAAGCCTCCATACGCATGGCTAAATAATGTCTTTGTTCACTTGGTGCAAGGCAAAAACAAAAATCTCTGCTCTAAATGTTTGGATTGCTCCAGCCTGACTGTTTTTTTTGTCTTCTTTTTCTTCGACTGTAGTAAAGTCCCAGCTTTCGTCAAGATGATCGCACCAGAGGGAGCACTAGTTTTCCATGAAAAGGCCTGGAACGCCTACCCATACTGTCGCACTAGTAAGTTGCAACCACCGCACCATTCATACTCGAGTCAGTCATCGGCCAACGCACCGCTTCAGTACATTCATGCTTGTGTGATCCGCTTCACTAGGCCCCTCTTATAGGATCAGATCCAAAGTTCTTCTCACATCGATGTATTCGGTTGATACACCCCACCTATAGTTAGATACACCCCACCTATAGTTAGATACACCCCACCTATAGTTAGATACACCCCACCTAAGATACACCCCACCTATAGTTAGATACACCCCACCTATAGTTAGATACACCCCACCTATAGTTAGATACACCCCACCTATAGTTAGATACACCCCACCTATAGTTAGATACACCCCACCTATAGTTAGATACACCCCACCTAAGATACACCCCACCTAGTTAGATACACCCCACCTAAGATACACCCCACCTATAGTTAGATACACCCCACCTATAGTTAGATACACCCCACCTAAGATACACCCCACCTATAGTTAGATACACCCCACCTAAGATACACCCCACCTAGTTAGATACACCCCACCTAAGATACACCCCACCTATAGTTAGATACACCCCACCTAAGATACACCCCACCTATAGTTAGATACACCCCACCTAAGATACACCCCACCTATAGTTAGATACACCCCACCTAAGATACACCCCACCTATAGTTAGATACACCCCACCTATAGTTAGATACACCCCACCTATAGTTAGATACACCCCACCTAAGATACACCCCACCTATAGTTAGATACACCCCACCTAAGATACACCCCACCTAGTTAGATACACCCCACCTAAGATACACCCCACCTATAGTTAGATACACCCCACCTATAGTTAGATACACCCCACCTAAGATACACCCCACCTATAGTTAGATACACCCCACCTAAGATACACCCCACCTAGTTAGATACACCCCACCTAAGATACACCCCACCTATAGTTAGATACACCCCACCTAAGATACACCCCACCTATAGTTAGATACACCCCACCTAAGATACACCCCACCTATAGTTAGATACACCCCACCTAAGATACACCCCACCTATAGTTAGATACACCCCACCTATAGTTAGATACACCCCACCTATAGTTAGATACACCCCACCTAAGATACACCCCACCTATAGTTAGATACACCCCACCTAAGATACACCCCACCTAGTTAGATACACCCCACCTAAGATACACCCCACCTATAGTTAGATACACCCCACCTATAGTTAGATACACCCCACCTAAGATACACCCCACCTATAGTTAGATACACCCCACCTAAGATACACCCCACCTAGTTAGATACACCCCACCTAAGATACACCCCACCTATAGTTAGATACACCCCACCTAAGATACACCCCACCTATAGTTAGATACACCCCACCTAAGATACACCCCACCTAAGATATACCCCACCTATAGTTAGATACACCCCACCTATAGTTAGATACACCCCACCTATAGTTAGATACACCCCACCTATAGTTAGATACACCCCACCTAAGATACACCCCACCTATAGTTAGATACACCCCACCTAAGATACACCCCACCTATAGTTAGATACACCCCACCTAAGATACACCCCACCTATAGTTAGATACACCCCACCTAAGATACACCCCACCTATAGTTAGATACACCCCACCTATAGTTAGATACACCCCACCTATAGTTAGATACACCCCACCTATAGTTAGATACACCCCACCTAAGATACACCCCACCTATAGTTAGATACACCCCACCTATAGTTAGATACACCCCACCTATAGTTAGATACACCCCACCTAAGATACACCCCACCTATAGTTAGATACACCCCACCTATAGTTAGATACACCCCACCTAAGATACACCCCACCTATAGTTAGATACACCCCACCTAAGATACACCCCACCTATAGTTAGTCGCATGTCATTGCAACATGACATTCAAGTTGCCTTGTTAGGATATGATACAGTTGAGTGGTTTTGTCAGTAAAGTGAAACTGTTTAAAATTTTCAAAAGCAAAGAAGATAAACATAATGTTGGTCTCTTGGTACTGATGCACATTTCTCTTCTGTTTCCTCTTTGCTCCATCCACTGCAGTTGTGACGGTGAGTTACACACACACACACACACACACACACACACACACACACACACACACACACACACACACACACACACACACACACACACACACACACACACACACAGTTAGCATAGTTTTGCTGATGTGTGGAACAAATTTGATGCTACCATTTCTCTTTCGGTGCGTTGTTATCTCAGCTTGATGTTGCCGTGCCTTATTTGCAAGCTACCCACTCTTGCTACGGCTTAAAATAGATCCGAGCAGAGCACCATCCATCACCAGCGCCGTTTCAGTCTCAACGCCTAATTGGTTAATTGGATTAGCTGTGGGGGTTTAACCTCTCAGAACCCTCCATTCATGCCATCCTCCGTCTGTACCGGGTTTGTGTTGGCTGAGATCAGAACCTCGTACTCTTTCGGTTGAGAGTGGCATTTGAATTGTGATTAATACCCTGAAATAGGCTGACATCTTTCTCATAAAATGATTTAAGTAATTCTGTCCACTAGGAGCACAGCTCAAAAATTGATATTTCCCCTGGAGGAAACCCTGTTTGTGTTCTCTCCTGTCTTTTCAGAATGAGTACATGAAGGATGACTTCATGATAAAGATTGAGACGTGGCACAAACCTGACATGGGAACAGTAGAAAATGTAAGTGACTGGAAAAAACCATATGGGAGGGGTGTCCCGATCCAGACACCGGTCCGGGTTTTTGTTTTGTTTTTGTGATTACATATGGTGATTTATCAAGTGTGGTTCTTTCAGCTCATCCTCTAGTCTTTGCTGCCCGAACACAGCCTTCCTTTGAATGCTGTTTCTTCAAGTGTCTGATTAAATTCGTAGTATTGTAAGTAACTCTGCTGCTGTCACCTCTCCAGATACTTGATTAAATTTGTAGTATTGTAAGTAACTCTGCTGCTGTCACCTCTCCAGATACTTGATTAAATTTGTAGTATTGTAAGTAACTCTGCTGCTGTCACCTCTCCAGATACTTGATTAAATTCGTAGTATTGTAAGTAACTCTGCTGCTATCACCTCTCCAGATACTTGATTAAATTCGTAGTATTGTAAGTAACTCTGCTGCTGTCACCTCTCCAGATACTTGCTTTCAAACAGTACAATTAACTGTTCGACTGCTTTTGCTCTCAGTAAAAAAATAAAGAAATCCAGACTGCTGCCAGCTGCTGAGTGCTGCACTGCTGTACGTGGTGGAGTGTTGGTAGAAATCGATCAGGGATGGGGATTAAATAAATATATATATATATATTTTTAATTAAACCTTTACATTTTAACCATTTGAGTCCCATTGAGATTACAATATCTTTTTCGAGGGAGCCCTGGCCAAGAAAGCAGCGATACAGTTTCAACGCAGCAAGCCATTAAAAGGACATAAACACAGAAACATACACCTCAGTGAATCAATATGTCTAAAAGACAAACAGGAGTACTCAGGCAACCCACACGCAGACAACAAACAACAAAAAGCACATAAAACAAAGCATACAGTGGAAGATCATAAATGGATCAGAACTAAGCTATACTATAGTAGTCGAGCAACCTGAGACTGAAAGGTCCATATTACAACACATCTGCATTTAATCGTCTCAGATTTAAGGCTTTTGCATATCAAGTCCGTATTTCTTGTCCGAAATTGTCGCATATTTTAAAATAAATGCGACCGCCATGTTGCGTCGCTCACGTTAACACACTGACTCAGAAACTTTCGTCCGTCATTAACGTTTTCGGAAGAGGTTCCTTTTCTGCATTCTTCGCATCAGTCGATTGCCCTTTGCGAGCTGTTTGACCTGTCTGTGTTTTCGGATGAGAGATTAAAAAACATACGAAGAAAAGGCAGTGTGTGTGTGTGCAAAGAGCTTTACGCTGTAGTTTTGATCAAGGCCACTTTTGATACAAAAGAAAAAAGCATAATTATGTGCTACGGCCGCATGATCTCATCCATCACAATGTTGCCATGGTTTAATTGCTTCCCATTGTCTCTGTCAGGTGCATGACCTGGATGGTCCTACGTGGGAGACTGTGGAGGTGGTTCCCATAGATATTGCAAACAGAGAAGAAGTGGCCACTGCTGTGAGTTTTTCTGCTCAAAATAATCTGCTTCATCATGATGGGAAAATGTGGTCCAAAATTTGAGCTATGCAAATTTTTGTTGCAATGCAAAAATAAAACGTATGAGATTTGAGGGCCGTTTCAAACCAATAAAGTAAGCGTTAAAACACTGAGTGTGGCTGGATTAGTTGTGTTGAGGATAAGGATGTGAGCAGACTGCACACACGCACACACACACACACACACACACACACACACACACACACACACACACACACACACACACACACACACACACACACACACACACACACACACACACACACACACACACACACACACACACACACACACACACACACACACACACACACACACACACACACAGCCTGATCAGCAGCTGTTCAGTAGCTGGTGTTGCTAACTGATACCTCTGATGTACAGTGAGATGTCTCCACCTTGTGGAGGAGGCCTGCTCCTGCATGTTGATGGGCTCAGAGGAGGCAGGCTGCACTGGATACACTTTATGGTTATATATCCATAGAGCCTGATCGATCGCACATGATGAGATACTTAAATCACATTCATGCTTGAATCTGGACTGGAAGTATGTGTGGAAATTAGGTGTCCCAAATGAGCTATGCAATGAACAGATTAAATGTGTTGGAATTGCACTTGTTTATAGTTACCATTGAGGTATGCTTTTTTTACTATTGTGAGAGCAGTCACTATATCAGCGTGGGAAATTTGGGGGCAACTTTTGCCTCCACTGTCTAAAAAACAGGGACATTTGCCATTCATAAAATTTGGGGGGCAATTTAAAAAATAGTAATTAGTAGGGGTGTCACGATACACTCAGTTCACGATACGATACGTATCACGATACTGGGTTCACGATAACGATACGATACGATACGATACGATTTTAACAATATTTTTTTAAACTTGAATAATGACAATATATGACTGGAAAAGTAGTATTTTATTTGAAATGCACAAATACAAAACATGCTGTTGTGGGAAATTGTTATTACAATAACAACTAGAAAAAACATGAGATTGGAGATAAGGCTTATCTTGAAATAGAATGAGTTACACCGTCACTTAGATTTACTTTGAACTAAAAGGTTTCTCAGCAGTATAAATTCTCATTATGCATCTTCAGTTTTTCTTCAAACTCAAACAACAAGACTTTTCTTAGTCTATTTTTTATGCATCTTTAGTTTTTCCTGTCAAGTAAACGGTTTTGCCAGAAACTCAATTGAATGGTTTCTCTCCTGTATAACTTCTCATGTGTCTCTTCAGAGACTTGTTCAACTGAACTACTTTCCACACATTGAACTTCAACAAACAAAGACGTTTCTTTGTCTACTTTTGAATTTTTTTTTTTTTTTTTTTTTTTTTCACGATATGAGATTTCATCTCAACGATACATATCGTGACGTTTTACTATCGCGAAATTTCGTGGGACGATATATTGTGACACCCCTAGTAATTAGTGTATCTGCTCGACGGCTGCATCAGGGCCGCACACTGGGAGCATTAGAGTGGCGTTGCAGGAGGAACTTGGTGTTTATCTATCTGAAAAGACATGGGACAGGAGTCTGTCTTTGGTCCAACTCTGCTCAATTAATAGCAGACACCAGCCGATCCAATTTAAAGTCGCTCACCATCTTCATTATTCCAAGCATAGGTTGCACAAGATTTATCCTTCTGTCTCACCGCTATGCCATAGGTGTCAGAGGGCACACTAACTTTTTGGTTTTGCCCTTCACTGTCCGGATTCTGGGCCAAATTATTTGACTGGTACCCTAAGACAGAGGTTCTCAAATAGGGGTCCTTGGGATGGGGGGTTCCAGCGGGTCTCCAGCCAAAAGGGGGGTCATTTATTTTTGCTATAATTCCATTAATAAGTAACACAATAACTATTTTACTTACTTAATTCATTGGGGGGGGGGCGTAGATCCAAATCTTGGGACAATTTTTGTGCCCGGATCATGGTTTTTAGGGGGATTCTGAGGGACATTTTTGCCCTTGCCCCTGGCTAATTTCTTACTGTATCAGAGGTAGTTATCTACTGTAGCTTGGCACTGGCTGTTGAGTGAAGTGGTTCACATCACAGGAACTAAGGTTCAGAAGATCCTGCAGTTTATAAGAAGTCTTCTCTCATTGGCTTTTGTGACTTGCACATCTAAACCAGCAAGCTGCATGCATGGCTATTGGCTAACCATTCCAGAGCTGCAATCTTTGAGCATGCTCATTTCCTAAAGTTTTGCACTTGTCTTACAACTTTGAAATGAGACCAGAAGCTGATCTGGTTGGAATCTTTGGCTGTGTTTAGTTAGACTTAGTAGCAGGCCTGATTTGCAGCTATGACCGTTATTATTTCTATTTAGACCAGGGATGTCAAAGATACGGCCCGCGGGCCGGCAGGTTTCATCCGGCCCGCGAGATGTTTTGGATTTTTTTTTTTTTTTTTTTTATAATAATAATAATAATTAAATTCGCACCCCATTATCATGAACTACGTGTGGCTAATAAGCAAGCTAAGAGTTCATTCATAAGTTAATTAACCTGCACTACAAGGAAGTATGTCAGTTAGGTCATCAGGTGTAAACAAAGCCGCCATGATGCCACGCTGGAATTGAATCGCGCATTCGGCTACCTACCAAAAAACAAAGGAATCAACAAGATGCTGTCGAAAAAGAGAAAGGTTGACACGGAATGCAGGCAGTTTCAAGAGAAATGGAAAGAGCAGTATTACTTTTGTGAAGTAAATGGGTAAATGAGTCTAATTGATTTTAGTAAAAAAAAAAATCTGGCCCCCATGAGGTCTCAGTTGAACAAATCCGGCCCTCTACCTAATATGAGTCTGACACCCCTGATTTAGACCTACAAAATCACACTCAGCCGAGTAGACGGTAATTCATCATACTGTAGGGGATTCAAATTAATATCAATATAATATGTAAATAATTAGTTTCTTATTTTAAGCCATCACATTATCTTCTAGTGTAATATGCCAGTCAAAAATATTTTCCACAAAAAAACATGTTTTGAAACAAATGAAATTATGAGTCACAGACATTTTATCCGTCAGGTGTAACTGATTAATATCAGACCTGCATTGCCCATCACGGGAATGCTCAGTTAATAATTTCTATCACTATATGAAGTAGTAGTTGAATGGCAACTACACAATTTTGCAATCGTTTGTGCCGGTATTTGTGGAAACCGCTCTTAACGGTATGATGCTGTTAGAGTTCCTGTGGACAGTAGGCCACACCGAACAGTAGGGGTGTCACAATATATCGTCCCACGAAATTTCGCGATAGTAAAACGTCACGATATGTATCGTTGAGATGAAATCTCATATCGTGATTTTTTTTTTTTTTTTTTTCAAAAGTAAACAAAGAAACGTCTGTTTGTTGAAGTTCAATGTGTGGAAAGTAGTTCAGTTGAACAAGTCTCTGAAGAGACACATGAGAAGTTATACAGGAGAGAAACCATTAAATTGAGTTTCTGGCAAAACTGTTTACTTGACAGGAAAAACTGAAGATGCATAAAAAATAGACTAAGAAAAGTCTTGTTTGAGTTTGAAGAAAAACTGAAGATGCATAATGAAAATTTATACTGCTGAGAAACCTTTTAGTTCAAAGTAAATCTAAGTGACGGTGTAACTCATTCTATTTCAAGATAAGCCTTATCTCCAATCTCATGTTTTTTCTAGTTATTGTAATAACAATTTCCCACAACAGCATGTTTTGTATTTGTGCATTTCAAATAAAATACTACTTTTCCAGTCATATATTGTCATTATTCAAGTTTAAAAAAATATTGTTAAAATCGTATCGTATCGTATCGTTATCGTGAACCCAGTATCGTGATACGTATCGTATCGTGAACTGAGTGTATCGTGACACCCCTACCGAACAGTCATGGTGCTGCTCACTATGATTTAGACCTGTGGACAGTAGGCCACACCGAACAGTCATGGTGCTGCTCACTATGATTTAGACCTGTGGACAGTAGGCCACACCGAACAGTCATGCTGCTGCTCACTATGATTTAGACCTGTGGACAGTAGGCCACACCGAACAGTCATGGTGCTGCTCACTATGATTTAGACCTGTGGACAGTAGGCCACACCGAACAGTCATGGTGCTGCTCACTATGATTTAGACCTGTGGACAGTAGGCCACACCGAACAGTCATGCTGCTGCTCACTATGATTTAGACCTGTGGACAGTAGGCCACACCGAACAGTCATGGTGCTGCTCACTATGATTTAGACCTGTGGACAGTAGGCCACACCGAACAGTCATGCTGCTGCTCACTATGATTTAGACCTGTGGACAGTAGGCCACACCGAACAGGCATGGTGCTGCTCACTATGATTTAGACCTGTGGACAGTAGGCCACACCGAACAGTCATGGTGCTGCTCACTATGATTTAGACCTGTGGACAGTAGGCCACACCGAACAGTCATGGTGCTGCTCACTATGATTTAGACCTGTGGACAGTAGGCCACACCGAACAGTCATGCTGCTGCTCACTATGATTTAGACCTGTGGACAGTAGGCCACACCGAACAGTCATGGTGCTGCTCACTATGATTTAGACCTGTGGACAGTAGGCCACACCGAACGGTCATGGTGCTGCTCACTATGATTTAGACCTGTGGACAGTAGGCCACACCGAACAGTCATGGTGCTGCTCACTATGATTTAGACCTGTGGACAGTAGGCCACACCGAACAGTCATGCTGCTGCTCACTATGATTTAGACCAGGCCACACCGAACAGTCATGGTGCTGCTCACTATGATTTAGACCTGTGGACAGTAGGCCACACCGAACAGTCATGGTGCTACTGACTATGATTTAGACCTGTGGAGAGTAGGCCACACCGAACAGTCATGGTGCTGCTCACTATGATTTAGACCTGTGGACAGTAGGCCACACCGAACAGTCATGGTGCTGCTCACTATGATTTAGACCTGTGGAGAGTAGGCCACACCGAACAGTCATGGTGCTGCTCACTATGATTTAGACCTGTGGACAGTAGGCCACACCGAACAGTCATGGTGCTGCTCACTATGATTTAGACCTGTGGACAGTAGGCCACACCGAACAGTCATGGTGCTGCTCACTATGATTTAGACCTGTGGACAGTAGGCCACACCGAACAGTCATGGTGCTGCTCACTATGATTTAGACCTGTGGACAGTAGGCCACACCGAACAGTCATGGTGCTGCTCACTATGATTTAGACCTGTGGACAGTAGGCCACACCGAACAGTCATGGTGCTGCTCACTATGATTTAGACCTGTGGACAGTAGGCCACACCGAACGGTCATGGTGCTGCTCACTATGATTTAGACCTGTGGACAGTAGGCCACACCGAACAGTCATGGTGCTGCTCACTATGATTTAGACCTGTGGACAGTAGGCCACACCGAACAGTCATGCTGCTGCTCACTATGATTTAGACCAGGCCACACCGAACAGTCATGGTGCTGCTCACTATGATTTAGACCTGTGGACAGTAGGCCACACCGAACAGTCATGCTGCTGCTCACTATGTTTAGACCTGTGGACAGTAGGCCACACCGAACAGTCATGGTGCTGCTCACTATGATTTAGACCTGTGGACAGTAGGCCACACCGAACAGTCATGGTGCTGCTCACTATGATTTAGACCTGTGGACAGTAGGCCACACCGAACAGTCATGGTGCTGCTCACTATGATTTAGACCTGTGGACAGTAGGCCACACCGAACAGTCATGCTGCTGCTCACTATGATTTAGACCTGTGGACAGTAGGCCACACCGAACAGTCATGGTGCTGCTCACTATGATTTAGACCTGTGGACAGTAGGCCACACCGAACAGTCATGGTGCTACTCACTATGATTTAGACCGCATTCACTAAGCTAGAAAATCAAGCCGTTAATGCTCTCTGAAGCTTTGATTTAATGGCCAACTGGAGGAGATTAAGATGCTGTCACAGAGCATTGGATTATCAAATCTGATGATTTACTTTGTTCTTAATGAGGCATTTCATAAAAAAAACCTTTTAAGTACAATGGGCGGCATGGCTCGGTCAGTGATCGTTAAACGGACGGCGCGTTACCCTGTGTTTAAAGCTAAAAGGAGACATGAAGCCGGTCTCATCCAGGTGGGGTGCAGTTGTCCTCCGGCTACAGAGTTTCTTAAGACCAGCTCCTGGACACTAATGACTTGAGTGGATCAGTGTGCAGGCGCAGGCTTAGTCTGAAGGTCCATCTGCTCCAGGTATTCACCTGTCTTTCACAACAGAGCTGATGGATTCAAACACCACAGTGAGCCCTGGGCTTGCCTTAGGGCCCAGTCATTTAGAAATATTAGGGCTGGGTATTGGCAAGGACCTCACACGATACGATACGCCTCACGATACATTGCGATACAATACATATTGCGATATATTGCAATAATCTACATAATTTACTGAAAATTAAATTTGCTTTGTACCACCCAGGTAGTGTAATAATATGTACATCACTTTATACAGTCTTGTGTTTTGCAGAGTGATTCCCCAGTGCCTTCCAGGACAGCAGTCAAAACACTTGAAGTGTGGAGGCTAAACGTTCAAACTCAGTCTCCATGAGGGGCCACATGGACTAACTGGACTCAAACTGAATATGCTGCCGGGCATTTATTCTATAACATTTAACTCATTGAGTGCCAGCCACTTTTGGAGAACGGACGCTCCCAGTGCCAGAGTTTCAGAGCGTTTTCAGTGATTTCTCGAGGCCCACAGAATATTGTGTGATATTACTATGTAAACACTGAACACGCACAAAGAACGATGAGACTCTATTCTATCATCTGCAAAAAAAAGTTTATTGATCCCATTTTCCGTTCTTTAGTTATGAGCCGGAGAAGATAGCTTGATTCATCCAAAAATAGCAATTTTTTTCTAGAAGCTGAGATAATTGGCCTTTTGTGAAATTAATCATTTCAAGCACATCACTGACTCTGAAGCTAATCTTTTCTAATGTAGTCACACCTCAAAAATAATTTCCTTCAATAAAACAGTTTAGGCCAGGGAATTTTGTTTGGCAGAATAATATTTTTAGCTACAACCAGCAGCGCTGGCCCCTGCGTGCGCTGCTGGTTGCAGCTTCTTGCTGGTTTTGATTTGCTGCTGGTGGGCATCGGATATTCTGGCTTGCGTTTGTCAATCCTGTCCTGCTGCCTGGGTCTGTCTGGGTGTTGCGCGCTGCTCTGCGTGCCCCCCCCCCCCCCCCCCCCCCCCCCCCCCGCCCCGCCCCGCCTCGCCTCGCCTCGCCTCAACTGCACACTCCTCCTCCTGTCTGTGGTGGCTCTCTGCTGAGTTTGCTGTGCGCACAGTGAAGGGTGCGGACAGCCAGGCTTTTTTACAGCGTTCCGCGTGTGTTTGTCACCGGCAACGATGCTTCCAGTTGAGCATAATAACAACTCCACGGTGTGGATGTGCGGATTTGCTGTCGCAACCGACACGGAGCGGCTCAATTGTGGGAGCAGATTGGCTGCTGCAGGCACAGCTGCAGTAACGTGCTTCAGCATATCGATGCATACGGATGCGATGCGATTTCCGTTTCCATAACGACTTCTTCTTTGTTTTTTCCTTGCCTTTCTGTTATGTGGAGAGCACTGTCGCCACCTAAGGGTTCTGTAAAATAGGTTAGACACATCCAATAGCTATAATATTTGTACATCAGAGGCAGAAGGCTTTGATCGACGCCCCACCGTCAAAAAACGCAATTGACGAACATGTCCGTCCTTGGCACTCTACGTTACTATTTGAAATGACGAACATGTCCGTCCTTGGCACTCAATGAGTTAATTGAACAAAACAAAAAATTCTGATCATTGACCCTGTTTTTAAATCTCTTTTATAGAATATTACCATAGTCTTTACATAAGGCCTTAGAGAACATGGCGAATCAATGGCTGTGCAAAGTAATGCATTTTGGTCACATTTAACTTCTTACATGTACCATAGTCCTGCCCCCTCCCAGGTCCACCATTATAGTCCTGCCCCCTCCCAGGTCCACCATATAGTCCTCCTGCCCCCTCCCAGGTCCACCATATAGTCCTCCTGCCCCCTCCCAGGTCCACCATATACTGTAGTCCTCTTGCCCCCTCCCAGGTCCACCATATAGTCCTCCTGCCCCCTCCCAGGTCCACCATATAGTCCTCCTGCCCCCTCCCAGGTCTACCATATAGTCCTCCTGCCCCCTCCCAGGTCCACCATATAGTCCTCTTGCCCCCTCCCAGGTCCACCATATACTGTAAGTCCTCCTGCCCCCTCCCAGGTCCACCATATAGTCCTCCTGCCCCCTCCCAGGTCCACCATATAGTCCTCCTGCCCCCTCCCAGGTCCACTATATACTGTAGTCCTCTTGCCCCCTCCCAGGTCCACCATATAGTCCTCCTGCCCCCTCCCAGGTCCACCATATACTGTAGTCCTCCTGCCCCCTCCCAGGTCCACCATATAGTCCTCCTGCCCCCTCCCAGGTCCACCATATACTGTAGTCCTCCTGCCCCCTCCCAGGTCCACCATTTAGTCCTCCTGCCCCCTCCCAGGTCTGCATGGGACTTCAGGAAGTGCATTCCCCATTCATTTTTCCATTGATGTCTAGTAAAATCCTTATATAAAGAGTTATACTTGGAGAAACTAAACAAATCAGCTACGAGATGAATCGCGAGTGACCGTAAAAGATTCGACTTGGACCGAAACAGAAAATGTGTATTGTATTTTATTTTATTTTATTTTATTTTAATTTAATTTAATTTAATTTAATTTAATTTAATTTAATTTATTATTATTTTGGTCCAGGTCAAAGGTCTTTTACTTGTGCTAAGTTTCTGTCCTTTCCTTAATTTCAGGACTACAAGCCAGAGGAAGATCCTGCTCTTTTTCACTCTACCAAGACGGATAGAGGACCTCTGAGCCCTGAATGGAAGGTATTAGCATGAGTTGTCATGACTGATGTATTACCTATCCATAGAGTTGTCATGACTGTAGTTTTTATGAGATGTATTACCTATGCATAGAGTTGTCCTGACTGTAGTTTTTATGAGATGTATTACCTATACATAGAGTTGTCCTGACTGTAGTTTTTATGAGATGTATTACCTATACATAGAGTTGTCATGACTGTACCCATTGAGTAATTGTTGTATTCCCCTCAAAACTGTTTTGTTTTTCCACCCCCGGCAGGATGAGTTGAAGGCGGAATGCCCTTATATGTGCGGATACAAACTGGTCACTGTCAAGTTCAAATGGTGGGGTCTGCAGAGCAAAGTGGAAAATTTCATCCACAGGGTAAAGCACATATGTATATACACACACCACATTCTAGCAGAGCAGAGGGATCTATAGTTTTATATCATTTACATGGATATTATTGAATAATTGACAACAGATTGTTTTTTCATTGTAAATCAAGTCAATAAACCTTGTTGACTGATACACCATCTTTATTTTGCATAGAGGAACTTTACCATGATGTGTGCCATTGTCAAATGTGGTGTTTTTTTTATCTTGTCCACCAGAGGGAGTCATTATTATGAGAAGTACTTGACTCTTACTGAAAGTCCCTTACGGGCAAGAGCATAGGGAGATTTGACAGACTGAGAAAAACTTTGTTTCAGGATGCTCTCGAATCTGTACTTGTCCTTTAACTCCTCTCCTTGCTTCCACAGCAAGAAAGACGTATTTTCACCAACTTCCACCGCCAGCTCTTCTGTTGGATTGACAACTGGGTGGGTTTGACCATGGAGGACATCAGGCGGATGGAGGAGGAGACTCAAAAAGAGCTTGAGGAGGTAATTAAACCAAACGCACGCACAACCGTCCTTCCTAAGATACAGACTGTGCTGTCTTCTCCTAGGGCTGCTGACTCAAGTGCAGGGTAGATGTGAGAAAGAAAACTGTTGTCTTTCCTACCTTTTACAGATCTGCAAAAAAGCGAGGGCGTTTACGCATGAATTGTACTTGTTCTCTTCTGGATAATGACTGATGATGGCAGCAATGATCATCATGCTTATTTCTGTGTTGACCAGGCTGCTGGAGGGGACACAAGATACTTGACTGACTGAATTTAACCCTTTACTCCTGAGGGGACACAAGATACTTGACTGACTGAATTTAACCCTTTACTCCTGAGGGGACACAAGATACTTGACTGACTGAATTTAACCCTTTACTCCTGAGGGGACACAAGATACTTGACTGACTGAATTTAACCCTTTACTCCTGAGGGGACACAAGATACTTGACTGACTGAATTTAACCCTTTACTCCTGAGGGGACACAAGATACTTGACTGACTGAATTTAACCCTTTACTCCTGAGGGGACACAAGATACTTGACTGACTGAATTTAACCCTTTACTCCTGAGGGGACACAAGATACTTGACTGACTGAATTTAACCCTTTACTCCTGAGGGGACACGAGATACTTGACTGACTGAATTTAACCCTTTACTCCTGAGGGGACACAAGATACTTGACTGACTGAATTTAACCCTTTACTCCTGAGTGGACACAAGATACTTGACTGACTGAATTTAACCCTTTACTCCTGAGGGGACACAAGATACTTGACTGACTGAATTTAACCCTTTACTCCTGAGGGGACACAAGATACTTGACTGACTGAATTTAACCCTTTACTCCTGAGGGGACACAAGATACTTGACTGACTGAATTTAACCCTTTACTCCTGAGGGGACACAAGATACTTGACTGACTGAATTTAACCCTTTACTCCTGAGGGGACACAAGATACTTGACTGACTTAATTTAACCCTTTACTCCTGAGGGGACACAAGATACTTGACTGACTTAATTTAACCCTTTACTCCTGAGGGGACACAAGATACTTGACTGACTTAATTTAACCCTTTACTCCTGAGGGGACACAAGATACTTGACTGACTTAATTTAACCCTTTACTCCTGAGGGGACACAAGATACTTGACTGACTGAATTTAACCCTTTACTCCTGAGGGGACACAAGATACTTGGCTTAATTTAACCCTTTACTCCTGAGGGGACACAATATACTTGACTTAATTTAACCCTTTACTCCTGAGGGGACACAAGATACTTGACTTAATTTAACCCTTTACTCCTGAGGGGACATGAGATACTTGACTGACTTAATTTAACCCTTTACTCCTGAGGGGACACAAGATACTTGACTTAATTTAACCCTTTACTCCTGAGGGGACACAAGATACTTGACTTAATTTAACCCTTTACTCCTGAGGGGACACAAGATACTTGACTTAATTTAACCCTTTACTCCTGAGGGGACATGAGATACTTGACTGACTGAATTTAACCCTTTACTCCTGAGGGGACACAAGATACTTGACTGACTTAATTTAACCCTTTACTCCTGAGGGGACACAAGATACTTGACTTAATTTAACCCTTTACTCCTGAGGGGACACAAGATACTTGACTTAATTTAACCCTTTACTCCTGAGGGGACATGAGATACTTGACTGACTTAATTTAACCCTTTACTCCTGAGGGGACACAAGATACTTGACTGACTGAATTTAACCCTTTACTCCTGAGGGGACACAAGATACTTGACTGACTGAATTTAACCCTTTACTCCTGAGGGGACACGAGATACTTGACTGACTGAATTTAACCCTTTACTCCTGAGGGGACACAAGATACTTGACTGACTGAATTTAACCCTTTACTCCTGAGGGGACACAAGATACTTGACTGACTTAATTTAACCCTTTACTCCTGAGGGGACACAAGATACTTGACTGACTGAATTTAACCCTTTACTCCTGAGGGGACACGAGATACTTGACTGACTTAATTTAACCCTTTACTCCTGACGGGACACAAGATACTTGACTGACTGAATTTAACCCTTTACTCCTGAGGGGACACGAGATACTTGACTGACTGAATTTAACCCTTTACTCCTGAGGGGACACAAGATACTTGACTGACTGAATTTAACCCTTTACTCCTGAGGGGACACAAGATACTTGACTGACTGAATTTAACCCTTTACTCCTGATGGGACACAAGATACTTGACTGACTGAATTTAACCCTTTACTCCTGAGGGGACACAAGATACTTGACTGACTGAATTTAACCCTTTACTCCTGAGGGGACACAAGATACTTGACTGACTGAATTTAACCCTTTACTCCTGAGGGGACACAAGATACTTGACTGACTGAATTTAACCCTTTACTCCTGAGGGGACACAAGATACTTGACTGACTGAATTTAACCCTTTACTCCTGAGGGGACACAAGATACTTGACTGACTGAATTTAACCCTTTACTCCTGAGGGGACACGAGATACTTGACTGATTGAATTTAACCCTTTACTCCTGAGGGGACACAAGATACTTGACTGACTGAATTTAACCCTTTACTCCTGAGTGGACACAAGATACTTGACTGACTGAATTTAACCCTTTACTCCTGAGGGGACACAAGATACTTGACTGACTGAATTTAACCCTTTACTCCTGAGGGGACACAAGATACTTGACTGACTTAATTTAACCCTTTACTCCTGAGGGGACACAAGATACTTGACTGACTGAATTTAACCCTTTACTCCTGAGGGGACACAAGATACTTGACTGACTGAATTTAACCCTTTACTCCTGAGGGGACACAAGATACTTGACTGACTTAATTTAACCCTTTACTCCTGAGGGGACACAAGATACTTGACTGACTTAATTTAACCCTTTACTCCTGAGGGGACACAAGATACTTGACTGACTTAATTTAACCCTTTACTCCTGAGGGGACACAAGATACTTGACTGACTGAATTTAACCCTTTACTCCTGAGGGGACACAAGATACTTGACTTAATTTAACCCTTTACTCCTGAGGGGACACAATATACTTGACTTAATTTAACCCTTTACTCCTGAGGGGACACAAGATACTTGACTTAATTTAACCCTTTACTCCTGAGGGGACATGAGATACTTGACTGACTTAATTTAACCCTTTACTCCTGAGGGGACACAAGATACTTGACTTAATTTAACCCTTTACTCCTGAGGGGACACAAGATACTTGACTTAATTTAACCCTTTACTCCTGAGGGGACACAAGATACTTGACTTAATTTAACCCTTTACTCCTGAGGGGACATGAGATACTTGACTGACTGAATTTAACCCTTTACTCCTGAGGGGACACAAGATACTTGACTGACTTAATTTAACCCTTTACTCCTGAGGGGACACAAGATACTTGACTTAATTTAACCCTTTACTCCTGAGGGGACACAAGATACTTGACTTAATTTAACCCTTTACTCCTGAGGGGACATGAGATACTTGACTGACTTAATTTAACCCTTTACTCCTGAGGGGACACAAGATACTTGACTGACTGAATTTAACCCTTTACTCCTGAGGGGACACAAGATACTTGACTGACTGAATTTAACCCTTTACTCCTGAGGGGACACGAGATACTTGACTGACTGAATTTAACCCTTTACTCCTGAGGGGACACAAGATACTTGACTGACTGAATTTAACCCTTTACTCCTGAGGGGACACAAGATACTTGACTGACTTAATTTAACCCTTTACTCCTGAGGGGACACAAGATACTTGACTGACTGAATTTAACCCTTTACTCCTGAGGGGACACGAGATACTTGACTGACTGAATTTAACCCTTTACTCCTGAGGGGACACAAGATACTTGACTGACTGAATTTAACCCTTTACTCCTGAGGGGACACAAGATACTTGACTGACTTAATTTAACCCTTTACTCCTGAGGGGACACAAGATACTTGACTGACTTAATTTAACCCTTTACTCCTGAGGGGACACAAGATACTTGACTGACTGAATTTAACCCTTTACTCCTGAGGGGACACAAGATACTTGACTTAATTTAACCCTTTACTCCTGAGGGGACACAATATACTTGACTTAATTTAACCCTTTACTCCTGAGGGGACACAAGATACTTGACTTAATTTAACCCTTTACTCCTGAGGGGACATGAGATACTTGACTGACTTAATTTAACCCTTTACTCCTGAGGGGACACAAGATACTTGACTTAATTTAACCCTTTACTCCTGAGGGGACACAAGATACTTGACTTAATTTAACCCTTTACTCCTGAGGGGACACAAGATACTTGACTTAATTTAACCCTTTACTCCTGAGGGGACATGAGATACTTGACTGACTGAATTTAACCCTTTACTCCTGAGGGGACACAAGATACTTGACTGACTTAATTTAACCCTTTACTCCTGAGGGGACACAAGATACTTGACTTAATTTAACCCTTTACTCCTGAGGGGACACAAGATACTTGACTTAATTTAACCCTTTACTCCTGAGGGGACATGAGATACTTGACTGACTTAATTTAACCCTTTACTCCTGAGGGGACACAAGATACTTGACTGACTGAATTTAACCCTTTACTCCTGAGGGGACACAAGATACTTGACTGACTGAATTTAACCCTTTACTCCTGAGGGGACACGAGATACTTGACTGACTGAATTTAACCCTTTACTCCTGAGGGGACACAAGATACTTGACTGACTGAATTTAACCCTTTACTCCTGAGGGGACACAAGATACTTGACTGACTGAATTTAACCCTTTACTCCTGAGGGGACACAAGATACTTGACTGACTGAATTTAACCCTTTACTCCTGAGGGGACACGAGATACTTGACTGACTGAATTTAACCCTTTACTCCTGAGGGGACACAAGATACTTGACTGACTGAATTTAACCCTTTACTCCTGAGGGGACACAAGATACTTGACTGACTGAATTTAACCCTTTACTCCTGAGGGGACACAAGATACTTGACTGACTGAATTTAACCCTTTACTCCTGAGGGGACACGAGATACTTGACTGACTGAATTTAACCCTTTACTCCTGAGGGGACACAAGATACTTGACTGACTGAATTTAACCCTTTACTCCTGAGGGGACACAAGATACTTGACTGACTGAATTTAACCCTTTACTCCTGAGGGGACACAAGATACTTGACTGAATTTAACCCTTTACTCCTGAGGGGACACAAGATACTTGACTGAATTTAACCCTTTACTCCTGAGGGGACACGAGATACTTGACTGAATTTAACCCTTTACTCCTGAGGGGACACGAGATACTTGACTGAATTTAACCCTTTACTCCTGAGGGGACACAAGATACTTGACTGACTGAATTTAACCCTTTACTCCTGAGGGGACACAAGATACTTGACTGACTGAATTTAACCCTTTACTCCTGAGGGGACACAAGATACTTGACTGACTGAATTTAACCCTTTACTCCTGAGGGGACACAAGATACTTGACTGACTGAATTTAACCCTTTACTCCTGAGGGGACACAAGATACTTGACTGACTGAATTTAACCCTTTACTCCTGAGGGGACACAAGATACTTGACTGACTTAATTTAACCCTTTACTCCTGTCTTACTTGACTGACTGAATTTAACCCTTTACTCCTGAGGGGACACGAGATACTTGACTGACTGAATTTAACCCTTTACTCCTGAGGGGACACAAGATACTTGACTGACTGAATTTAACCCTTTACTCCTGAGGGGACACGAGATACTTGACTGACTGAATTTAACCCTTTACTCCTGTCTTACTTGACTGACTGAATTTAACCCTTTACTCCTGAGGGGACACAAGATACTTGACTGTCTGAATTTAACCCTTTACTCCTGAGGGGGCACAAGATACTTGACTGACTGAATTTAACCCTTTACTCCTGAGGGGACACAAGATACTTGACTGACTGAATTTAACCCTTTACTCCTGAGGGGACACAAGATACTTGACTGACTGAATTTAACCCTTTACTCCTGAGGGGACACAAGATACTTGACTGACTGAATTTAACCCTTTACTCCTGAGGGGACACAAGATACTTGACTGACTGAATTTAACCCTTTACTCCTGAGGGGACACAAGATACTTGACTGACTTAATTTAACCCTTTACTCCTGAGGGGACACAAGATACTTGACTGACTGAATTTAACCCTTTACTCCTGAGGGGACACAAGATACTTGACTGACTGAATTTAACCCTTTACTCCTGAGGGGACACAAGATACTTGACTGACTGAATTTAACCCTTTACTCCTGTCTTACTTGACTGACTGAATTTAACCCTTTACTCCTGAGGGGACACGAGATACTTGACTGACTTAATTCAACCCTTTACTCCTGAGGGGACACTTGACTGACTGAATTTAACCCTTTACTCCTGTCTTACTTGACTGACTGAATTTAACCCTTTACTCCTGAGGGGACACAAGATACTTGACTGACTGAATTTAACCCTTTACTCCTGTCTTACTTGACTGACTGAATTTAACCCTTTACTCCTGAGGGGACACAAGATACTTGACTGACTGAATTTAACCCTTTACTCCTGTCTTACTTGACTGACTGAATTTAACCCTTTACTCCTGAGGGGACACAAGATACTTGACTGACTGAATTTAACCCTTTACTCCTGTCTTACTTGACTGACTGAATTTAACCCTTTACTCCTGAGGGGACACGAGATACTTGACTGACTTAATTCAACCCTTTACTCCTGAGGGGACACTTGACTGACTTAATTTAACCCTTTACTCCTGAATCTCACATTAGATGCGTCAGAAGGGAGATGTGCGAGGCACCTCTGCAACGGACGAGTAGGCCCCGCCCCTGTAGGTCAAACGCTAGAGGCAGGCTGAGTAAGTCCAAGACGGGAGAGGTGGTGCATGGATTCATTCTCTGCACTATTTCTTAACGCATCCCTTCTCTTCGCTCACTCACCACTCATCGTGTCTGTCGTTGTCTGACTGGCAGTGACCGCTGTCCAACTTGAGCAATTTTGTCTATTTTAGGAACTGTCCCAGTTTGTCTAGTTGTCGATTCCTTTGTGTTCGCCGTGTTCTCCGCTCTGCATTTTGCCTTCTTCCCATCCTGACTCTCCTCTGTTTTCTTCTCCTGTCCTGTGCTCTCCTCTGTTTTCTTCTCCTGTCCTGTGCTCTCCTCTGTTTTCTTCTCCTGTCCTGTGCTCTCCTCTGTTTTCTTCTCCTGTCCTGTGCTCTCCTCTGTTTTCTTCTCCTGTCCTGTGCTCTCCTCTGTTTTCTTCTCCTGTCCTGTGCTCTCCTCTGTTTTCTTCTCCTGTCCTGTGCTCTCCTCTGTTTTCTTCTCCTGTCCTGTGCTCTCCTCTGTTTTCTTCTCCTGTCCTGTGCTCTCCTCTGTTTTCTTCTCCTGTCCTGTGCTCTCCTCTGTTTTCTTCTCCTGTCCTGTGCTCTCCTCTGTTTTCTTCTCCTGTCCTGTGCTCTCCTCTGTTTTCTTCTCCTGTCCTGTGCTCTCCTCTGTTTTCTTCTCCTGTCCTGTGCTCTCCTCTGTTTTCTTCTCCTGTCCTGTGCTCTCCTCTGTTTTCTTCTCCTGTCCTGTGCTCTCCTCTGTTTTCTTCTCCTGTCCTGTGCTCTCCTCTGTTTTCTTCTCCTGTCCTGTGCTCTCCTCTGTTTTCTTCTCCTGTCCTGTGCTCTCCTCTGTTTTCTTCTCCTGTCCTGTGCTCTCCTCTGTTTTCTTCTCCTGTCATGTGCTCTCCTCTGTTTTCTTCTCCTGTCCTGTGCTCTCCTCTGTTTTCTTCTCCTGTCCTGTGCTCTCCTCTGTTTTCTTCTCCTGTCCTGTGCTCTCCTCTGTTTTCTTCTCCTGTCCTGTGCTCTCCTCTGTTTTCTTCTCCTGTCCTGTGCTCTCCTCTGTTTTCTTCTCCTGTCCTGTGCTCTCCTCTGTTTTCTTCTCCTGTCCTGTGCTCTCCTCTGTTTTCTTCTCCTGTCCTGTGCTCTCCTCTGTTTTCTTCTCCTGTCCTGTGCTCTCCTCTGTTTTCTTCTCCGTTTCAATCATTTCTCCTTCAACAAGACCGCATGTTATTATCCTCAATCTGCCTTTTTGATGCTCGCTTTTGCACGACGACCCCTTCCTGTTCTTCTTGAATGCTTTACTTAAAGGAACACTCTGCCCATTTTCAACCAGCTTTGTATCATTAGAACATCAGTAGTATATCAGAAAACTGTAAACGGTTTTGAAGTCTGTCATTTAATTTGACAGTTATTGAGTGTTAAAGTGTGGACCAGTGACATCACTGGTCCACACTAACTCAAATTAATAACTCATTAACTCAAATCAACTCTCAATAACTGTCAAACTATTCATCATTCATCTAGTTTGACAGTTATTGAGAGTTGATTTGAGTTAATGAGTTATTAATTTGAGTTAGTGTGGACCAGTGATGTCACTGGTCCACACTTTAACACTCAATAACTGTCAAATTAAATGACAGACTTCAAAACCGTTTACAGTTTTCTGATACACTACTGATGTTCTAATGATACAAAGCTGGTTGGAAATGGGCGGAGTGTTCCTTTAAGGCTTTCGTTTGATTTTCCTGCTGCTGATGTTTTGAGATGTTGGAGACGAGGCTAATCACCTCAGCTCATTGAAGGTTTTTCCTATAGCAAGCCCTGAATCTCCCTGCGAGGTGCGGGTGTTGCACATCAT
This sequence comes from Poromitra crassiceps, assembly GCF_964638095.1. Taxonomy (NCBI): domain Eukaryota; kingdom Metazoa; phylum Chordata; class Actinopteri; order Beryciformes; family Melamphaidae; genus Poromitra; species Poromitra crassiceps. The sequence goes on along the minus strand of NC_139627.1, from coordinate 17,396,645 downwards.
TTCATCAATGCACGCAAATCTAGCACTTACGTGCTAATGTGTTTGAAGTAGAGACCCAGAATAAGCCCACTTAGGGTTTCCTGTCTCTACCGGCACATTCATTTCCTTTTGTATGTTTCTGTTTTTAAATATGTGCAAATAAATACAACTCAAATTAAATTTTAAACATCGTATCGCCACAGAATTTTGCAATCTGTGCATCCCTACTAGCTATGTCGCTAATACACAAAAATGAAATGAGCTAACACCATATAAAACCATCTTTCTAAGGGCGAACGATAACACTGTAACACAAAACGTGCAGGAGATCCGCTGGCGCTGGGGCGGGTCTTAGCCAGGAAGACGTAAGGTTACTTTACCCCCACTTCCCAGTGAGCTAGCATGACATGGCTGCTACCTACATATTCTTCTGCACGTATAATTTCAGACAATACCAGGAGGTCGCCAGGGCTCATCAAATACAGACTTGTGGCCCACTCATTTGCTGATCACAGGTCTTCTCAGATGTTTTTGTAGGCCATTCCGCCCAGCTTCAGAGTTTCTACACTACAAATCGTCATTTTCTTCCGTGATCATTTTCTCTCATTAGCACGCATATGGTTTTTCCCTTTCATTGATGGTGGAAGTTGGCTACTTTTTCCCGGACTTGCCCCCCTCATGACTGCATGTGTTATTGAACCCCCTTGTGACTGCATGTGTTATTGCACCTCCTTATGACTGCATGAGTTGGTGCTGTGACACAAAGCATCGCTTATGCATCGCTACAGTCTTTATCACCAAACTAAACACAACCCCCCCCCCATACACACACACACACACACACACACACACACACACACACACACACTGTTAATCACACTCAAACTAAACACAAGCCTCCCCCCCCACAGACACACACACTGTTAATCACACTCAAACTAAACACAACCCCCCCCCCCCCCCCCACACACACACACACACACACACTGTTAATCACACTCAAACTAAACACAACCCCCCCCCCCCCCACACACACACACACACACACTGTTAATCACACTCAAACTAAAACTAAACACAACCCCCCCCCCCCCCCCCCCCCCCACACACACACACACACACTGTTAATCACACTCAAACTAAACACAACCCCCCCCCCCACACACACACACACTTTTAATCACACTTTTCTCCTCTTTCTCTCAGCTGCGTAAAACAGGTCCTATTCGAGGCATGAGTGCTGCTCATGAGCACTGAGGCAAATCAACCAAACCCTGTCATGATGATGTCATCAGAGACACGCCCACCATGAGGAAGTGGCGCCCCTGACGTCCGCTCTTCTGCTCCTGTCTCAACATGATTCATTGGGGGGGTTTGACAAGATTGGTTAACAGTACTGTACAGATCCTATCCCAATCACAAGCCACCCATTCACTCAGAAAAAAAACTAAACGGTTTTACGTACATATAAAAAGAAGAAGAAGGAAAAAAAAACTCTTTGCACAGAACGTAAATTGCCTGATATGTAATTGTTAGTCGATTATCAAAATGGGCTTTGTTTTTATCCAGATGTGTAAACCGTGACTCAGAAAGTCAAGCCTTTTGAATTGATTAGAATGTTGTTTTAGTTCCTGATATATAGGGTCCCACAAAAATTGGTATGAAATATCTTAAGCATAAGCAGGTATTGGACTTTTTCCCCCTCCCCACCTTTTCCTTTTGTATTATAATTGTCTCTAGTTACTTTTTTGCTTGTCTCTCTCTCCCCTCAGTATTGTCTACTCTAGATTCTTGTCCTAGTAGGAATTTGTGTAGATCTTAATCCCCCCTTGTCTCACTGTCCATTCAGTCTAGCAGTTGGTTGGGAATGATGATGTTCTTTTTGTTTTTTCTTTTCTTTCTCTTTATAGTTTTGATTTTGAGGCTAATCCATGCCTGTTTATTATTATGTTATTAAATAGATAAGCATTCTACATTATATCATGCTTATGCATGATAGATAATTATTTGCTACTCGTGTCCCACACACGCCCATATGTCCCACATTTAAACGTGCACACCGACCCTTCCCCTCTGCAAGTTCATGTGGACAGCAGCAGCAGCAGCTCCTCACTCGCTGGCATCGCACGAGTGTATAGTCGCTGCAGTGCAGCTTTGCTCGAGCGGATTATCTGTGTTCGTCAGCCAGAGGGCGCCAGAGGGTCACTTCCCTCTGTGGGGGTGAGAGAGTCTCTGCGTGGTGTTAGTGTGTGCATCTGTGTGCTTGTTTGTGTTATCATCTGGCCTTTCCTCTTTTAAGGACTCTCCCTCTGAGGACTGAGATGGATCATGTTCAGCTAAACCTAACAAGATGGCTGCTTCTGAGCGTTTTGAGCAGCGTGATGAACTGGCCTCATGCGGTTGCTGCATGTCCCCTCCCCTCCCCCTGGTTAGGGTTTGAGTACAGGCCTTGGTGGGGCCCGAAGCCTGCACAAAGCTTTGACTTTACCGAAACAGAGGAGAGGGGGGAAATTGATGCATTTGTGTGAATGGAAGTAGCTGTTTCCATCTTTGGTGCACTACCTTTGCCCCCCCCCCCCCTCTCTCTCTCAACTGACTGAGTATATGGGTCCAGGCAGATCTGCAATGTTTGTTGCAGTTGTGGATTGACAAGCATTCTGGATATTTAGTTTCTCTTTCGTTCCGTTTTTGTTTGGTTGTACCATGTATCATGATTTTAAGCATTTCATCTACCTTAACTGCGAGAGAGTGAGGTCGGTCTGAACATTTCTTGACTTTTTATAGTTCCAAGGATGAAATTGCTTTGACAAAAGTCGTCCAGTTTGTCCCCCTGTATAGTCTAGGTTGGCGTAGTTAAATAGTACAAGTCTTGACCTGCAGGCAGGTGGCCCCCTTATCCCACCCTGTCCTGCTCCACCACCTTCTGGCTGCCTGTGGGTTCAGTCTCACTGATGTCAGGTTGGAGGCTTCTCATCAGAGCAAGAGCTGAGTTCTGTGTCTTGTTTTAGAGTTCAATACAGATCCTGTTGGGGGCTAGGTGTAAGTATTTTGTGATGTTTTATATGGTCATGATCACCTTAGTATTACAGCTGTGATTTAAGAGGTTTATTCAGACGTCTGTGATAGCCAGTGTCTCCACAATCCTTGTTTGTGTCCAGTGGACAGGCTTAAAGAGAGGGCCGGACATTTACATTTCAATAAGCCATTATACAAATAGGCAAACTTTACAAATGGGCGTTGTCAGGTCCATCATTATCAATACTGTACTGGCATTGTCAGGTAACTGTAACTTCAGTCAATTGTGTTCACAGAGCAGGTCAGCTGTGTGAATGCTGTGCTATTGAATACAATGTGAAAGGTGGAGCATGCTATTGCTATTCATGTGTTGTCTCACATGCCATGGTTTTAACTGTACCTCATCCAACCCATGCCAATGAATGTACAGGTTTACTACTTATGAGGAGATTCATGTGTCAAAACTATGCAGGAAGTTGCCGACATATTTTACACCTGTACAAGCATGACATGTACCCATGACATCATCGATACATGTGGACGAATGAATTTACAAAACATGATTTAAACTTTTTTTCTTCTTCTCCATGGTACAGTAACAACTCTAATTTTGTTCTGCATGCACAGCATTTTTTTTTTTATTCTTTGCATTTTTATTTCTTTTGTCCAGATATCCATTTATGTGTGATCAGTGCATCAGCGCTTCTGAGAAGCTGTTGAACTGTATCAGACAAGGAGGGATTTTTTTTTAAAGGGAGTGTTCTCCTCAAAATCAAACTACTAGCTTTGTGAAAAAGTTCTGACGGAGTTTGATCATGAGGGGAATGTGCCCTGTAGACTAGACTTGTGTAGCATCACCAGTGATCAGTGTTGCCAGAGCTCACGAGAGAAACCAGCAACGGTCTTTGAAGAATACCTCTCATGAGATCTGGCAACACTGCCAGTGATGCCAGCCAGGGTAAGACTGTGAGGGGAGGGGTGGAAGCATAGGGAACAGACAGAGTCCAAAATACTGTATTTTTCTTGTAATCATGAATAAGCACTTGCAAAATCTACTGTTTCTTTTTCTTTTTCTTTTTTTTTTCTTTTTTTTTGAAAGACAGATTCACAATGCATTCAATTTTCTCTTTTCTGATAAGGTGAAATTCAGGGGAATTAGTAGTGAATGTAATACAATTAGTTTTTTCACAGCTTTCAAACTGTGACAGACGGTCTAGACAATGGAACATAACAGAATATCTAATAAATTTGAACAAATAAGGAAATTGCTGTGCTGTCTCCTGTTTTTTTGACTTGGGAATTTCTCTGAGGATATGTTTTCTCTTTGTTGTGATAATCTCTAGCAGGGTTTTATGAATACAGTAAACTGTGGCTGTTAAATTACAGCATTTAAAAAATCCCCAAAACATTCTGAAAGCTGACAAACAGTTTTACATTTTTAATGTATCTGAAACTAAACTTAATAATGAATATGCTAATTACTTATTGACTAATCTTTGTGCTTTAACACCCAAATAGCACAATTTTATTATAGTGATGACAACTGTAGATATTGAGTACAGGATGTGTTGTCTCAGATGTGTTGAATATAATATTTTACATTTGACTGTATCCTGTTCTAGAGAATATTAGGAACTAGATTATCAGTTTGGTGGGCCTCTTACCCAACCCGGTAGTTGTGTGTGTAAGGTCTATGTGTTGGGCTTTTATTTTGAAGGTCTGTGTGTTTTGGGATTTTATTTTGAAGGTCTGTGTGTGTTGGGCTTTTATTTTGAAGGTCTGTGTTGGGCTTTTATTTTGAAGGTGTAATTTTTTTATTAAGGTCTCTGTGTTTTGGGCTTTTAATTTGAAGGTCTTTGTGTGTGTTTTGGGCTTTTATTTGAAGGTCTGTGTGTTCTTGGTTCTGGGCTTTTAAATTGAAAGGTGTATGCACTTTTATTTTGAAGTTGTGTGTTTTGGACTTTTATTTTGAAGGTCGGTGTGTTTTGGACTTATTTTGAAGGTCTATGGGCTTTTATTTTGAAGGTCTGTGTGCGTGTCTTGGGCTTTTACTTTGAAGGTGTATGGGCTTTTATTTTGAGGGGTCTGTATCCTATGGCTGACACTGCATTGCCCCAGTGTGCCCAAAGGTTGCCTATCAAAAATATTTGATTGAATTAGCAAAATATAGTAGCCTCCTTGCCAAAGCAAATCGACAAATGACAGATTGTGAACAGATTCAGTTAGCATCCATGACAAGGTGACATTACGCGATGCGAATATACGGCACGAAATTGCGATGCGAGTTTTAACGCACCTGTCAATCACAGCCACAGATGTGTACACGTCGGAAGCGAATTTCTGAAAAATCGACCGTGGTTCGAAAAAATAAACACTGCAATAACGCTCAGCGAAACTTCGCTGTTGGTATGCACGGTTGCATTGACTGATATAGGTTCGGAAAATATTATTGACAAAAAAAAAACACTCCCGATGTGTAAGGACCTTTAGGGTGGGTAGGGGTATCTGCGCCATGGGCTTCAATGTATTTGCCCTTGTTTTTCTATTTCCTGTTTGTCTGAAATGGTAACGTGCTTTATTTCAACATCGTATATTGTAGCCTAGGCTTTCATTTGGAGAAAGGTCAGAACTAGTTGGGACTGCAGGAAGATATGTTCTCTTACTCTGCACCTCTCTCTGGGAGTTGAGTAGCACAGACTTTGAATTTAATTTTAATTTATTAGTTTATGTTTCGGACATTCCCCATTGATAAACTGTAACAGTACAATGACAGTAACACCCAATATACACCAGATGCGTTACGGCTGCGTTGCGGATCCAGGAAAACTGCCGGATCAGACTCCCATGTTAATAGATGGGCAATACATGCGATAGCCTACGTAAAAATGACGCACCTGTTCTATTTTTGTCAGATCCCGCATGTGTCTGACAGATTACATGAGTGATCTGTTCGCAGCCGTACCGCATCTGTTCCGGAGCTGGTGGACATTAGCCCTAACAGTAAGTCATGGTGCTGCTTTAGCCTACATCAGGGATTTTCAAAGTCTGAGACTGTGGGCCTCTCCTCAGACAAGGCTTGGAAAAATTGCTAATTTCCAGTTGTTGTCCCCGGCCAGCTGAGCTGACAAAAGACAACCTAAAATAGATTTGCTAAAAGTATAAAAATGTCTAATCAGTGGTGGTCTTACCATTAGGCAAAGGGAGGTGACTGCCTTGGGCCCTTGCAGCCAGAGGGCTCCACAAAAGACAAGAATAGAACTCATGTAAAGTTATTTGTAAATTTACTATTGAAGAACACCCATCTTTTTGTTACAATTTTTTTTTTTTAATATTGGGTCATGACCACCATGATTAGTCTGTCAGGCTATACTTCTCCCATTGATGTTCACATTCTCATTGGGGGGGGCATTCTTGCTATTTACTGCGGCCCCCAAATAACTTAAGTCCGCCCCTGGCGCCCTGTATCTCTAATCTCTATCTTTTAATATTAAAATAGGAGGGCTGTAGTTTTATGATTCACGCAGGTTACAATGCATATTCGGACATGCTTGTTCATACCGAAAAATACAGTGTATTGTGTCTAAAGCAAAAATAAAAAAATAATCGTTTAATCACTAGAGGCAGCCTAGACTACGCATGTCTGAACATTTACCCAGGTAAACTCCACCATGGCGGCGAGAGGCCATGTGCAAGATCCCAACGACAGGCGACTCAGACCCATATACGGTAAGGATTCAATGGGAAATCATAGATTTTGGTCCGTTTGGAGGTTCGGTAAAGGTCGTGGTGCTGTATCCCGGAGCATGTGCTGACAATAGGTGATCTTGGAGTCAGAGGGCAGCCCTGCGGCCCCAGGCTCCAGCCTCAGCCCCGGACTCTGCTGCCTGCAGCGCCCAATGACAGTGCACCTAAACCGGTGTGCCACAGAGCCAGGCACGGCCCATACTGCCAAAGCTCCCTGGAAGAACCCGTCAATCTCTCCATCTAACCTTGTAGATAGTCTTGGTGGTGTTACATCATTGACTGCTTCAGAGATTTGTCGTCCGGTTAGGATCATTCCCAAAGACAAAAGTGTTGTCTCCTTTGCTAACGCTAGCTATTTGACAGCTTGCTAACTAAGCTAACGCTTGTTAGCTAGTAGTCTGTGTTAGCCAGTCAGTAACGTTATGGGCATGCTGCAACTGCATGCATGTGAGGGAGGGGAACGAAAGTTGTTTATTTGTGCGGGTTGTCCTGTATTTATGTTGTGACTAACGTTAACTTAGCTGTCTGTGTAGTCTAAAACAGTAACCCTGTTTAGTAGCTAGCTTACAGCTAACCGTACGTTCATACCTGTTTAAGGACAATGATACAAGCTAACTTGGTAGCTTGCTAGCCAACGTTAGCTAGCTTTCTTGGACCTGGCTGTCACAGCTCACGGTCCTGTATGTGTGTCACGTTACAGCTCTGAATGAATACAAATTGTAACGTTAATGTAGATTCAGGAGATGTCTTCATATTTGTGTTAAGAACTGCGAGGCTTTGCCCCTCTTGGGTGTTTCTACAAGCCGCTCTGTATAGCTTTGCACTGACTGAACTTTCACCAGAACTCACAGTACCTGGTCCTGTTGTCCAGACTGTTGCCATGGGTCAGAGTGTGACTTTGATTCATGACTGATGATCTGCAGCAGTAATGCAGTAAAAAAAAAAAGTATACTAAACACTAGCGAGAGATAAATCTGGACTAGCCATCATGTAACGTTAGTAGCCTAATTTCCCTATCCACTGCCGCAGTCTCAATATAGTTTTCGCCTCACATTCTGTTTCAGGCTAATGTAGTTTGGCTTTGGCAGCAGCAAACGTTGCCTGTCAACCTGTCAACCCTGGACTTCAGTGATAAAGGGTCTGCATGTATCCAGGCTTTTATCAACGTGTCATTCATCTGTTATGTTTCAACAAAGTTGCACAGTTTGAATGGAGAGAATAGACATGACATAATCACAATGTAGTCTGGCACAGTTAATTTTGGCACCCAGCTGTCCTGAAGAGCCTGGACTGAGGTGTGTGTCTCTGTGTGTGCGCACATTGCTTTCACCAGGCATTTCAGATACACATTAATACACTTTTGACTACCATATATGACAGCTCACACTATTGTACTTGTATATTGAACACCGTATAAACATGCACGATGTATTTATTCAAATCTAATAGTTAACAAACATCCTGATCAGTGTAATCAGCTTGACCCTCATGTTTTCCCAGATTACCTTGATAATGGCAACAATAAGATGGCAATTCAGCAGGCAGATAAACTGCTGAAAAAGCATAAGGACCTGCACTGTGCCAAGGTAAGTTGCTTTAGTTCAGTTTTGTTACTATTCTATGAAGCATTGGGCCACTGTTGGCATGATTTTACATGGATCTCTAAATACAAAAAGAATGTATCAACGGCAATGTATCCTCCTTCCACCAACTCGGTTTTGCATGAAAGACCAACGTAAACAAGATGAGTAACTGGCGTGTCTCCCTGACCAGTTACTCACCTATATTGGAATCTGTTTGCATATTCCTTTCAGATATAGGCATACATGCACACATTTCACAGTCGGCGCACAGCAGTTTGCTCAAGGGCACTTTGGCAGGGATGGACACATCGGCTGCTGTGGGGATCAAAGCTGTGACCTTCTGGTTACCAGACTGTAACCACCCTGCTGTCAAGAAGCACCGGTAGTCGGCTCCATGATAAAACACATCTAGCTGCCATTTTGGGAACCTCAAATCTGCCTTTATCATTGGTCGAAAAGAAAACACTTGTCAAGCATCTGTCAGATGACGGGAGGTACGGTAGTGCAGTGGTAAGCACTATCGCCTCACAGCTCGAAGGTCGTGGGTTCGATTCCCACCTGGACCGATGTGAACACTGAAGGAATGCGTGCCCGTCCGCATGTCCTCGAGTGCCCACCGCCCGGGTGGGGTCGGCAAAAGGGCCTTTCTGTGTGGAGTTTGCATGTTCTCCCCGTGCCTCCCGGGGGTCTCCTTCATATAGGAACCCCCTTCACAAAAACATGCAACATCCTGGTTGCTTATGTGGTTCCTCCTCTGATCGTTAAGGGCGCCTGTTCAGAGGGAGGGGAACTGGTTGGAATAGCGTGAACCTCCCACGTGCTATGTCCTACCGGTGAAGCTTCCTCTGGCAGGTGAAAAGAAGCGGCTGACTTGACTGCCCATGTCTCGGAGGAAGCATGGAATCAGTCTCGGCTCTCCCCAGATCGGCAGAGGATGGAGTAGCAACCAGGATTGAGTAATTCAAATGAGCACTAAAATGGGATAAAAAATCGGGGGGGGGGGAAGAAAAAAAAAAAAAAAGCATCTGTCAGATGATCACAGAGTTCGCTTCAACACTTCAAAGTGACCTTGGCATAAACATTCCTTATGGAATGTGGAAGTAGCATGAATTCAAAGTCAGAGCATTGTAACTGTGGGACACACCCAGAGGCCCTGCTCTGTCATTTTACCACGTGGTATTTCAGCGCCACTAAGTGTATCAAGACAGTTTTACCTATTGTCACTTTTGATGTCCCTGCAGCTGCAGCAGTCTCGCTCTGTCTCTGTCTGTGAGTGAGAGTGTTACAGGACTAATCATGATTGTTGAGCATTGTTCAAAGTGCCTAAATAGGTATAATTCACTAGCCTGGTAAACCAGCCGGTCACGTGAACTCACATTTCATTTCGTTCTGCGGCACCGTCTGGCCTCAAGCCCTGGGAGGGTTTTAGCAGAAACTGCAAAGTGGATGAGCCAATCAGCGACTGCGCTCAGTGCCCTCTCTGATTGACAGCGCAAGTTGGCCAATCAGGGACGAACTGTCATAGTTGATGATACAGCCCGACGCTGTAGCAAACGGGCAGTTTCACTAGCAGTAACGTTAGCATAAACACAGCCATAAGTGAAGTTATTGCAGAAATAGACTCAATAACAACAATTAAACAAGAGCAAGAGTATGCACTTGCAGAGTTTCTCGGCGGTAAAGACGTTTTGCTATTCTTCCGACTGGAAGTTAACTATATTGCCCTATTGTTGTGATTGTGTTTGCTGTGATTTTGCACCTATTTACCTACTGCACCTTGCCTGGAATGGAGCCTACAGCATAAGAATTTCACACGTGCGTACTTCTACTACGGAGTGACAATAAAAATCAGCCGTAACGCTACTTCGCTCGCTAGCTTGCTAATGTTGCTACATGCTAAAGTGGCTGGCTCTGCACTGAACAACACACAACGTTTTGTTACGCTGACTGTCTGAAGGCGTTTGTCTGTCAACGCAACTACTCCCGCCCATGCAAGCACTGGGTGAAAGCTTCAGGCCAGACGAAATGAAATGTGAGTTCACGTGACCGACTGGTTTACCAGGCTAATAATTCACTGTACTACTACACTGCTAGGTACTGTAACTAACTACACTGTTTTGCTGTCATGACTACAAAGTTTTGCTTTCCTGCTCACAGTGAAGTGTCAGTGAAGTATTTTCTTTAACATTTAGGCCTACCTATAGGCAGAAGATGTCACATTTAGGCCTACCTATAGGCAGGTGTGGCCATTGGCCATGTAAGAGATACCCATATTAGACACTGGAGAGAATAGACAGAATTGGCTCATTTGTAAGGAAATGGCAAGCAGTGTAGCACTGTATGGGAAGTCGTTGAGTATAGGCAGTTTTCACGGAATTGTGTTGCTAGGGAACAGCTTGAAACCTGTCTTATTTCCTGTCAGCCTATTGCATTAGCAAACCCTGCAACAGGACGTAAGCTAGGGGCAAGTTAGAATGTTTATCTTGTCAAAGTTAAATCCGTCTCTATACCTCTATGTGCAAGAAGGGGGAAGCCACATCCTCACAATCCGTCTCTATACCTCGATGTGCAAGAAGGGGGAAGCCACATCCTCACAATCCGTCGAGAATAAGAAGCGTGATCGGAAAAGCTCTGGAATGTAGAGGCATTTTGGATTAGCTTCATTATTGGAAAAATGTGCTGCCATCAGCCCACAACCTCAACCAGTGTCCAGGTGAAGAAAGAGCCCACACGTTCTCTGTTCAGAAACACAACCTCAACCAGTGTCCAGGTGATGAAAGAGCCCACAGGTTCTCTGTTCAGAAACACAACCTCAACCAGTGTCCAGGTGACGAAAGAGCCCACATGTTCTCTGTTCAGAAACACAACCTCAACCAGTGTCCAGGTGACGAAAGAGCCCACAGGTTCTCTGTTCAGAAACACAACCTCAACCAGTGTCCAGGTGAAGAAAGAGCCCACATGTTCTCTGTTCAGAAACGCAACCTCAACCAGTGTCCAGGTGAAGAAAGAGCCCACACGTTCTCTGTTCAGAAACACAACCTCAACCAGTGTCCAGGTGACGAAAGAGCCCACAGGTTCTCTGTTCAGAAACACAACCTCAACCAGTGTCCAGGTGACGAAAGAGCCCACAGGTTCTCTGTTCAGAAACACAACCTCAACCAGTGTCCAGGTGAAGAAAGAGCCCACACGTTCTCTGTTCAGAAACACAACCTCAACCAGTGTCCAGGTGACGAAAGAGCCCACAGGTTCTCTGTTCAGAAACACAACCTCAACCAGTGTCCAGGTGACGAAAGAGCCCACAGGTTCTCTGTTCAGAAACACAACCTCAACCAGTGTCCAGGTGAAGAAAGAGCCCACATGTTCTCTGTTCAGAAACGCAACCTCAACCAGTGTCCAGGTGACGAAAGAGCCCACAGGTTCTCTGTTCAGAAACACAACCTCAACCAGTGTCCAGGTGACGAAAGAGCCCACAGGTTCTCTGTTCAGAAACACAACCTCAACCAGTGTCCAGGTGACGAAAGAGCCCACAGGTTCTCTGTTCAGAAACACAACCTCAACCAGTGTCCAGGTGACGAAAGAGCCCACAGGTTCTCTGTTCAGAAACACAACCTCAACCAGTGTCCAGGTGAAGAAAGAGCCCACATGTTCTCTGTTCAGAAACGCAACCTCAACCAGTGTCCAGGTGACGAAAGAGCCCACAGGTTCTCTGTTCAGAAACACAACCTCAACCAGTGTCCAGGTGACGAAAGAGCCCACAGGTTCTCTGTTCAGAAACGCAACCTCAACCAGTGTCCAGGTGAAGAAAGAGCCCACATGTTCTCTGTTCAGAAACGCAACCTCAACCAGTGTCCAGGTGAAGAAAGAGCCCACAGGTTCTCTGTTCAGAAACGCAACCTCAACCAGTGTCCAGGTGACGAAAGAGCCCACAGGTTCTCTGTTCAGAAACACAACCTCAACCAGTGTCCAGGTGACGAAAGAGCCCACAGGTTCTCTGTTCAGAAACACAACCTCAACCAGTGTCCAGGTGAAGAAAGAGCCCACACGTTCTCTGTTCAGAAACGCAACCTCAACCAGTGTCCAGGTGAAGAAAGAGCCCACATGTTCTCTGTTCAGAAACAGAAACACCCTGAAACATCCTGTCAGGATGTTACACTCGTCCTGCCCAAAGGTGCTTCACACGGCAACATTAAAAGTGTTTACCTAGCAGCAGCAGCAACTGGGGGTAAATGAACAGCAAACTAGTCCTACAGTAAGCATCGCATTGGCTTTGCACTTGAAGACAAATTGATTATATTATGAATTATTACTTTATGATATATAAACACTATTATTGAGACAGGGCTAGCAGTCCCACCAGAGATGGCCAGCACCCGCGTCGATGCTCAGCGCACTGTTCACTTTGTAGAGCTTACTGCAGTAGATGAGGCAGATCAAATTAAGAAGCTTATATTCACTGATGTAGTTGAGGCTGAACGACGACGCTAGAAAGCCCAGGGGCACCCCGTGGATGTAGGGCACCGTGGATTTGTAGACACACCCACTGCTAGTTTACTCACCGAGTTGGAGATTCATAGTCGGGGGTCAGGAGGTCAGGCCACCAAGGTTCTCCAGCAGCTTCTGAAACAGGTGAACAGAGCAGCCAGTAGCTCTGACCCAAAGCCTCAAAGCATGGAAGACTTACTGTACCTTGTGACTGAGACGGGACTTGTATATCTTTATTATGGCATAGCTATGATAGGAGTGGGTAGTAGCCATACACTCTTCTCTGCCACAGTATTGCTGTAATTATGTAGTCAGACTTAGCAGTTTGTCCACTGAGTTATCAATATAATGTCAGTGTTTCCCCCTAGGATGGAGTTGTAGCAGCAGGGGTGAAGTGTGCATGCAAGGATTTTCTTTTGCACACATTTTTTTAAATTTTGTTTGCAAAGTGCGCCCTGCCTAGTCCTGTGTTGTCTAGTAGAAGATACAGTCAATACCATTGTATTTGGCACTAGGGATCTACAGTATTCCTATAATATTGCTATAGAGACACTGCGTAACGCGTCATCATTCAGAAGCCATGCCCAAGACGGGGGAAAACAGAACCCCCCCGCCCCCCCAATCCTGGCGTTCTATGTCGCGTGCATGGTTGCGTGTTGCACAAAAATATCGTATATACGGAAGATGAACACTCCAACTTACTTCCTTGACAGCTAGATCCACATTTTTCTTCTCGCCAATTCTAAATGGCTTCCTTGTTTTGCTCAGGAGTACAAATGTACCGTACATCTATATGCTGACACCATTATTTATACATCTAGTTCCTCCCCGACTACCGCACTGTCTTCATTGCAGGCCAGTTTCAATAGCATCCAACGTGCTTTCTCCAGTCTCCATTTGGTTTTAAACACAAATAAAACTAAATGCATGGTTTTTAACAGAAATCTACCACAGGTTGAGTGTCCCTTCAAAATTTCCGCCTTGGATGGCTCGGAGATTGATTGTGTCGAAAGCTACAAGTATCTCGGTATTTGGCTTGACAGCAAACTCTCTTTTGAAACTCACATAAATGTTCTGCTCACAAAGGTCAAATCTCGTATTGGTTTTCTTTACCGTAACAAATCTTCCTTTACACGTTTTGCAAAACAGCTTCTGGTTAAAATGTCAGTGCTCCCAATTCTGGATTATGGTGATGTAGCCTACAGGTTTGCCTCAAAAAGTCTCCTTCACAAACTGGATGTTATTTACCATGCTGCTATCCGCTTTGTGACTGGATCTTCATTTAACACTCACCACTGCTGCCTGTATTCTCTGCTGAACTGGCATTCACTCCATTCTTGCACACAAACTCACTGATTTTTATTCATTTACAAAACTCTTATAGGTAAAACTCCATATCTACAGTCACTTCTTAATATCCACAACACAAAACGCAGTCTGCGTTCCAGTAGCTCCATCAATCTCCTCATACCCAAAGCCTGTACCTCCTTTGGTTGTTCCTCTTTTCAGTTTTCTGCTGCAGATGACTGAATCATCTGCAACGGACCTTAAAACTTAACTCACTCATTCTGCTCTCCTCTTTCAAAAACTCACTACAATCAATAGTACAAGATCATAGCACTTGCTTTTAGCCATCTGCTTCTTCATATATGTCCTTATTGTTTTTAGCCATTTACTTTTTAATATGTCACCGTAATTATTGTAAATATTACTCTCTTTTAGGATTGGTATGATGTGTATAATTGTATTATTTGTTTCTATGTTTTTCTTTATGTTCATTTGTTTTCTATTTGCCTTTTATGCTGCCTCTTGGCCAGGTCGTCACTGTAAATGAGAACTGGTTCTCAATTGACCTGCCTGGTTAAATAAAGGTAAAAAGAAAAAACTTTAACTGGCGATTTTTTACATTTGTTGTCTGCGCAGCCCACCACACAGCAGCTTTTAGCTATGTTTAATTCAAGGAAGATTATTACGCTGGTGTGTGGAAATGAACGGAGCTTTTCCCCTGTGATGGGCGTGGCCTATTACATGCAGTGTCTCTATAGGTGTTGTTTTTTACAGTGTAATTCAGCTGCCACAGCTGAATGCATAGGGGAAACATTGAATGTGATGTAGATATTATTACACTACCTGGGCTTCATCATTTACAGAAAATGTGAAACTCTACATTGTAGTATTGCAATATATCGTGATACAATCGTATCGTGATCGTGAACCATGTATCGTGATATGCATCGTATCGTGAGGTCCTTGCCAATACCCAGCCCTGTGCTACTGTTGGTTTGTGAACTGCTGACCCGGCTGTTTCAAGCCATGTTGTGAAGTCTACATACAGGCTCATGGAAATGAGTGTAGCTCTGGTCAGTGTTGACAGCAGGGTGTTTCTGGGATGCCGGAACATAAGACCCAATTATATACTTGCCATAGCTACGGCGTAGATGCCTACGGCGGTGCGAGCAGTTATGGTTCTGCGCATAGACCACTGAAACACTAGACGGCAGTGTCGTGCTTTGCTAACACAGAAGGAATAACATCAGAAGAAGGCAAGCACTGTTTACATTCTCTGAAACTGCGGTGGGAGGATGTTCCCACTTGATGTCACTAATCTCAGTGACATCACATACCCCTCTCTCCTCCAACATCCAAGCGTCCAAGAATAGCACATGTGATGGTTACAACATTAAGACATTTCAAAAAGGCTGTTTGGCAGGTACATAGCCATACAGAAGATGCTGTAAAACTAGCAGTTGAAAATTATGGCCAAATGTATAATGCATAAATGCACCTATATACTATTTATGTAGTATATATTACCTGTGAGCTGACTTTATTTGTAGGTGGTAAGTGTAGTAGTATCGTGTTGACTCCTCTTACAGTTGTTTGTCTCTGTCTCTTTCTCTCTCTGTCCGCCGTCCTCTCTCTCCTCCCAGGTCCTAAAGGCCATCGGTCTGCAAAGGACTGGGAAGCAGGATGAGGCTTTCACTTTGGCCCAGGAGGTGGCCACGCTAGAGCCCACCGATGACAACTCACTACAGGCTCTGACCATACTGTACCGAGAGATGCACCGCCGTGAGTACACACACACACACACACACACACACACACACACACACACACACACACACACACTCACTCACTCACTCACTCACTCACACACACACTGTTGTGAAAGGCTGGTGACGTTATTGGAATGTGTGTATTAGGGATGTCGAAAAATGAAAAAATTTCTTGACCGACAACCGACCCTCATTAGCCGACAATTGGTCGGTTAACCGAGAAGATTAAAATGCGTTATTTGACTGTCTGTGCCCCATTAAACAATTACCACAACAAATGCTTGATTATTTCCATTAGAAAGTGTTTATTTTTACATCTACAAGCAGAAAAAACACATTAACAAAACGAAGACAAGTTGAATCCTCCAGCACACTAAACAAAAACATTCCTCCGATAGGCTATGATGATAGGCTATGATAGAGCTGCACGCATTGCAGAAGGGGGAAATACGGAGGAAAAAACCCATACTCGCGCTCACAATTCTCAAATGAATTATCTTACTGCAGGTGTCGGAAATAGTCTAATAAAACCAGCAGAAACCAATTTTAAAAGCTCAGAACGAAACGTGTTGCTAATTGAACGAATTTCCACTTTGAAGAGCACATCACGACACCCAGCCCCAAGCCTCCAGGCTGCAGGGCGCACTGACGAAGCGCTCATTGCTCGCTCCTTCTGACATCATTCTGACATTCTCACTAATTCAACAGTGGTTTACCTGCTTTTGAGATCTGCAAAAAATAGTTTGCTTCTCTCTCCACCCTTCTCCCTCTCTCTCTTTATCTGCGACGAGGGCTGTAGGTGGCTATACTGTATGCTCTCTGTGTGTCCGGCTGCACGACATGACGAGTGCAGCAAGTCCGCACACAGCCGCGGGACTCGGGAGAATGAACAAATGAAGCAGTCTGTCCAAACTGTTTACCGATCTAATCTCATCATGAGATGCAGAGAAATAATTATATATTAGTAGCCGATGTGTTTAGAAGAGCATTCTCACTCAGACAGTCTTGCTATAGTGTAGTGTAGCTTTATATTTTACATGCTTGCTATTTTTGAAGTGCCGTGAGAGCTGTTTGCAAGCACAGAGAGAGAGAGACAGGCGTCAAGGCAGTTTGACGCGCATCAGAATGCTCCTGGTGCGCTTTCGCCCGTGTAAAATAACGGGTGGGCTTAAAAAGTTTCAAAACAATCCGTCTCTCGTTGTGAAACAATTTCTCCGAACTGGCATGTGCTGATGGTAGAGAGCAACGTTAATTGATATTTTTCAATCGGCAATTGGACCGCTTCATGTCTGCATCTTTGGAACAAGGTAAAAACTACAGTAAAAATTGTTTTGCGTGTTTCATCAGTCAGTGCGCGCGTATGCGTGCGTGTGCAGAGAGGGAGTGAGAGAGTGAAGAAAAAGTAATGTTTTACTATGGGGTGTCACAATACACTCAGTTCACGATACAATATGATACACGATATTGGGTTCACGATAACGATACGATATTTTAACAATATTTTTTTGCGATCGATTTGTAAGTTGAGGGGACATCCTCCACGCTAATTTGAGTACCGTAAATTCCGGACTATAAGCCGCGGCTTTTTCCCCGTTTTTTGGCCTTTTTTGGCCCCTGCGTCTTATATAACGGTGCGGCTTATCTATGGATTTTTTCCAAAAAAAAAAAAAAAAAATCTCTCTTTTTTAGCACTCTTTCTAACTATAAATCCACTTCTGTTTTAATTTCCTCTCTTGCCCTCTTTTCACCACACCGCGGACACTGTGTGCACTGTAAAAAACAACACAGGTGGTGTTGTGTTATGTTGTTTTGTTGAAATGTTAATAAATGGGAGCTTCCTCAAACAGCCATCTCTTTCCTGACAATCCCCTCTGTGCATGAACCCTTACATATGGTAATTAAACATAAAAAAAAAAAAATACCATTAAAACACCCGCGGCTTATATATGTAAAAAAACAGTCAACTTTGCAGGTGCGGCTTATACACCGGTGCGCCTTATAGTCCGGAATTTACGGTAATTTCACCATTTTCATCCTCCGTGTCTGTAACGTCCCTCGTCTGTTCAAACAAAGCAATGAAAGGGAGAGCGAGCATGCAATCAGATGCAGATCAGTGCCACCATGTTCAGCTTCTTTTTCTCACGATATGAGATTTCATCTCAACGATACATATTGTCACGTTTTGATATCGCAATATATTGTGGGACGATATATTGTGACATCCCTACTATCAACCACAATGATCAATGCACTAATGCACTATGCAGGGAAACAACATGATTATGAGGCACTTCCCCACTGATGCAACCGGTGAAATTTTACTTGCATTTGCGTCGCCCACCCACATGGCATAGCACGTGTTAAAGGGCACGTGCAATATATTTTTTAACCATTTAACTGATAGTATTAATCGGTTAATGTTGAAACGGTCGATTATCGGTTAAACGGTTATCGTTCGACATCCCTAGTGTGTATTGTTTTGTCTGTTGTTACAGCGGAGTTGGTAACCAAGCTGTACGAGGCTGCGGTGAAGAAGGTCCCTAGTAGTGAGGAGTATCACTCTCACCTCTTCATGGCTTACGCTCGTGTCGGAGAGTACAAGAAGATGCAGCAGGTGAGCGAGCATCATAGAGCATGGCTGATCAATGTGAGGTCCGCGGGCCAAACTTGGCCCACGCTCCGTTTGTTTTGGCCCTCCATGGTTTTGAAAGGGGGGGGGAAACTACGGCCAACATGACTGTTTTTCAGAGGCTGTGGCGGGCTCGTTTTTAAAGCTAGCTTGATGATACATTTACCATATGAAACTAGAAGACCTATTTTAGATTGAGTTTATCATTATGCTAAAGGAGCTAAGTCAGGGAGCATTGAAGCCCCTTTCCTTAGGATTTAGAGAATTCACACCAGTCTAATCATAGCTGCCACTGATGTACTTCCGGGTCATTTAACTCGGTTAGGAACCTTCCTAACCAAAAAGAGAATTTGAATGCAGTCCATGTGTCCGCAGAATAATGAAAGGGATGTTTATGACCGACAACATCTGTACCTTACTAATTAGTGTGTACATCTTTGTCCTTATAGGCGGGAATGGCCCTCTATAAAATCGTCCCCAAGAATCCGTATTACTTCTGGTCTGTCATGAGTCTGGTGATGCAGGTATGTCATGAGTCTGGTGATGCAGGTATGTCATGAGTCTGGTGATGCAGGTATGTCATGAGTCTGTTGATGCAGGTATGTCATGAGTCTGGTGATGCAGGTATGTCATGAGTCTGTTGATGTAGGTACTGTATGTCATGAGTCTGGTGATGTAGGTATGAATCCGTATTACTTCTGGTCTGTCATGAGTCTGGTGCAGGGATTCTGTTAGCTGGCAATTGCCGGCTTTTAGCCGGTATTTATTCCTGTGGGCCAGTAAATTAAGAGGTCGCCGGCTCAATTGGCCGGTTGGAAATAAATAAATATATATATATATATATATATATATATATATATATATATATATATATATATATATATATATATATATATATATATTAGGGCTGCCACTAACTATTATCTTCATAATCGATTAATCTGTCAATTATTTTCTCGATTAATCGATTAGAAATGTCTTGTTTTGTCCACAACTCAAAGATAATATCAGTTTACTGTCATACAGGAGTAAAGAAACCAGAAAATATTCACATTTAAGAAGCTGGAATCAGAGAATTTAGACCTTTTCTCATAAAACGATTAATCGATTATCAAAATAGTTGTCAATTAATTTTCTGTCGATCAACTAATCGATTAATCGTGGCAGCTCTAATATCTACTTTTTTTTTTTTTTCACCCCACTGTTATGTGGAGTGTTTGGTGAAAAAAGGAAAAATCTAGCAGACGCTGTCTCTTTAACTGTAGTGTGCCATTCAAAAGCCGCACACTGCAGCATCAGTCCCGCGGGCGGCCGACAGCGCTTTGACTTGAAGAGATCGAAATGGCAAAGCAGACATCGCTGGGCAAGTTCTTTTTTAAATGTAATGATGATGGTGCAAGTACTTCAGCTGAGGCCAGAAAGACCTGCTACTCCTCCTGAAGAAGAAGAAGAAGAAGAAGAAACAGAAGATAGACTGCGGCCGCCGCCGCCAAAGGCAAAAAAAGACAAACGATTTAACTCAGAATGGCAGGAGAAGTTCCCATGGGTTAGGGTTAGATGTGAAAATGTGGACGGAAAAGATAAAATGTTCTGCAGCATCTGTGAAAAGGCGGGTAAGAAAAACGCCTTCACCAAAGGCTCTATCAATCTGAAAGCATCTGCACTTAGAGAGCACAGTGACTGCAGCGACCACACATCCGCTGCTCATCTAACGCCACAGCAAAGTGCCATGAAACAGCACACTGATAAAGGCACCAAGTCGAGTAGAGACGCCCTTATATCGCAGCTGAAAGTCGATTATCACATGATGACATGAATACATTTGTTGGATTATTGGATCATAGCCTTTGTTTTTTGTGTTTTATTGCTGTTTAAATGTTATTTCTGAACGTAAATTCAAACCCCAACCGAATTAATTACTTAACGAGTGGTGAGGCTCGCTCGCTTTGCACTGCAAGCACAGACCCCAGGCACTGCATAGATAATTATTTTGAAATAAACGCCAACAAAAATTATTTTAAAATTAAGATTTTGTTTGCTAAAAATATGTTATGTATTTAAAAAATGATTACATGGATCTTTTTTCAATACATTTTGACTTGGCCGGTAAATATTCTATGAGGCCGGAATTCTGGAATGTTACCGGCTGCATTGGCCGGCCAGAAAAAAGCCTAGCGGAATCCCTGGTCTGGTGATGAAGGTATGAATCCGTATTACTTCTGGTCTGTCACGAGTCTGGTGATGCAGGTATGTCATGAGTCTGGTGATGTAGGTATGAATCCGTATTACTTCTGGTCTGTCATGAGTCTGGTGATGCAGGTATGTCACGCATGTCACGAGTCTGGTGATGTATGAATCCGTATTACTTCTGGTCTGTCATGACTCTGGTGATGCAGGTATGTCATATGTCTGGTGATGTAGGTATGAATCCGTATTCCTTCTGGTCTGTCATGAGTCTGGTGATGCAGGTATGTCATAAGTCTAGTGATGTAGGTATGAATCCGTATTCCTTCTGGTCTGTCATGAGTCTGGTGATGCAGGTATGTCATGACTCTGGTGATGCAGGTATGTCATAAGTCTGGTGATGTAGGTATGAATCCGTATTCCTTCTGGTCTGTCATGAGTCTGGTGATGCATGCATGTCATGACTCATGAGTCTGGTGATGTAGGTATGAATCCGTATTCTTTCTGGTCTGTCATGAGTCTGGTGATGCAGGTATGTCATGAGTCTGGTGATGCAGGTATGTCATAAGTCTGGTGATGTAGGTATGAATCCGTATTCCTTCTGGTCTGTCATGAGTCTGGTGATGCAGGTATGTCATGAGTCTGGTGATGCAGGTACGTCATGAGTCTGGTGATGCAGGTTCGTCACGCATGTCACAAGTCTGGTGATGTAGGTATGAATCCGTATTACTTCTGGTCTGTCATGAGTCTGGTGATGCAGGTATGTCACGAGTCTGGTGATGCAGGTATGTCACGAGTCTGGTGATGCAGGTATGTCACGAGTCTGGTGATGCAGGTATGTCACGAGTCTGGTGATGCAGGTATGTCACGAGTCTGGTGATGCAGGTATGTCACAAGTCTGGTGATGCAGGTATGGGCGGGCTTTTGCAACACAGCCCTCGTCTGTACACACACACACACACACACACACTTTGGCACTCCTGAAATACTGTTATAATAATGAAGAACTGCACTTGAATGATGCTCTGTTGTGTTTGCTCTCTGCACCTGCTGTAGGCCATTTCAGCACAAGATGAGAAGCTGGCCCAGACCATGTTCCTGCCTCTGGCTGAACGCATGGTGGAGAAGATGGTCAGGGAGGACAAGATTGAAGCGGAGGCCGAGGTGAGTAGTCTGGTATGTCTAGGGCCTCACCAACAACCCCCCCCCCCCACACACAAACTCAATACCTCCTCCTAAACTCAACTGAACTCCCCCCCCCCCCCCCCCCCCCCCCCCAATTAAAATATAGCATTCTTCAGTTAAATTTTTCGGGGGGGGGGAAGGGGGGAATCTGTTTCTTGGTGTACTGTTTTTCAATTAGTGCTGTCATGAAGACTATATAATCTGATAATGAAATTGGTTTTATATTTCATCCTAATTTAAGTTGATGAAACTTGCAGACACCCTGATTCGTACTGTTAACCATTTGTGCAAAGAAGCTTAATGGTGATAACATTGCTTGTGGTATTTACTCTGCACTTGTCACTCTAGGTGCAACTGTACTTTATGATCCTGGAGCGCTTGGGAAAGGGTGTAGAGGCTCTCGAAGTGATCAGGGGCCCACTTGGGGGTAGGTGTGTGTGTGCCGTCGTAGTGTGTGTCTGATTGTTCTGAAAAATGTCTATTGGTTGTGTAATTTCTGGTATGTAGCTCTTCTCCTCACTGTGTTACTGCGTCTTCCCCACAGCGAAACTGACCAGCGAGTTACAGAGCAGAGAGAACAAGTGTATGATGCTCTACCAGCGACTACAGCGCTGGCCGGAGTGCAACGCCCTGGCCCACAAGCTGCTACTCAAAAAGTGCGTGCGAGCTCACGCCTGTCTGAGAAGACACCTTCTGAGAACATCCTCCATTCATACTTGTCAAGCATAGAGAGGCAAAGTGACCGCCTACTTCCTGCTTCAGCACTGTACCAGAGATTTTCATCCGCCATTTATTTTCCCATACACATTTCGTAAAATGCATATAAAAATAGTTTTACTGGTTCAAACCAAACGGTACAGATATATTTTTGAAACAGGAGAGATCACATAACATTTCACTGGGACCAAAACGTAAAAGAAATGCGGGTTTAAAGAAAATATTTTTTCAATGTTTTTTTTTTAAAGTTTTGGTCCGAGTGAAATGTGCTATGGTCTCTCCCGATTATAGCGTTAGCTGAACCGTTTGGTTCGACGAAGTACAACTATTTTATAAGCATTTTACGAAATGTGTATGGGAAAATAAATGGCGGATGAAAATCTCTGGTACAGTGTCAAGTCCTGCTGAAGCAGGAAGTGACGTTCCACTTTGCCTCTCTATTAACTATGACTGTTGTACAGATAATAGATGCAAACACGTGTCTCTCTTTCCAGTCCTGATGATTGGCAATTCTATCCCGCCTACTTTGATGCCCTCTTTCACCTGATAGATCAGTCGTGGAGCCCACCAGAAGGAGAACAGTGAGTGCAGAGGTTCTTTGTTTCATAAATGCAGCTGTGTGGGGGTGGCAGGAGTGGCCTTAGAGGTGCCCAAATTCTTTCCTATGAAGGGCCCAAATGAATCTGGATGGATGGTCGTGGGCCAAAAATAAATGTTGATGTTATTTGAAATGACATTCAATTATATTATTTTATAGACAATTTACATTCTTTTTTTCCCCATTTTATTTTCGATTTTTCATAACGATGCACAGACAGGACAAAGAAACACGCTCAGACACAGGAACAAAAAACATAGGGTACATATATCATCGGAATTCAACATTACAACGTGACTACCAGCCGCATAATGGGCTTATGTGCTCGTGAGAGATAGTGTGCCTGAGATCCCACGCAAGGGACCAGCCAGGCGAGTCATCCGTCACCCCCTAACCTCATCGAGGTAGGCTAGAAACGGGTTTTTCCAAATACCACTCTCCAAACAAAGATTCATGATGTCAAAAATACCGGCGAGACAGTAATGAGAGGGTTGCCGGTGAACGAATAGAGTCAGGGTTCGCAGGGTTCGCATTTATGAGATGTCGGTATGACATCATCTAACACATCGGTTACAACTGTAACTGTAATTTGTGAAGCAAATAGTGATTTATTGCATTCATGAATACTTCTACCTCCTTACTGAATTGTAGACCTTCGAATCTGCCCACTCCACCAAGCTGCAGAATGAAATAGTGTAACGAGTTGACAATTCACTCTGGTATCAAGCTAAGACAAACATGCAAAACCGCCATACAGTATATGACATGGACAAATTTGCCATTCCTACCACATGTGAAACTGTGAGATAAAACATACAGTATTTCCAAAATTCTCTGGTTTCCTGTAAAGGGAAAATAATCAACAAATCAATATGTACAAAACTCCATAAAATCGGATTATGGAAAAACGGGGTTGTGGAACTTCCTGATTTACATATTTGACCATGAGTAGTTATACTTTATGGATGCAGCTGAATACATGATCTAATCAGTAGATGTGTGTATTTATTTATTTTTGCATATTCTTTATTGCAAAGCAGGGTACAGTCTGCATAGGTACATAATCAAGCAATCGTATTTTTCATTTTTCACAAGAACAACAGCGATAATATGCGGCTTAGAATTTAGTTATCTTTTCTCCATTTTGTTATAACATCAACACACAAAAACGAACAAACCCAGACAAAACAAAAATAACTTTGATGCCCTCTTTCACCTGATAGATCAGTCGTGGAGCCCACCAGAAGGAGAACAGTGAGTGCAGAGGTTCTTTTTTAATAAATGCAGCTGTGGGGTGGCAGGAGTGGCCTTAGAGGTGCGCAAATTATTTCCTATGAAGGTTCAAAATTAATCTGGATGGATGGTCGTGGGCCAAAAATAAATGTTATTTGAAATTATATTAATTTATAGACAATCTACATTCTAAAACTAAAATAGGTCTTCTAGTATCATATGACAAAAGTATAATCAAGCTAGCTTTAAAAATGAGCCCGCCACACTCTGAAAGACAGTAATATTGGCCGTGATTGTTTTCTTTCAAAACCGAAAAACAAAACTGAGCGTGGTCAGCCATGCTTTAGATCAGAGGTTCTCAAATGTTTTTCAGCCAAGGACCGCTTACAAGATAGAAACTATACCGGGGACCCCCTCATTCTGATTTGTGATTTTGAGCTAAGCTTAATTGTTTCCACGGTAACGTGCTTGACTTTTAATTTGATAGGTTTGTTATTAGAATGTAATCCATGAACCATTTTAGATTTAAAGCATAAACTATTTTCGTTGAGCTATGAAGATTTTGCAAAAAAAAATATATATATATATTTTTTTTTATTACATTACATTTACATTACGTCATTTAGCAGACGCTTTTGTTTTGTCCAAAGCGACTTACAATATCACAATTTGTCAACAGTACAGAAAACCACTATGCAACACAATCAATGACAGCCAAGATAGTTTGAGAAGGAATAAGTAACATGTAGATTTTTTTTTTTTTTTACCTGAAACCTTTTCGCGGACCCCCTGGCAAAATGCCACGGAACCCTGGGGGTCCGCAGACCCCCATTTGAGAACCACTGCTTTAGATGGACCATCTTCAAGACAACTAAGGCATTTACCCTGCCGAGGTGTCCTTGAGCAAGACAGCTGAATCCCAACCAGCTCCTTTTGAGCCTGACCTGACCTCCATGTGGAGGGATGCAAGAGAAAACACTTTCCCTACAGGGATCCATTTTTCAGGGTTCCCACGGTCATGTAAAACCTGGGAAAGTCATGGAATTTCTAAATCTCATTTTCCAGGCCTGGAAAAGTCGTGGAATTAGTCAAATCATTGTGTGCAACGAAATTAATTGATACAGTCATCCTCAGTGGATAACCTTCCACATAATATTTTTACGGAGAATTTCTGTTTTCGATAGCTTCCATGTAATGTGAGGCAGTGACTCCAAATCAATACCAGATTGCATTACTACTACACTGGACAAAGAGAACACACCTCTTTATATTGGATTTGAATGCTGCTTGTGTTTTATATGAATACTTTTTAGTTTCAATAGCTTCCATGTAATGTGATGCAGTGACTCTAAAGCACTCAAATATAAAGAGGGGTGTCCTATGTGTCCAGTGTACAGTAGTAGTAATTCCTGCTATTGATTCAGTCACCGCCTCACATGACATAGAAATTCTATTGTGGATCCTTGAAAAGTCGTGACGTTGTATCCATGAAAATGTGGCAACCTTGTAGAATGTCACATGACACATGTAGCGTTGTATTTGAACCTGTGCCCCGTGTGTCTTCCCCTCTCTCCAGCTGTGCGGAGGGCTCAGTACATCATACTGTGGCAGAAGTGATGACATTTGTGCAAGACAGAATCAAGGGGGAGGACGGCAAAGAGTCTCGTCCGCTCCGAGGCCCCTACCTAGCCCGTCTGGAACTCATCCACAGACTGAGAGAAAGGGCCTTGACTGAGGAAAGCGAGCTAGGTACATTTCAGATTGTGAAATGAGTACACGCCCATCTTCTTTGAAGGCGTTCAGTGATTGGCTCAGCTCTTGGGCCTTATTACATGACGACCTGTTATTTGCTGTTGAACAGGTGAGCCCTTAGAGCTAATGGTGCAGTTCTTTGGGACGTTCGGCGACAAACCCTGCTGCATCACCGACCTCAAAATATACCTGCACCTGCTCTCCCCCGACCAACACGTTCAGGTAAAACACACATCCATATAGCAATATCTTTCAAACACACATCCATATAGCAATATCTTTCAAACACACATCCATATAGCAATATCTTTCAAACACACATCCATATAGCAATATTGTTAAAACACATACATCGATATATTGCAATATCGCTGAGGTCTTACTTGTGAACTGAAGTTGTGATGTCCCTTTTTTTCCTCCCCACTTAGTTCATTAACCGGCTGGGTGAAGCCGTTCCCTTGGGGGAAGAGGGAGACGAGGGATTTGCTTTTCCAGAGAATACCAAAGCGCTACAGAGACATTTGTGTGTGTGTCAGCTGAGCCGCGCGCTCGGACTGCAGCACTCTCTCGACACGGACGGAAAACTGCGGCTTATTGTGGAGCTCAAAGCTCACTTTCGTCACGGGCTACGATTTGGTAAGAGCATCCGTTTTCGCTTTCTTAGATGCTTTTTTTCATATATACCTGGCTGGCATTAACGTGTCCTGGGTCATCAGATTGTGTAGAGCAAACGCATCAAATCCAGGTGTAAAATGCACTCTGCACTCTGACTCTGTGCCTTCCGTACCCGGAACGGATCGACGGACCGGCCCCGGACCGACTTGAAAAGGTGGTCTTGGGAACGGTTCAGGCGTGCTCAGGGAAGGAACCCATCAACACAACTGTACCAAAACAGGAAGTGGACTATTTATACAGTACAGTGTGACGAGCAGTTCTCCTGTAGTTTGAACTTGTATGATCTACAAGAGGTAAATAGTAGTGAATGTATTGTTTCCTATACTGTGGCTACCTTTAATGGTATAGTGTAAAAGCGCGTTGTTGATTATTAATAGAGTAGCCGTTAGCATTAGCATAATAGACATTACCTTTGCTTTCATACCGTTAGCTTTACATTTGGACCAATATCCGACTGAATTGTCAACTCAGTGGAGTGGGTGGATTCAAAGGTTATCTAATTTTTCTGATTAGCAACACAACTCGCTTTTACACTATAACATTTAAGGTACTCACATTATAGAAAACCATACACAAACTCATATTTACCTCTTGTCGATCACAAAAGTCTAAACCGTAGGATAACTGGTCGTCACACTGTAAAGAAATAGCAGTAATCCACTTGTCAAGTGTAGCCTACTCTTCTTCTTTGTTTAGTGGCCAATTGCAAACCAACTAGGTGCATACCACCACCTACTGTATCGGAGTTTGTAGATATGTAACTGTGCCCAGGAATGGAACAACATTACTCATGTGAAAGCCGAGGGGGGGGGGGGAATCGTTCCTTATGTGAAAAAGAGCACATTTTAATGCCAGGAGTAAACATGATCTAACAAAATCTAAGCACCACCATCTGCATACAAGATGGATGGATGTTCTTATTTCTGCATGTCTCCAATAGGGAAGTCTGCCCTGAAGACGGAGCTGCAGTTTTCCGACATGTATTGTCTGATGGCGGCTCACGTTTACGTCGACCTATGGAAAGAAACGGGTGAGTCTTTCTCTCCTCTTCTCTCTTCCTCCATCTCTCAGTCTTTTTGACGATTGACGTGTGCGTAAACGCTGTGTGTCGTAGGGGACGAGAATATGGTGTGGCAGTGTTTGGGTGTCCTCCAGGAGGGTCTGTCCCACAGCCCCTCCAACGCCCAGTTCAAGCTGCTCCTGCTGCTGCTCTACTGTCGCCTCGGAGCCTTTGAGCCTGTAGTGGACCTCTATTCCAGCCTGGATGCCAAGCATGTGCAGCACGACACCATCGGGTCAGTACCTCCATTCAAACCCGAGCAGCATCAAACATATAACTAGCAATAGATCTATGAGTGTAAATATGCCCTCTCTTATCCTTAGATTGATTTGATTGATTGATTGATCTTATCCTTAGGTATCTGTTAACACGCTATGCTGAGTCATTGGGTCAGTTTGCTGCTGCCTCCCAGTCCTGTAATTTCTCCCTCAGGTTTTTCCACTCTAACCAGAAAGATGTAAGTCCATCTCATTTCTAGACGTCATTTCCACTAGTTTAGAGGCTTTAAAAGGCCAGGATCACTTGCTCATATTTTAACTTTGTCCTTCCTCTTCGTCGCCTCTTTAATTTATTCTTGTACTTCAGTTCTCTCTCCATTACAAAACTGACTAGTTTCCATCTTCTACCTGCTTGACTTCCTCCTTTGTCTTTGTCTTTGTATGCTTTGACCAGACCTCAGAGTATATCATCCAGGCATATAAGTACGGAGCGTTTGAGAAGATCCCAGAGTTCATTGCTCTCAGGAGCAGGTTGAACCAGTCGCTGCACTTTGCCCAGGTCCGCACGGAGAGGATGCTGCTGGACCTATTCCTGGAGGCAGACATGTGAGAATGCACGCACGCACGCACGCACACACACACACACACACACACACACTTAGCCTGGTAAAACCATCTGATAACGTGATCTTGCATTCTGTTTGGCTCTACTTATCAGTCTCACATTGATTTTAGTGGACGGGAGTACAGACAACTCCTTCAGCCAATCAACATCGCCAAATCCAATCCTTCAGCCAATCAGCATTGCCAAATCCAATCCAAAACCACTGGGAAGAACGGCGAAAACGGCTTTTGCTGAGAAACTCAGCTGGTGCACACTGTACTTTTGTTCTTGTTTAATTCTTGTTATTGAGTCTATTTCTGCAATAACTGCACTTACACACTAATATTAGCCTTAACGCTCCTTGCTTCGAGAGACACCATTGCTGTTTTGCCAGCGGCTACGTCGACTACGACTTGGTCCCTGATTGGACCCATTACATTCTAATTTCAGGAAATGGATGTGAATGGCTGGATGTCCAGAATGGGAGGTCACTTTATCAGGATGGTTTTACCAGGCTAACTTGACGCTGATCCCTAGAGCTGAATTCCTATCATATGTGTGTGTGGTGTCTTCTTGTGTTTTTCCAGTGTGTTGAGTTTGGAGGAGAGTGTGAAGGCCATGGGTCTGTCCCCAGAGGAGGATGACATTCCCTGGGATACCATGAGGGACAACAGAGACCTGACCGTCCTGACCAGCTGGGACCCGAAAGACCGGTGCATATTTTCACAACATGTTTGCAAGAACAAAGCACGTGTGCGCAGTGAGAAAGTGCTGTAACTTTAACGTATCCGTGTGTGCCTGTTCCCTGTTGCTGTTCCCTCAACGTATCTGTGGTGTGCCTGTTCCCTCAACGTATCTGTGGTGTGCCTGTTCCCTTCACAGACATTTGACTGAGGAGCACAGGCATCTGTCTCTAGAGGAGGAGTCCGTTTGGCTGCGGATACGCTCACTAACGCTGCGCCTCCTTGCCTCATTGGCCCTGCTGGGACACGCCCCCTCGCAGCAGAACTCCCAGATAGCCAATGAAAATGGAGTAGGAGACAAGACCTCCATCCTCAGTAGCCTGCTCTCCCAGCTCGACCAGACTCTACAGACAGCAGTTCAGATAGCAGAGAAAAGCACACAAGTACGTTTGATTGATTTTAATAAATGCACATATAATATTGAATATTGTCAATAAATGAGCATCTTTGGCATTAGCAACCTGCCTCTGAATGACACAGTGCATGATGATGTTGAGTGACATTAGGGCCGGGTACCAAAGGTCAGTACTTTCTTGCAATGACTAAATCGGGTCGAAACACGCTGAGTTAACCGGTGCCAAATTTCAATACTTTTGTATTGTTCTGGTTCAACCAATCTCCAACCGTGACGAGACTTTACAGAGGAGCATATTCATGCGCAACACAAACTTGCACAACACTGGATTGACGCGGTGCAGGTGACTGACTCTCGTCCTCTCTGTTTTTAGTCATCTTGCTAAACTGAACTAGAACAGAGCTTCAACTCATTTTGGTATGAATGGCTTATAGGTTGAGGCAATGTCTCGTCATAGACGCCGGGATAGCTGGCTCAGCCTGGCTGGGGGCATGGTCAGGGTGGGGTAAATCCCCCGTTCTATCCATTCAGCAAAGTTAGAATTTAGCTGCTAGCCCAGCCCAGGCAGACACGATCAGGGATTTGACCACCGCAGTAAACGCACATCTGAACAGACGTCTTGTGTTCTGCTCTAGAACCCCCAAACCTGTAGTGTAGAGCCGCAGCACCTTCCTTTGGTGAGTCAGCCCATTGGGCTATATGGGCGGTTTTACCCCACTCGCGCGCCAGCCGTATAACATTTTGTGGGTGTTCCCACACATGCCGACTGTCTCTATTAGCCGGACAAGTCAGACCCATGGAATGCTAGGCAAGCTCTGCCTCCTAGAGTCTGACATCTGCGCGTGGGCTAATTTCATTATTCTGGCAAAAACAACGGCTACTTTTACTTCCCGGAAAAATGTGTGTGGGTCTTATCTCTCTTCCTGCAGTTCAGTTCAGGACCATTTAAAATCAATATGGCATGGCCATCTCTATACTAGAGATTGTGTAAATATACTCTATACTAGAGATTGTGTAAATATACTCTATCTTGCACATGCAAGCTGAACTTAAAAATAAAAACTCCCCTGTACACTGCGTTTACTCACTTTGCATCAAAAAGTGCTGGGGAAAATAGTACTGATTTGGTAACCGGAACCCGTACCAGTACCAAAAAGGTTCAAATGATGCCCAGCCTCAAGTGGCTCACACATGGGTTGATTATTGATGACAAGGTAGAAAATGATGATGATTGTATGATGCAGTAAGGTAGAAAATGATGATGATTGTATGATGCAGTAAGGTAGAAAATGATGATGTTTGTATGATGCAGTATCCATTCCTGGGACCCCCCTCCACTCGCCTGGCTCCAGCCCTGTCCAGTGGGAGCTGTCAGTGCCAGGTTGCTGCCCTCCAGCTGTCTGTCCATCTACAGGAGCTGGAGACCGTTGGACTCGGTAAGGAGGACAGATGGAAATGACATGAAATCGCGCTACGGTATCTGGATTCACCTGTTGTTCATCCGGTTTCGGTTGTGTTTTGTTTCAGACGAGTCATCGGAGCTTCAAACCCAGATCTGTAACAGTTTCAAGTCATTAGTAGTACAGCTTCAAGGTATGTTCCCAGCTTGATTGCTTGCTTTCTAGCGCAGTCAGCAAAAACAAGAGTAATAAATCATAGACCAACACTGGGTCTATCCTGTCTTACACTTTTCTCCTCTCTCTTTGTATCCCCAGAAATACTGAATAAATGCAAAGGAGATTTATTGGAAATGAAAGACAGCAGATTAAAAACGTGGCCCTTCTTATTAGAAAACCTAGTCTTCTTTGTTGAGGTGAGACATCTGTGCTGTCTTCCAGACATAGGGAGACACGTGTGACTGAGGTATTCTGTTTATTTCCTCCCTGCATTATACTGTATCAGTGATGTTGTGGTGCCCCTCTGCCAGCCATTGTACTGCTGAACTAAAGCGAACATGTTGTTATCCACCAATAGACAAGTAACGTGTTGTTATCCACTATAGACGGTGTGCATAGTCTTCTGGATGGCTAGTTACTGTGCGAAGGTCCTCCGACCACTCAAGGCCAGTCTACAGAAGAAGAAGAAGAAGAAAAAGGACACCAACACGGCACTGGTACACTTCCTTGTTTTTAACCCTTTCATATGCTTGATAGATGCACCCATCCATGGACTCAACAGCTAATGCAGCTCTGATAGAACCACAGTGAACGGACCCGCGCACCCGGTTATGGCTGCTACACACTACCCGACACCACACAACTGTCTTGTCTTGTAATCTGGAGTTTTTAGGTCAGATTTATGAAGTCAAATAGGTAATAGAATGATCTTAGTAAACATCTTAAGAGTTGCATAGCTACTTAAATGCTTTTTAGCTTTGTTTTGTTGTTGTGGGACAGCAGTTTGTACCCATTTGTAAGAATGACTTCCTCCGTCAGACCATCGCCCCGGCCGTGTCTGCCTCACTACGCTCTGCTCTCCCGACACGACCAGATATTTAGCAGGCTAGATCTCCGTCGGACCTCTGTGACTCGTCGGCGAGCACTCGGGGGGGGGGGGGGGGGGGGAGGAGCTCCCGGCTCGCGTCTTTGAACAGTTCACACTTAACAAGCGAGCGCCGAGCCAACGTGATTTGCCTCTGATCTGGGGGAGTTTGTCGCCGAGCTCCAAAAACACCTCGCCGAGGGCTCGGAGCGTCTAGTCTGAACTAGGCATTAGAGAGCTTTACACACCTCGTAACTCAGCCGCTTAGAGGGCTTTACCCCCCTTGTACATCTCCACTGATGGCTTCTCTGTCCTCCAGCCGGCAGTGGTGTGCGGGTTCCAGGAGCTGACGGGGAGCTTGCAGGAGCTGCTTACCCAGGCGTTGGAGCATATAAAGGTGCAGGAGATCGGCGCGACGGCCCTCAACCTGGCCAGTATCACCTTGGAGGGACCCACAGAGGTAGGTGTGCTTTTACAGACGCAGATTTTCTCTCATCGCCCGAAGCGTCCCTTCCCTTCATTTGTGTGCCCTTTTTTTCCCCAGGAGGAAAGCTCGTTTACCAAGGCTGCTATGGACAAGGTGCAAAGCAGTTACCTGCGCTCGCTACAAGAGGTGGGAGATCTGCTGAAGAAGAGAGCAGAAACTCTAAAGAACCTCAAGATCTGAACACCATCGCACACCCCCAATCAAAGATTACTATCCCCCCACCATCACCCTCCAATGCCCCACACCACCATCTTAGTCAGCCCACCAACTAATCTACACAAGGCCTACTCTCCCTGCTCCTCCCAAATACCCCCTCCACCCCCATGCCCACTCTTTTTTTCTTCTTCTTCTTCAATTTCTCGCCTACTTCCTTATCCGCATATTTCCCGCTCTAGGTTTGACGAGGTCTCAGTCTCCTTCACACACACACACACTCGCACGCATACACACAAGGTCCTTTCAGTTACAAAGCAACAATGGCGGCGCTGCGCTCTGAAACCCGTTATTTCCACGCCACGACAGCTTTCCGCTGCATTGAGCGAAGCTGCCGGCGCGCTAGGTGAACACTTTGAGCACGGCGTGCTGTGAGGAATACCCGTTGCCATAGAGACGAGGAAAACAACTTAGTCAGAAGTGCAGCGCAAGTCGCGTGGTATCTGAAAGGGACTCTACTCGCTCACACACACCTCTGGAACATTCACAACTCTTATAGCACATCACCTTGTAAGTTACTCATGACTTTATACAGCAATTCTAAGTGAAAATGAGTTTTTTTTTTTTTTTTTTTTATGAAATAGAGCAAAATAGAAAAATGAATAAGCAGTTTTAGATCTAACTACTCTAATAAACTATTGTATATAGTCTGCAGATTAAACTACAATGACCACAACTCCTTTACTGAATGGGAAGATAGAGTAAAAAGACAATAAACCACTATTCCCTTTAGTTGTATCCCCCCCCCCCCCCCCCCAAGTGACGCCAAGAACAAGCGAAGTCCCTCTAGCAAAGTACCCCCCCCCCACACACACACACACACACACACTGAGGTCGCCACTAGGAAAAGGGGGCTTCTTCGTTTGAGTGGGATGCTTTTCCAGCTGCATCTGCGGGAGCAAGCAGGCACAAAATCAGCATCAAAGCATCAAATCTCCCAACTGGTCAGAGTGCAGACTGATGCACTCGATGGAGCCCTGGCATAGGGCAAACAGTAGAAGGCCTTTGGACTGAACTTTACCCATTGAATTTATTTGTGATTTTCCTTTCTTTTTTTGCTTTCTGTATCTTGTGCGTTGCTTCGGTACTGAAAGTGGAACCACCTCTGTAGTCGCAGTATTATAAAGAGCAAGGATAGGATAAGCTACATCACTGGGATATTCCTTTTAAAAATTCAGAATCTCAGTCGAATTCCCGTCTGATGCCGGTCATGTGACATGCCTGTCATGTGAGACATGCCGGTCATGTGAGACATGCCGGTCATGTGACATGCCTGTCATGCAGTTTGACCTCGCAACAAGAATCAGGCATGGATCAAATAGTCAGAATCCTTTAAATTTGTATGCGTTTTAAAAGTCTGACTGAAACTATTCAAATTATTTAAGAGACCCTGTAGGATTATATTATGACTGTTTCCTACTCAGATCTTTTATGAGGGAAGTTCACCACAGTCTCTCGTGACACCGCAGCTATGAAAAATATCTTTATGGCAGCAGTATTTCTCCATCTTCTCAGTTGATCAATTGAAATCGACTCAGTCGACGAACTAAGATCAACTCAGTTGATGAACTAAAATCAACTCTACAGTTTCTCATACATAATCATGTTTATATTGAACACCCCCCTTTGATTCTAAGCCTGAGTAGGCCTATAACAAATATAAAATTGACGCATTTTCGAGAGGAAAAAGCAAAAGTTGCGTGTGTTGGGAATACATCCCAGAATAATCAAGAGGATTTTGTCGATTTTGATCCAAATCTGATCACACGCTAGAGATAGACGATTATTCTCCGCAAATAGGCAGTTCTTGTTAGAATTATATTTCATTGTGAAAAGGCTCTCCCTAAACCGCTTAAGGCCAGAGAGGTGTGTTTCACAGAGAATTTAACATTGGACCTAATTGTAAATAAATGTGATGGCAACCTTTTGAGGACATTGTGAGTGTGCAAGGACATTAGTGGAACGTGTGTTTTGAAAGCAGCCACAGTAGATATACAGATTTTGTCATGTATTTATGTTTTTGTCATTTCCCCCTTAGTCACCCACCTTCTCATGAAATTCTCATAAACCAAAATGATTTATATCTCTTCTCAGTCTGTATACAAAATGTATAACAAGACCTTCTGTTGTTGAAGCATTTTTGACCGGTGGAAATTGGAAACCAAATTTAGATATGACCCATGAGAGACAGTAAGCAGACGTTTACAAATACTAGCACCACCAAGGAGCACTGTAGACTGACTATTGGCACTGCAGGTCGTGTAGAATTGGGTTTTCTTGATTTTACTATTATTTTTATTCTGAAATTGAAGAGTAATGAGAAAATGTAAGCCTCCCCGTTCCCCTGACAGACACACCTCTACAAATATAGATGGGAAGACTCACGCCCAACTGCTCGAAATGAACCGTGACTGCAAAGATGCTTGTGATCCAACTAGATGTTTTGTTGTGGTTCAGAATAATGGTTGACAATCTGGAGTGTCATCTCACCTTTTCCTTCTTTTGTTAGAAAATGGGAAAACAAAAACACTGGAATGTCAAAGCTTTTTTAAATAAAATGAGTAAATATGAGATTCATTTTGTCATGGTATGTACCGTTTGTTTGTTTGTTTACCTACCATTGTTGTCACTTGAGTTTGTCAATAATACAATACAGTATATCAGTCTACCTTCTGTGATTATTTTCCTGGTCCACAGAAGAAAAAGACTGATGACAGAGGAGACCAGAGGGACAGAATGTAGGGAAACAGTGGCTGGATGAGTCCAGAAGGAGGCGGTAATGCAACATAAAGGATGCCAACTGCCATAAACCATCACAGAAGAAGAATATTATTTTCCTGTAGGGGGCAGCAACATGCTTGAGATGGATTTTTTTGGTCTAAAATTGTATATGAAGAAGAGAGCACATCCTATAAACAGCTGGGAATAATAACGTTACAGACGGGAACCAAATCATAGCTGATCAAACCACAGATAATATCAACATAGAAATGTAGATAATTGTTACGGACGGCGACGTAACTTCAAGGCATCGCCTGCCTTCTTTGGCTATCTTGCTAGGTAGAGTTAGGATCTGAATGTGGATGCTAACTAACGTTAGCTTGCCAGGCTTCTGACTAGCTAACGGTATAGCTACGTGCTGGTGGCTGGCTGTCATCGTTTGTTTTGTTTTCTCCAAAAAATTGTCGTTTGCTTCATAACACATGAGTGTGTCTCTGGTCGTTATCCGTTTGGAATTAGCCGACCAGTCTCCTTCTCCACAAGCTTTCCAGTACTCAGCTGGTGAGTTTATATCGCAGCACTAGTAACGTTGCATTCACTGGTGTTTAGGTGAAGACCATGCTATAGCCTACCGTTGTTGTGACAGAAACTTGCTCCAGTGACTCAGCAGTGTCGCAGTAGTAACACCGTTTTGTGGATAGCTTGTGCTTTGTGCAAATGCTCTCAAACAATTGACCCTGTCAGTCAGTTCATCGCTTCAGTGGATGTTGTTTTTGAACAACTAGAACAACATTATATTGTGGTGATTGTGTATGAATGCCCATCGTGTGTGTGTGTGTGTGTGTGTGTGTGTGAGAGAGAGAGAGATGGTGGGGGGGGGGGGGGGGGGGGGGTGAGGTGTGTGTAGCCCAGTTTGTCCAATGAAGCCCATAGAAACTGAGGCCTGTCGCTGCATCTCTTCTCCCCTGCAGTTGAAGGCATGTCAGAGGAGGAACTGCAGGAGAAGGCTCTGGGCTTGGCCAAGCTCTCCCTGGCCGGAAAGACGGAGCTGGAGCGAACAGCTGTCCTGCACCAGCACATTGGTAGCAGAGCCATGGGAGACATGGTCATTGAGACCTTTGAACCTAATCCAGGTAAGCACGTCCCTTGCATTCACATTCACACACATGACAAAAATGCTCTTAAACCTAGACGTTTGAAATGAACAGAACCGTGTCGGGCCTCTACTGAGTCTTTCTTTTTTACGATTGAGTTTCCTCCATTTTGACTGCTCTAGATAAAGGAGGGGGTGAAGACACTGGAGACACAGGAGATGGGGACAGTGAGTCTCAGGCTGCAAAGAGCGACTCGGACAGTAAGGAGGGCAGCGAGAGTTCACAGGACGTGACTGCAGACGCAGGCACGTCTCCGGACTCGCCCTCCAAGCAGCTGCCAGACGAGATCTCTTTCTTCAGCGGGAACCCCTCCGTGGAGATCGTCCACGGTATCATGCACCTCTACAAGACCAAGTGAGTCACGCCTCGTATGTATTCATTGGCTGCTTTAAAACAGCTATGATGGACTTTCATTTTGTGTTGATTGTAGCGGCCCCTGTGTACAAAAGCGGTACTGTTCGCCCCGGAAGGAAAACTGCATTTCCTGAACGCCGAGGCTCCTCCCGCTGTCTCCAGCGGGCTGTCTGAGCCGTGACAGGCTGTGCAGGGCTTCTCCCTGTCAGCAAGCCTCCCCTGCTGTTTGATTTACTGCATAAGGTTAACGTCACTGCTTCATCCTGCTGTTTGATTTACTGCATAAGGTTAACACATCACTGCTTCATCCGACGGCAGGGACAACAATTATAACCAGTTTCACACAAACGTGACATGTGACATGTCATGTGACATGTCATGTGACGGACACTATGTCCGGTCATGTGACGGACACTATGTCCGGTCAGCGCACAGGATTTAGAAAAATGATATAGGACTCGCTGATGGTCTCATTTGCTGTTGTAGGTATAGGTAAGATGTGAGGCGTCACTATTACATTTAGACTGTTATATAACCAGTTAAAAGTTTCTCGTAACCGCTTTAATCGAGTATCTATGCTATTTCAACCAGTGGTGTAGTCTACCTTTTTTCAGAAGGTATACTGACTCTGACACCGTCTTCGGCCGGAAGTGGGCGGACATTCGACCAATTTTTTGTTGTTGTTGTTCCTCCCCAAATTTACAGAATAGCTTCAGCTAGTGTCCTCTAGAGAGAGAGTGCCGTCCGTCAGCGGAGGTCGGAGGACCAAAATGCGAGACTCATTAGCCAATGAACAGC
Source organism: Poromitra crassiceps (assembly GCF_964638095.1). Lineage (NCBI taxonomy): Eukaryota > Metazoa > Chordata > Actinopteri > Beryciformes > Melamphaidae > Poromitra > Poromitra crassiceps. The sequence goes on along the minus strand of NC_139627.1, from coordinate 17,358,625 downwards.
CAGGAATGGGTCTCGCGCTACTTTTGCATGCTAAAATCAAGCTGATAATGTACAATTTGATTCAAGGGATGAAAAACCCTTTCAAAGTACAACACAAACCGTCTTATTTTGCTGCAACTCGACAGTGCTGCTTTTTTTACTCAAGAGTTCCAGGACCTTACTTCCTGGAAAAAAACTGATCCATTGGAGGGAATGGAGTTGTCGGAACTCTTCTATTATACGGCTCTGGCTTCAGCTATCAGCTTCATCTTGCTTCTTCGGTCGCTATTCTCTCTCCTGAAGATGTGTTTACCGACGGGGAGAAAGCCCCACGTGATAGGCACCCGTCAATCTCTCTCTCTCTGCTCAACGCTGTAACACCATTTTATTTTGAAATTCAGTTGACTTTGCCATTTCCCACGGATATTGTCGCGTTTTTCTTTCATGGCTTGACAGAAAAAGTCTGCCTTCACGCGCCTAGTCGGCTTGAAAATAGAACTCACGTAAAAATCGGCGCAGCTCAGGCGAGGCGTGGGTACACGGAAGGTTCACGTTGAGGCGCCCTGTGTACACAGCCTCATTGACTAAAAAGGACGCCTATTTAAAAGCGTGGGTAAAGGCAAGGCTTGGGTGCTGTGTGTGAACGTAGGGTAACACACAGAGCGCACAGGGTGAATTTTATGAATGGAAATTGAAAACGATACGTATCATAGCGCATTTCCCAGTGCGCATACGCAAATCTGAGTCATTTCGCAGTGTGTATACTGTATACTGCGTATACCTGCGTATCACGTAGACAACACCACTGATTTCAACATGATATGATGATTTATTATACTTTCTTTCGCAGCAAAATGACATCACTGACTGAAGATGTGAGACGTAGCGCCATGCTGTGCATTCTGACTGTCCCTGCTACCATGACCAGCCACGACCTCATGAAGCTCGTGGCGCCCTTTAATGATGTCATGGAGCATATGAAGATCATACGGGACTCCACCCCCAACCAATACATGGTTCTGATTAAATTCAGTACACAGGTAAGGTCGCAGCGTCAATGCTCCTGGAGTGGTACCTCCGCCGATGAAGACCCACGTCTGCCTGTTTGTCTGTTGAAGGATCAGTTGATTAGATTTTGGTAATGATCTGGATCTGGGATGTCTGCCATTCAACCCTGATCGTTTCTTCTCCGTGTCTCTGGACAGGCAGACGCAGACAGTTTCTACACAGCGTGTAACGGCAACCAGTTCAACTCCATAGAGGAAGCAGTGTGCCAGCTGGTCTATGTGGAGCGGGCCGAGGTCATCAAGTCTGAGCAGGTGTTTATTTACCCAAGATGAGATTTCTTACTCATCACTCTATATTATTCTATATTTTAGAAATGGATTCTCCAGATTATTCTCATTTTTCTCATTTGTTTTATTGCATACAGTACATCTTGATACTCAGTTATTGTTTTTATTTTAATACTGTCCTTATTTTCTTTCTTCTTTCCATTTTTACTTTGTCTCAAGATGTTCTACTAGAGTTTTGCTCACCCTACAGTCTGTGATTGATATTTTAATACTAGTAGTTCATACTGTATATTCCTGCCTAATACTGTATGTTCTTGTGTTGTTATTGTCAGTTGCACTATGGTTAAATACCCCCATTTGCCCTATTGTTGTTTTATTCTATTGTCTTTGCTGTGTCCTCATGTTTTTCAATGCCATCTGATCTTGTAGACACAATATGAATGGCAGATTCAGACCCCCCGTCATCCAAATTGTGCTCTAAACTTCTTTTGCGATTGTTCTTTTTCTATTTGTCCATTGCACAGTTGGCCATGGCTGTCCATCCCTGATCTATTGTACTGCACGTTCTCTCTCGCTCTCCCTCTCTCCCTGTCTCTCTCTCTGTGTGTCTCTCTCTCTCTCTGTCTCTCTCTCTGTGTGTCTCTCTCTCCCTTTCTGTATTCCCGTCCGCCCCCTCTCACCCACTCGTTCGTTGCTCCGCCCTCCTCAGGGAGCCAGTCTGCCGGTGATGGAGTTGACCGAGCTGCCTAAGTGCACCGTGTGCCTGGAGAGAATGGACGAGTCGGTTAACGGCGTTCTCACCACTTTGTGCAACCACAGCTTCCATAGCCAGTGTCTCCAGCGCTGGGAAGACGCCTCGTGAGTAACACACGCACACGCACACGCACACACACACACACACACACACACACACACACACACACACACACACACACGCACACGCACACGCACACACACACACACACACACAGCACAACAATACCCCTAGGAATGACCATATTATCATGTCAGTTCCTCACATAATGTTAATTTGCGATCAACGCTGACATCGCATGTAGATACAAAACTAATAAAGCAATGAAATGAAGGGAGCCTTTCCACCACTGACAGAATCACATGCTTTGAGCTTTTCAGCAGACTCTCCTGGTGTCCAGTGGTTATTTCTCCATGCTTCATGTCACTCATGCCTTTTGTGTTCGGCCTCCGCTTTGCTCCATTCTTCTCTGGGACAAAAGGAAAGACCGTTGACCACGGTTGTGACAATAGAGGCGTTTTGCAGCGGCCGGTGGTCCTGGTGTGTGTATCTGCTCTGTTCTTCTTCAGGTGTACTGGTGTGTGTATCCATGAATATCTGCTCTGTTCTTCTTCAGGTGTCCTGGTGTGTGTATCTGCTCTGTTCTTCTTCAGGTGTCCTGGTGTGTGTATCTGCTCTGTTCTTCTTCAGGTGTCCTGGTGTGTGTATCTGCTCTGTTCTTCTTCAGGTGTCCTGGTGTGTGTATCTGCTCTGTTCTTCTTCAGGTGTCCTGGTGTGTGTATCTGCTCTGTTCTTCTTCAGGTGTCCTGGTGTGTGTATCCATGAATATCTGCTCTGTTCTTCTTCAGGTGTCCTGTATGTCGGTACTGTCAGACACCAGAACCCGTCGAGGAGAACAAGTGCTTTGAGTGTGGCGTGCAGGAGGTAACTACTAGCACTTACATCTATTCCCGTCTCGACCGGGTGTTGATTTTAAGCCACTTCACCGTTTTGTATTTAATTGAATCCTTTCTTGTCACGCGCTGCTGTTTGGTCTCCCCCCCGTAGAACCTGTGGATTTTTCTGATCTGTTTGGTCTCCCCCCGTAGAACCTGTGGATTTTTCTGATCTGTTTGGTCTCCCCCCGTAGAACCTGTGGATTTGTCTGATCTGCGGACACATCGGTTGTGGTCGCTATGTCAGTCGCCACGCCTACAAGCACTTTGAGGAAACGCAGCATACTTACGCCATGCAGCTCACCAACCACCGTGTCTGGGACTACGCAGGAGGTACACAGTGTGTGTGTGTGTGTGTGTGTGTGTGTGTGTGTGTGTGTTGGTATGGCCCACAAATGTATAGCTATTAAGTCTACTGTACTTTAGACTAATAAAACTACTTTTGAGGGGAGAGGTTTAAAAAGATCTTTCTCCCTATCCCCTAGGGCTAATTTTATTATTAAGTCTGTATGTGGAATATACAGCTACACCACTTCCCCCGGCAACCTGGATATAATGAGTTCACACAGGTCCTTGACATCCTTGAAAAAAATCAAGCCCTTAAAAAGTTTTTGAAAATAGACATACCCTAAATAGACATGGGTCATTGAAAGTGCCTGAATTTATATATTTTGCGCAAGGATAGAAATCGAAGTTGTGGGAACCCTGTAATGTACAGTAGGTATGTGTGTGGCACCATGGCAGTACATTGACCGCCCAGCCCATGGTGACCTGTGTTGTAGATAACTATGTGCATCGGCTTGTGGCCAGCAAGACCGATGGGAAGATGGTGCAATTTGAATGTGAGGGACAGGGAGACATCTGCCATGCGGAGAAGATAGACGCTCTACAGCTAGAGGTAAGTGAGAAGATAGAATAGATGTGTTTTTGGTTTGCTCTCTTTGTTAGACCAACACTCAGAAATGCCCTAACGCTCCTTCGTTGTCTGCAGTACTCCTACCTGCTGACGAGTCAACTGGAGTCTCAGAGGATCTACTGGGAGAATAAGATCGTTCATCTGGAGAAAGAAACCGCTGAGGAGGTACTGAGAGCTAAGCTTAACGTCAAGCTTTGATACCACTCTCAAGTCTTTGAGCAAGTTTAGTTGAGTGCAATAGCTGATCTCGAAGACTCAAACTCCTGTGTTTGTGTGTGTGTGTGTTTCAGATCAACAACATGAAGGCTAAGTTTAAGGAGACCATAGAGCGCTGCGATAACCTGGAGCGAAAGCTAGGGGAGCTATCCAAGGATAAACAGGGCATGGATAAAATGTGAGTGACACTGTCAGTCTACACTCAGATGGATAAGACTGGAAAGATGACTGGTGTGTCCGTCTGACACACCAGTCATCTTTCCAGTTTGATCCATCAATGTTTTGTTCCTGTGGTTACATTCAACATCTTCACACTGTCTCCTCTTCTTCTGATCAGTCATAATAGTCATAATCCAGCCATACCAAGGCAAGGCGTTTGTATAGGACATTTCATACACACAGGCAATTCATAGTGCTTGACATGAAATGGATCAAAAGAAAATAGCAGCGTGTTACAAGGTAAACTACAAGACCCAAAAGGCCACAGTGCATATTTTTACTTTGTGAGTGAATTCATATGCATACTTAGATCTTAAATTATGCACTAACTGCTCAGATCTGAATAAACTCAAAGTATATAGTCTCACTGCACAATATTTAGTGAACCATTTTCTGTTTTAGTCGAACTCTTAATAACAATTGGAATTCCTATCTGATAGACACACGGTAATGACTTCCTACTATCTGATAGACACACCGGTAATAATAACTTCCTACCAGATAAGTGGCAATTTTGCTGTGCAAGTAAGAGCCTGTAGTCAGCTCTGCTAATTAGAGGTGTGTTCACCTGCGAGCCAATCCCAACTCTGTGCTTTACACACACACACACACACACACACACACACACACACACACACACACACACACGCACACAATGGAAACTTTGCTTCAAAGACACAATCCCTCCTGATCTCCTGAGTGTATCACACACCAGTTGAACAGTCTACATCTCTGCCTTCAGGTGTAGCCAGTTGAACAGTCTATATCTCTGCCTTCAGGTGTAGCCAGTTGAACAGTCTATATCTCTGCCTTCAGGTGTAGCCAGTTGAACAGTCTATATCTCTGCCTTCAGGTGTAGCCAGTTGAACAGTCTATATCTCTGCCTTCAGGTGTAGCCAGTTGAACAGTCTACACCTCTGCCTTCAGGTGTAGCCAGTTGAACAGTCTACACCTCTGCCTTCAGGTGTAGCCAGTTGAACAGTCTACATCTCTGCGTTCAGGTGTAGCCAGTTGAACAGTCTACATCTCTGCCTTCAGGTGTAGCCAGTTGAACAGTCTACATCTCTGCCTTCAGGTGTAGCCAGTTGAACGGTCTATATCTCTGCCTTCAGGTGTAGCCAGTTGAACGGTCTACATCTCTGCCTTCAGGTGTAGCCAGTTGAACAGTCTATATCTCTGCCTTCAGGTGTAGCCAGTTGAACAGTCTATATCTCTGCCTTCAGGTGTAGCCAGTTGAACAGTCTATATCTCTGCCTTCAGGTGTAGCCAGTTGAACAGTCTATATCTCTGCCTTCAGGTGTAGCCAGTTGAACAGTCTACATCTCTGCCTTCAGGTGTAGCCAGTTGAACAGTCTACATCTCTGCCTTCAGGTGTAGCCAGTTGAACGGTCTACATCTCTGCCTTCAGGTGTAGCCAGTTGAACAGTCTACATCTCTGCCTTCAGGTGTAGCCAGTTGAACAGTCTACATCTCTGCCTTCAGGTGTAGCCAGTTGAACAGTCTATATCTCTGCCTTCAGGTGTAGCCAGTTGAACAGTCTATATCTCTGCCTTCAGGTGTAGCCAGTTGAACAGTCTACATCTCTGCCTTCAGGTGTAGCCAGTTGAACAGTCTATATCTCTGCCTTCAGGTGTAGCCAGTTGAACAGTCTATATCTCTGCCTTCAGGTGTAGCCAGTTGAACAGTCTACATCTCTGCCTTCAGGTGTAGCCAGTTGAACAGTCTATATCTCTGCCTTCAGGTGTAGCCAGTTGAACAGTCTATATCTCTGCCTTCAGGTGTAGCCAGTTGAACAGTCTATATCTCTGCCTTCAGGTGTAGCCAGTTGAACAGTCTACATCTCTGCCTTCAGGTGTAGTCAGTTGAACACTCGCGTGGGGAAGCTCAGCCAGGAGCTGAAGGACGAGCAGGAGATGAACCGCTGTATGAGATCCAATCAGCTCGAGCTCCAGGCCCAGCTGGCAGAGGAGGAACGCAAAGCGAGAGAGAGTGGTGAGTACCAGGTCAAAATACAAACACACCCTTCAAAGGACTTTTTCCAAGTCATGATGACACCTTACGGGATTTCCAGGTGTCCAAGAGGCTCGTCTCTAGAAGACGCTGGTCAACATTTTCTTCATAAAATATGAAAAAAACCTTGCTACTAGCTGAAGCAGACAGTGAATGGTCATCAGGTCATGTTTATTGTCCCCTCCCTGAGGCAGAGGTACTCACTGTCACCGGCTTCGTACATCATGGCCCAATCCAATCCCCGGACTTCACCGCACCTGCAGACTCACCTGCAGACTCACCTGCAGACTCACCTGCAGACTCACCTCCAGACTCACCTGCAGACTCACCTGCAGACTCGCATACTTTGCGGTCGCCTTCCCGGGGCTCCAAATATACACTTCATCCAGTCCACAAGGGGGCTCAAGCGGGCTTTCTGCAGACTTCCAGACAGAGAGTCCTCTTGGGGTGCAGACTTTGCCAGACCAGACTTCACTGATTTAATTACCCACAATTCATTGCAGTACGCATGTGACGACGTAGGTTTTCCACTTGCCAAACAAAATGAACTTATTATGAATGTGTAAAACAATTGCCTACCACATCATCATGACACAGAAATATGTAGAAGCACAGGCCATCGAGCGAATCAAAATGAATTGTGTTATTGTAGTCTTTAGGCCTGTCTATTTTTTTTTACCTTTATTTATACAGGGGGAGTCTCACTGAGAGCAATGCTCTCTTTTTCAGGAGTGCTCTGTTCACATCCACACACACATTCATACCTGGAAGCTGACCAGTACAACCACAGTCTGATCTGCTGGCCACTGAGCAGCTCCACTATCAGCGGCTTAGTTGTAGCCCTGTCTCTGACACAGACATCATGACGTTGATCAGCCATGGCACGTGATCATGGCACGTGATCATGGCACGTGATCATGGCACGTGCGACTGAAGACTCGCGAGGGCTCAGTCCACAGGTCTGTGCGCTGGACGTTTGGATTGGGTCCATCGTTCTGGCTTTGTTCAGCCACTACTGCCATTGCATCATGTTTCACCACGTGCCAGCAGCTTCACCAAATCTAGCATCTCCATCTCCGATGCTGTATCTCACTGCTCCTTCTACAGCCTGAGCAGCACAGGAAATGTATGTTCAATTTTGAGTCAGCCAGCTGCCTGGTCGTCTGTCAGCTCAGCTTGCTACCATCTACTACTGCTAGCATCCAACCAATCAGTCAATATAATGCCAGGCTCAAGAAATATATCCAGTATAGCAGGTCGGGAAGGAGGGGTGCCAGGAATGCTCGGTTGGAATGTTTCGTTTGGCTACACCCGTTTACCCTTTGCACCGCCTGTTGTTTTTATTCATTTGTTTTTTTACATTTAGACTGACATCTTAGGAATTGTCTTAACACTTATCTAGATCGACTTGTAATGAATGAGCAGGTCGGGGTTTGGTTCTTTTTCTCAAGGACACTTCAACTAGCCTGGTAAACCAGCCGGTCACGTGGACTCACATTTCATTTCGTTCTGCGGCACCGTCTGGCCTCAAGCTCTGGGAGGGCTTTAAGCAGAAGCTGCAAAGTGGATGAGCCAATCAGCGACTGCGCTCAGTGCCCTGTGATTGACAGCGCAAGTTGGCCAATCAGGAACGACACTAGCACTGCACTAACAAAACAATAATGGCCGCCTCCCTGCCTGTCCGTCTCTGTCCGTCTTTTATTGTCACACGAACACCACAATACATGCATGCGGCCACAACACACTCATGCTGACGGTGGCCGGTGAAAAGTGTCCTCTGCATTTAACCCATCCAGGCATGTCCTTTCCTCCGGGGGGCCGGCCAGGAGCAGTGGTCGCTTTCTCGTACAGCGCCCGGGGACCAACTTCGGATGTTGTCGTCACTGGTCGGATGACGATGACGATCTGATCTTCTGCATGTTTTTGGTGGGGGGGTTATATACGGAGGAACCCCCTGGGGGAGCACGGGGAGAACATGCAAACTCCACACAGAGAGAAAGGCCCTTACGACGAGATACCCCACCTGGGCAGTAGGCACTGAAGATATGGGGGGGAACACAACCACAGCGCCCACAGTGTCCCAGGCGAGAATCGAACTCAGGACCTTCTGACTGTGAGGCGACAGCTCTACCACTGAGCAATGTCAATGTTCGTCTAGTTTAAACGGCCATAAAGTGCAGTTATTGCAGAAATAAACTCGATAACAGCAATTAAACAAGTACAGGAGTATCGCCGCAACCGCAGAGTTTCTCGGCGGAAAAATATGTTTTTGCCATTCTCCCGAGTGGATTTGGGTTTGACAAAATGCTCAAACAAAGTATTGACAATTTCCCCCATCATTATTCTTTCAGTCACTTGAGAAAACGCAAGAAGCCACCCAGTGCCTTAGTGCGTCACCAGGAGAGAGTAGTGATTAGTGATTCACCACCATGCATTTTATCTGTCACCATTGACCCTCCATTGATTCCACACAACCCTTGCAGAATGGCAGCAAGGCCATAGAGACGGGCGGGGTCATATGAGCCTGAAGCTGAAGGCTTGTACTTGTGCAGGCATCTCCAACAGCAGAGAAAACTTCCTCATTCGTTGAGTATCATTTGCAAATCATAAACAAATTATAGTTTGGCAGCAAGCCATGTCTGTAGCTCAGTCTGTTTGTCACATTCTTATCATGGTGGCTGTTCAGCAGACTTTAAACGTGCGCCAACAATTCGTTCAAAGTCACCGACATCTCTTCTTCAAGTCAAGATCGGCGAAAATAAAGGCGACCGTCTGCCCGCAGCTGCTTCTCCAGCACTGAACTGCCTGGACTCACAGGATGACACTGTTGCTCATGTCTGTGCAGCTGTGCCTATGATGACCACTGTCCAGGTCTCTGTTGCTCATGTCTGTGCAGCTGTGCCTATGATGATCACTGTCCAGGTCTCTGTTGCTCATGTCTGTGCAGCTGTGCCTATGATGCTCACTGTCCAGGTCTCTGTTGCTCATGTCTGTGCAGCTGTGCCTATGATGACCACTGTCCAGGTCTCTGTTGCTCATGTCTGTGCAGCTGTGCCTATGATGATCACTGTCCAGGTCTCTGTTGCTCATGTCTGTGCAGCTGTGCCTATGATGCTCACTGTCCAGGTCTCTGTTGCTCATGTCTGTGCAGCTGTGCCTATGATGATCACTGTCCAGGTCTCTGTTGCTCATGTCTGTGCAGCTGTGCCTATGATGATCACTGTCCAGGTCTCTGTTGCTCATGTCTGTGCAGCTGTGCCTATGATGACTAGGGGTGTCAAAAATAATCGATTATAAGATGCATCGCGATGCGGACGTGCACGATTCTGCATCAATTAACAAATATCAAAAATCGATTATTATTATTTTTATCAAATAAAATAGAATGTAAGTACATGCAGTTGTTTATTTTAATTATGGATCATAATACAATGCAATTCCAAATGCACTTTTATTTTAAAAGTAGCCACACAGTGAGAAAAAAGAAAGGGAGAAAAAATAAATCATGTATTGCGGAAAAAGTGATGCATCGATTTAAGATGCATCGCGATGCATCGTGATGCATCGTTTAATCGAATCGAATCGAATCGTTGACAGATGAATCGTAATCTAATCGAATCGTGAGGCCAGTGAAGATTCACAGCCCTAATGATGACCACTGTCCAGGTCTCTGTTGCTCATGTCTGTGCAGCTGTGCCTATGATGACCACTGTCCAGGTCTCTGTTGCTCATGTCTGTGCAGCTGTGCCTATGATGATCACTGTCCAGGTCTCTGTTGCTCATGTCTGTGCAGCTGTGCCTATGATGACCACTGTCCAGGTGTGATGGTAGTTTGGAGTAAATGCTTATTGACCTAAGTGCATTCTTTCTCCATCAGTCAGCTCTGCTCAAGATGATTGTTTAAAACCAATGTTGTCCAGTTCTTTGTTGACGTGGAAACTTTGGGTTCCACGTATTTGTGTATTTTGATGAGGGATTTGGTCAGGCTTACTCACCAAAGATGATGAGGGATTTGGTCAGGCTTACTCACCAAACATGATGAGGGATTTGGTCAGGCTTACTCACCAAACATGATGAGGGATTTGGTCAGGCTTACTCACCAAAGGAAGACGCTCTCTCATTCAGTGCTTTGGTGCTTGATGCGTTTTGCATACCAGGCCTTTGCTGAAGCATAAACACCATAACAACCATATATATGGTTGGAAGACCACACTGAGTAGTTAGTGGAAGACCAGCAACTCGATATTATTTCAGTTTGCTTTTCATACTTACCAATCATGCCGGCTTGACATCTTTGTGAGTTATTGAGTGCTCTTCTTTTTTCTGGCAATTGTTTTGCTTCTGGAACAGCCAGCCACACAACAAAAGCTGCCCGTGGTGTTTAGCCATGTGGACAGCAGTAAATCGGACTAGGCAGCGCTGGGGTTCCGTGGTGGTCTTCCAACATGGTTGCTGCTCCGCCCTGTGATGTCTGAGAGCTTCCTCCACCTGCAGTGTTTCAACCAAGCCCCCAGGAATAGCGCTGGGCTGTGATGCCATTTGAACATGGTGGCGAAGCTCTCTATTGCAAGTCACGTGACGCCATGCAGCCCAGAAAGGAAAATTCCCATCCACTTGCATGGGGACCCCGGCAGCTGTTAAACCCAGGGGGATTTTTTTCCGGGTGTCACTCAAAGTATAAAACGACTCTTTTAATTATCAAATAATTTTTTATGGGGCATTTTTTCTTCAGAAGCCACTAAGAGCCGTATACGGCAGGTGTATTTTCTTCTTTTAATACATCCATGGGTGGGAGGGGTGGGAGACGTCATGGAATACGTCATGGCACACATGCGCACTTCGCCTTAGGCCGCATGGTCAGGAAGTAGAACCAGGAAGAAAAACCCCCCATGATGACTTCATGCGCCAATGAGCAACCTCCGTCCGAATGCATGGCTGGGCGTGGCTCGTCCCCTATCCAGTGCTTTTAATACATGCATGGTTTCAACATCCTGGGTGATGTTAGTACAGGCTGTGTGCAGCTGCTTCTCAGTCTCTACATCACACACACATTGGTCAGGTTTTACAAGTCAGGTTTTATTTCCCTACAGGAAGGCCACACAGCACTGTTGTGACATTGTGGCTTGCCTACATTCTATAGCTTAGTAAGAATTTGCATTAGAAAATAAGTCAAACTAAAGGTTTGTGCTAATGTCTTTATTTACAAATGAAGGGATGTTGTACGTGTTTGTATTGTTGTATGTGAGTGCCAACAAGGCCACATGTGTCACTGTAATGACACACACAGGCACGCCAGCTTGGATTATAGCCTACTACACAACACATCTACACAACTACTACACACAACCCATCTACACAACTACTACACACAACACATCTACACAACTACTACACACAACACATCTTGGCCCGATGGTCGTTCACTGCAGGCTTCACCATGGTGGGACTTGGGTGGTTTCTAATGTTTTATACAGTAATAAATAGGGCTGGGTTAAAAAAAAATCGATTCTCCGATTTTTAATCTATTTTTATTTTTATCCTTTGATATCGATTCATATGTCCAGAGATCGATTTTTTTATTTTAATAAACATAGGCTATAATATTATAGGCTGTGTGTGGTAGTTGAAACATATTTTCAAGTTGACGTTTATTTATGTTTGTAGTTTAAACAAAAACATAAATACTGCTACATAAATGGAAATGTTTGATCATTAATATCTACTTTTAGAAATTATATAGGTTGAAATCAAATCACTGTGCATAATTGTGAAAGTGTCTTTATTGACAGATGAAAAGGCTGTTATTTACCCTTTGTCACCACCTGGTGAGTAAATATATGTGTAACTAAAACCATTAAAATTGACAACCAGTCCGCAACTTTTTTCCCCCTTGTATCTACCGGTAAAAAGTTTGGGAACCCCTGTGTTACATAACTGGACAGTCATGTAATTCAGGTTACAGCTCAAAAAACTCGATATTGAAATTAATCGAATCGGAATCGAATCGGGATTAATCAATTCGGAACCTTGTGAATCGGAATCGGAATCGAATCGATTCTTGAAATTTGAACCAATACCCAGCCCTAGTAATAAATGGTTCAGTGCTGCTCCTGTCTCACTCTTCACTCGTGAAACCTGGGTTGTAGTATAACACATTTGTTTCCATGGTGGTTAAAGCAACACTCCACCAATTTTCAACCAGCTTTGTTTGTATCATAACAAAATCAGTAGAATATCCGAAAACTGTAAACAATTTTGCAAGCATTCGTTTAGTTTGACAGTTGAGAGTTGATTTGAGGTAAGTTGTGCACCACTGATGTAATTTGTGCATGAATGACACCGCAGGTCCACAAATGAACTCGAATCAACTCTCAATAACTGTCAAACTAAATGAATGCCTGCAAAAAGCTGTTTACAGTTTTGGGATATAGGCGAGTGTACGGACTGTCTCTCTGACTGACTGCTGTCTTGGCAGGAGAGTGTAAGGACGGGAGGATAGCGGAGCTGCAGGAGCAGCTGAGAGACGTGATGTTTTATCTGGACTCCCAGCAGCAGATCGAAAGCCTGCCTCCGGAGGCCCGCAACGAAATCCAAGAAGGACAAATCAACATCCCGGACAGCCCCTCGGAGAACGCCGGCCCCTCCTCCGCCAGAGGAAGGAGAGGCCGGCTCAGGAGGAGGAAGTAGGCGGGCGACCAAAAAACATTGCGGAACAGAAATGACACTGAGACAACATGGACGTGTGTGTAAGTAAGGCAGAGGTCTAAATGGGATGAGACTAATTCAGTACAACACAACACGCTCATCTTGTGGAAGAAAGAGTCAATCGTTCAAATATTGACCTCTGCCCACTTCAACCTGGATTGATGTAGCGTATACCAGGAGGAAAGTGATGAACATGGCCTGGGATGTGTGGGATGGCTCACTGATGGCAAACACAACAAGTTAAAGGAGCACGCCAACATTATGGGAGATTCACCTATTTGACATCTTCCCAATGGTAAGAAAAGAAGATATAGACTCCCTTCTCTGTGCATGCATTAGAAAAGTAGCAAATGCTAGTTAGCTTAGCACAATGAATGTTAATCAATGGTACGGCTAGCCTACCCCTGTTAACATGAGCAAAAATGTGCACCGTAGCCAGGTGCTCGACGAAGAATAAGAAGTGGACGTCCAGCTGCTGCACATGGTTGTATTTCAGCTAGAAACTGGGTGTAAAAGATTATGTCTTTTCAAGTCAACTTGGCATCTGAGGGCTTGTGGAGACTTGGATTACACCAGTTGAGCAGTATGGAAGCATTTTATGTTTTATGTTTTTTTTTTTTTTTTTATGTTTTTCTCATTGTAACAGGGGTAGGCTAGCCATACTATTGACTACCATTCATTGTGCTAAGCTAACTAGTGCTCGCTATTTTTCTACTACACGCACAGAGAAGAGAAGGGACTCTATCTTCTTGTCTTACTATTGGTAAGATGTCAAATCGAATCTCCCAAAATGTTGACATGTTTCTTACCTCTCGTAGTTATAAATGCTGGCTTTACCATATACAAAAAGTTTCTATTTGTGTTCTAAGTATTTGTTTGATCAGAGTTATGTCCATTCTGTCTCTTAAGCGTCCTACTGTTACCAGGTTAAGACCATGTTCATTGTCTTTATCAATTTCAGCAACCAGTGTTAGTTTGGCAGCAATATGTGAAAGGCTTTTCGGGGACGAGAGATGCTGAGAAGAATGTGACTTTAGGTTTGCTTTCTGTAAACAACAGGAAAAACATGACCAAATTTCTGCCTTTTTTTCCTCTGCAAAATACAAGATCATTTTGGGCTTGTTTTTTTAAAGTTCACGTTGTCTAGTTTTGTTTGATCCTATATCTAAAATGCCTATTGATTAAAAGAAAATCATAATTTTGGTCATAAAGTTATCGTGAGACTACTGATGCTGCTTTGGCTTCTCTTATCCCTTCTGATCAGTGTAGTTGGTTGTATGAAAGGAACAGGAAGCACATGTACCCCTTGGTAACATCCTGCTCATGTTTTCTTACCTCTGCTCGGCTGAGGTATGCGCCTGGAAAACTATCCCATGTACAAACCACTGACCACAGCCACAGAACATATTCTCAAACTATTTGATTTGATAGAGATGCACCGATCCACTTTTTTCTGTTAATCCGATTCCGATACCTGAATTTGGATATCTGCCGATACCGATTGTGATACCAGAGCTCTTGGCAACTCTCCCACAGAGCTGCAGCCTCCATCTTTACATAGTAGCTGACTCCTACTGTGACATTTAGATTTGATTTGGTAATCAATGATCTCATAGCATTAGTTACCTGGTTCATAATATTCCACAATATTAAATTCAACAATTAATAAGGTCATTAGATATTTCCAAAACAATTGATCCACTCAAAATTATTAAATTAACATTTCTACAAACTGACAAACACCCCTGGGAAACCCCCCAAATAAGTTGGCTAACTGCTAACATTACTAGCTCTACTACTACTACTTTCTAGCACTAGCAGCAATTACCGGTATAATATTCCCACTCTTTATCCTTATTCTTCTGCAGTTTTCGGCACTTATCTCGTCCTTCATACTTTGAGTTAGAAGCTCTGTTCAAATTTTAAAATGTTCAGCTTGTTGAGGAATCTATTGCTTGTATTAAACCTTTTGAAATGTTTTGTACTTTTGGCAATCGCCGTTTAAACACTATATTTTCACAATGCAAATCAATGGGTGGAATCTTCAAACTGCACTTTCATACTCATTCATACTTCTTGCTAGAAACTTCATTCAAACTTCACACTTCAGTGTTCACACAGATACACACAGGGGACAGGTGTGTGTGTGCACACACACATTTTCAGCAGAAAATGCAAATTAGTTTAAGTCCTGGGGTCTAGACAGGACTTACATCTGTTTTAACAGTTGGCTCAAAACTCTATATGAACGTACATAGAAAGAAAGTCACTTCTATGCTCAACTTTTCCTTTGTGAGGTTTTGCACTTCCTACCAAACTCAGAGTGAGGAGGCAACAGCAGAGCTAGTTTTGTTCATATCATATGTGCCAGCCCAGAGAGCAATCATCGCTTTAACCTCAACTTGGTTTTCTATTTGTGGTGTTGGTAAAAAAAAAAATGTTTGCACAATTTCAGTCCTCACAAAATAGTAAATGTGAATACATTTTCTCATATGATTGAATCTCAGTTTCAGTTCACTGTTTTGTATCCATGTACCAACAGTGAATAAATGGTTGCCATTTGTTTTTTGTTTTGTTTTTAAAGTTGTCCAGATTGTTGTAAAAGGATGATGTGTAAAAGTGAAACAGAAGCTTGTCAAATGACCACTACATAATAGAAGCACCAGGGAAGTTGCACTAACACCATATGCATACTGGAAGACAGCTGGCCCCAGTGGCTTCTCTGCTATAGAATCTGTAGCATATGGCAGTGCTCCCCAAACTGGGGTACATGTACCCTTAGGCCCTAGGGGTACATGGAGGTACTACAGGGGGTACTTGAGAGAAAGTGGGTAATGGAAAACGGTAAGAATAAATCACGGAAATAAATGAAACGTTAAAATAAATCTGCTCAGGAGGCACTCATTGTAACTCTTTCATTTCATGTTTTGTAATGTTATATTCTTCAAAAGGTGGGTTATCATTCATTGCATCATAATGCTATAGTTTTCTCTTGCCGTTTTCTAAGCAAAATGTTGTAGTCGGGTAAAGGGGGTACTTTGATTCAGGGAGAGGGGGTCCTGAAGCCAAAAGGGTTTGAGAACCACATGGTATTCTAATAATAAGGTAGTGTAGCAGCCAGCTGCACTGATATGAAACCCACTGTAATGTACCATCTTATTACAACATGACTGTTTACTTGCAGCAGCTAAGTTGCACAAAGTAAATTGTATACAGAGAGCGGGCCGAGCTACCACCTTCACTTCCAGAGGATGGAGTGACGGCTTCCGTTCTCCCCAATAACTCTCTTGACACACTGAAGGTTAAACAATAAATGAGCTTCCAATTTTAAGTAAATAGTGACTGGAGCAACACAATAGAAATATTTCTAATGGAAAAATTAGTCATAAGGAAGAATTTGTCCACCTACATTCAATACACACTTTTGCATGATCTATCTGTTGCACACTGGGATGTTAAAGTGTATTATAGCCTACTGCAACCTTGCACTCCACACTTAGCTGCCAGTTAACAGAATGACTGTACATATCTGTGATTGCATAGTGCAGTAGCCCCTTACAACCTACCATAGACACACACCCAGAGTGTATAATGTCCATCTAAAAGGATTTGATGGCAGTATCAGACGCTGACCTCTCCCCCGATATCTGTACATGTCATCGGTTTCATGTTTAGTCTTAGGCAAATCATACACATAGTATGCAAACACTTGCCACACCTCTCTGTTTTCTATTTGAAGTCCGGAGTGCGCTCTGTGACTGTTACTCCATGCAACATGCATGAACTGGATCAGAATGAATCATGAGAGATAGTGACTCCATGCCTTTTAGTTTTTCTTAAAGGAACAGTTCACCCAAAAATGGAAATTCTGTCATCTACTCAGCCTCATGCCAGCTGAAACACAGGTGAGGTTAGCTCCTCCCCCTCATGCCAGCTGAAAGACAGGTGAAGTTTGTCCTTAACACACAGGGAGGTTGCTATAGCACAACTCCATAGCAGCCTTGTCAAAAACAACTGAAGTCAGTGGGGACCTGTTCTTCAGTGTTCCAAAAAGTCCTATATTTATTTGACAGCATCATTTAGTGCAAGATTGATTTGCAACAAATACTGGTGTACTGTATAGGTTTTTTACAGTGTGATTGTTTATACTGGTGTACTGTATAGGTTTTTTACATTGTGATTGTTTATACTGGTGTATTGTATAGGTTTTTTACATTGTGATTGTTTATACTGGTGTATTGTATAGGTTTTTTACATTGTGATTGTTTATACTGGTGTATTGTATAGGTTTTTTACATTGTGATTGTTTATACTGGTGTATTGTATAGGTTTTTTACATTGTGATTGTTTATACTGGTGTACTGTGTAGGTTTTTTACATTGTGATTGTTTATACTGGTGTACTGTGTAGGTTTTTTACAGTGTGATTGGTTTTTTTTTGGAACGCTAAAGAACAGGTTCCCATTGCCTTCAGATACAAAGTTTTCCTGGCACCCATGTGTTATATGGACTAACACATTTCACCTGTGTTTCTTTTGTCATGAGGGTGGTGAGGAGATGATGACAGCGTTTTCATTTTTGGGTTGAATTATCCTTTAATTGATTCAACACTTCTCCATCTGGTCTATGTGTCACAACAGGTAACAGCCCTTGATCATTTTGCAAAACTAATACAAAACTACAGAACAAAACTCTCCAAAAGTCCTTTGTTTTAGTTACGCGTTGCACTTTTAACTAGTACAGTAATAATCTAATTTGACCTTTTCATTTTTTTCCACACAAATAACAAAATGACATGCTTTGGCCTGACAGAAATGAAAGGAGGAATGGAATCGGTGGAAAAAAATAACTTCTTGATTGATTGCATCCATCAATACTTCTAACTCCTTACTAAATAATAATAATAATAATAATAATAATAATAATAATAATAATAATAATAATAATTGATTTGATTTATATAGCATCTTTCTAGACACTCAAAGCGCTTGAATGAGACACACACACATATATGTGAAACTGAAATATTAGTCAACACATTACTGTACAGTCTTTCCAGAAGTGTGAGGAACAGACATTTTGCAGAAGTTGAAGAGTTCAAGAGGTTTTCTATGGGTGTTCTTGTCATATGCACAGCAAAAACACAGGGCTCTTGATATAAGAAATAGCAGTTTGTAAGAGCTAAAAATGAGTTTTAAATGTACTTGATATTGTTGGAGCAAAAAAAAAAAAACATTCTAAGTATAGTGCAATAATAACAATTAGAAGCACACATTGTCCATCTAGAAGTCCTCCTCTTCAAGAATATTACTTTAAAATGCAAACAAGAAAAAAGTTTGTATACATTTGAATGGATCTAAAAAGTTGCATAAGGACTAACCCTTAATGAATGACCCTTTTTCGAAAGTGTTACCAAAAACAGTAACAACTGAAGATAGAGTGAAAGAAAAGAGGAAGAGAGAGGAGGAGCCTGCAGACGACCAAGAACAGGATTGGGGAGGTGAAACGGAGAGATAGAGGAGGTTCCTTCCTGAGTTACAGCACTCAATGTTCTGTGGGGCTCTGTCTTCTCTCTGCCCTCCACTCCAGAGCCATGGTGGACCACATCTGACTTCTTTCTTCCAAAGTTAAATTGAATCCGTGTCTAAAGGTAAGCAGACTGGTTCTCCTGCATGTCCTTTTATTTCCCTCTCTTTGCTTCTCCTGACTCACTCACCTAGAGCTCTCCTCGCTTTGCTTATACAGTCTGCAGGCTGAACTATGTGCAGCTGCTGGTTCAGGCCTCTGGCCAACTCCACTGTCTCCAATCTCTCTCTGTGTGTGTGTGTGTGTGTGTGTGTGTGTGTGTGTGTGTGTGTGTGTGTGTGTGTGTGTGTGTGTGTGTGTGTGTGTGTGTGTGTGTGTGTGTGTGTGTGTGTGTGTGTGTGTGTGTGTGTGTGTGTGAGAGAGAGAGAAGCTTCATGTGAGAGACCACAACTAGACAAGTCTGCAAATGTGAGAAAATAACAGACAGTTCCTGTATCTGTGTTTTTATAGACACCTGTTTCTTCCCATTTATATCATCTTTGTGAAGTAGGTTATCATTAAATGAACTATGTGCTTAATAAAAGCACAATGGAGTCGAGTAAAATAGTCGTAGCCTATGTTCTATGCAAGAACTGGGGTCTATGTAAACTCTGTGTGTGTGTGTGTGTGTGTGTGTGTGTGTGTGTGTGTGTGTGTGTGTGTGTGTGTGTGTGTGTGTGTGTGTGCGTGTGCGTGTGTGTGTGTGTGTGTGCGCGTGTGCGCGTGCGTGCGTGTGCGCGCGCGTGTGTGTGTGTGTGTGTGTGTGTGTGTGTGGGTGGCTATTTGCAGCCACACATTCAGGAATATTCAGCATGATAAGAGTCCGCTCCCATAGACACAGAAAGTGTCTTGAAAAAGTGGCTGTAAAGAGAAGAGTGTGTAAAATGCTTGGAATGCCGCTGGAACCTTTCAGGCCAGTACACGTGAAACACACACACACACACACACACACACACACACACACACACTCCAGTACATGTGAAAAGTGAACAGAGAGGCAGATAAAAGCGGTGATATCAGCTTACCCCCGGCCGGCCCCACCACCCCTGGGTGCTTTTGTGAATTCTTCGGCCCCATGGGAGAGGCTTCTAGTGAGCCAGGTGAAGGATTGCTATGTCCTTCCCAGAAATAAAACTATAACTTAATTCATGTGCTTTTTCATTTTTAATTGAATCGCTTGCTGCCATTCTTGTTTCCACCTGTCTACCAGGAATAGAACTTTAACATTCGCCGCCGGTCAAATGAGTCATTGATTTGATTATGAATGGTGAGAAGTTCAGAGTTGGCTGAAAGCCATTGGGGAACAGATCTAGGCCATTTTCAGTATGAGGGGGAAGACGTGTTGCCTTGACCTCAAGTCAGCTGCAGGTCCCTGCTGCCCCTATGTGTGCAGCAGAGAACTCCTCCCTCTGAGCAGGGTTTACACAACGGAAACGTCCCCATATGTGCTGCAACCCCCGGAGGCTAAGATAAATAAATGTACCAGCAGCAGCAGCCAGTATATGACTCTACTGACCGTCTGCCAGAAGGATACGAGGCACTCAACAAGACACCAGCTTTGACATGATGTCCTCCTCACTGTTTATGATTGTCTCCATGTAGTCAGATATTGAGGGAAAGTCCTTTGATCGGAGTCCTGCATGAAGGCAAAACTGAGTGGATTTTACCTGGGAATGTTTCCCATTGTGACCTATTGTATCTCTATGGACAAAATCATTTGCACAGGCAAAATGATCATGACTCATGGAAGGTGAGTGCAGGGACGGCACTTCCTCCTTTCAGCTGGAATTTCCAGAGTACTGTATTTTTCAGTTTTCAGGCTTGAATAATAGCCACTGTTTAATAAAGTTGAAAAAGGTTGTGCCGCCCGTGTGCAAATCTACAATATCAACCACTGAGCACTGTATGTAAACAGTTGTCAATTGCGTTCTTCTTCTACTTTCTTCAGATAGTGCAGGGAGATGTTAGCCTACATCTTGGGTATGATGAAGCAGACTAATGGATCAACTGCTGCTAGTGAGTCACAGAGGTGTTGAGATATCTTATCAGGCCTCTGTTTAGACACTGGGTTTGGCTGGAGTCTATGGGCAAGCCGTTCAATAGCCAAGTTTGACTCACCGGTATTAACATGACACATATCAACAACATCATATTGACTAGTCATAATTACTTTGTGACTAATCAGAATTTTCATTCAAGATATCTATAACATTATTCTTCCCAGTCAAAAATAACATCCGATATCTTATTATACTGTCATTCTTAGGACAAATGATGCCACTTTGGCCATTCATGTGTCTGGGGTTTCTCATTACAGATATCTACAACTCAGATATCTATCTGCAACTGGTCCAGTTAAAGATATCTACAACTCATTCTGATTTCATTTAAGATATCTCCTGTAATGAGAAACCCCATACACACCAATGGCAAAAGTGATGTCATTTGGAAATGGAGCTTGTGTTTCCTGTTATTTTGGTGATATTTCACTCTGTCTGCAGCACTGCTCCTTCTTATCAGCTGCAGCACTGCTCCCTCCTATCAGCTGCAGCACTGCTCCTTCTTATCAGCTGCAGCACTGCTCCCTCCTATCAGCTGCAGCACTGCTCCCTCCTATCAGCTGCAGCACTGCTCCTTCTTATCAGCTGCAGCACTGCTCCCTCCTATCAGCTGCAGCACTGCTCCCTCCTATCAGCTGCAGCACTGCTCCCTCCTATCAGCTGCAGCACTGCTCCTTCTTATCAGCTGCAGCACTGCTCCCTCCTATCAGCTGCAGCACTGCTCCTTCTTATCAGCTGCAGCGCTGCTCCCTCCTATCAGCTGCAGCACTGCTCCCTCCTATCAGCTGCAGCACTGCTCCCTCCTATCAGCTGCAGCACTGCTCCCTCCTATCAGCTGCAGCACTGCTCCCTCCTATCAGCTGCAGCACTGCTCCCTCCTATCAGCTGCAGCACTGCTCCTTCTTATCAGCTGCAGCACTGCTCCTTCTTATCAGCTGCAGCACTGCTCCCTCCTATCAGCTGCAGCACTGCTCCTTCTTATCAGCTGCAGCACTGCTCCTTCTTATCAGCTGCAGCACTGCTCCCTCCTATCAGCTGCAGCACTGCTCCTTCTTATCAGCTGCAGCACTGCTCCCTCCTATCAGCTGCAGCACTGCTCCTTCTTATCAGCTGCAGCGCTGCTCCCTCCTATCAGCTGCAGCACTGCTCCATCCTATCAGCTGCAGCACTGCTCCCTCCTATCAGCTGCAGCACTGCTCCCTCCTATCAGCTGCAGCACTGCTCCATCCTATCAGCTGCAGCACTGCTCCCTCCTATCAGCTGCAGCACTGCTCCTTCTTATCAGCTGCAGCGCTGCTCCTTCTTATCAGCTGCAGCACTGCTCCTTCTTATCAGCTGCAGCGCTGCTCCTTCTTATCAGCTGCAGCGCTGCTCCTTCTTATCAGCTGCAGCACTGCTCCTTCTTATCAGCTGCAGCACTGCTCCTTCTTATCAGCTGCAGCACTGCTCCATCCTATCAGCTGCAGCACTGCTCCCTCCTATCAGCTGCAGCACTGCTCCCTCCTATCAGCTGCAGCACTGCTCCATCCTATCAGCTGCAGCACTGCTCCCTCCTATCAGCTGCAGCACTGCTCCCTCCTATCAGCTGCAGCACTGCTCCTTCTTATCAGCTGCAGCACTGCTCCCTCCTATCAGCTGCAGCACTGCTCCCTCTTATCAGCTGCAGCACTGCTCCCTCCTATCAGCTGCAGCACTGCTCCCTCCTATCAGCTGCAGCACTGCTCCTTCTTATCAGCTGCAGCACTGCTCCCTCCTATCAGCTGCAGCACTGCTCCCTCTTATCAGCTGCAGCACTGCTCCCTCTTATCAGCTGCAGCACTGCTCCCTCTTATCAGCTGCAGCACTGCTCCCTCTTATCAGCTGCAGCACTGCTCCCTCTTATCAGCTGCAGCACTGCTCCCTCCTATCAGCTGCAGCACTGCTCCCTCCTATCAGCTGCAGCACTGCTCCTTCTTATCAGCTGCAGCACTGCTCCCTCCTATCAGCTGCAGCACTGCTCCCTCCTATCAGCTGCAGCGCTGCTCCCTCCTATCAGCTGCAGCGCTGCTCCCTCTTATCAGCTGCAGCGCTGCTCCCTCTTATCAGCTGCAGCACTGCTCCTTCTTATCAGCTGCAGCACTGGTCCCTCCTATCAGCTGCAGCGCTGCTCCCTCCTATCAGATGAGAGGAAGTGGCTGAGGTTCCATAACGTGCACATATTTCAATATCCTGGCAGACTGCCAGGCTTTGTATAGCTGCATACTGGCAGTTATATTAAGTATGTTTTATTTTATTTACATGCCACTTATCACAGGTCTCACCTTCGAGTGTGAAGTAACTACTCCCATCCTTCTCGGCACAGGTCTCTATGTACAAAGAAACTTCTGGTTAGAGAACAGAGAAGGCATCAAATTATTCTTAGAAGTTCAAACAGGAAGTTTGTGGCAAATGGCGTGTTCTGTCCTAACTATAGACTGTGAGGTCATAACCAGGGTTCCCACACCTTCTTAAACATCAAACTCAAGGACTTTTCCAGTCCCAATTCCCTCAAATTCAAGGTGGCATAGTTTGAGACACGGATGAAATTACTGTCACAACACTGAGAATTGTTATAATGAGAACTAGCAGGCTTTACGGAGGCTCACAGACAACAACTCAAAAGAGGAAGAGGCTTGAATGTGTCAACACTTCTCAACCGTGTTTTTCCCCCCAATATTGTATTTTCATTTCTTATAGAACAATATACGAACAAGACAAACAGGCTCAGACACAGGAAAAGAAAGAAGAAAAAAAGACAAAAAACATACTTTATCGACATTCAACATTAAAACATGGTGCGATCAGCCGCATAAGGTGCTTATGTGTTTGTATGAGATGATGTGCATGGGATCCCTCACAAGGGGTCCATGAGATACCAGCCGGGCGAACCGCCAACCTCAGTCACTTGTCATTCTTAACCTCATCAAAGTAGGCCAAAAACGGGCCCCCGATAGTTGAGAACCTTTTAATCGAGTTGGTTCTCGGGGACCTGAGTCTCTCCATCTGTATAACAGAGATCATGTCCATCAGCCACACCTGAAAAGAGGGTGAAGAGGAGGACTTCCATTCCTTCAGAATGAGTCTTTTGGCGACAGACAGTGTCAGAGACTGTTGCACAGCTGTAGGGAAATTCAGAGAGGACTCCGAGCAGCTGAAGATGGCTCAACTGTGTTGTTAAACATATTTACTGTTAAAAGTTAAAGGATACGTTCATCCAAAAATGAAGATTCAGTCATTATCTACGTGACGTTTTTATTCCACAAAACCTTTGTGGAGCTTCGCAGCAAAACACAGATACAGCATTCTCCTCAACAATTGAAGTGGATGGTGACCCACTTTCAAATGTAAAAAAAGGTCTCCAGAAGCCCTGAGATGCCATAATGTCATAATAGTTTTTAGCTGAAATCAGACCCCCTTCTTATTGGAGCACTTGGCTACAGTGACGATTCCAGCTAAAACCAGGATGTAAAATGGTATATTTTCAAGGCAACTTGGGGCTTCTGAGACTTGGATTATGCCACGGAAACTCCACGAATGTTTTGTGGACTAAAAAACTACACCCGTCCATTCAAGCACTTTTTCAATGACCCGTGTCTATTCGTGCCTAATTTCAAAAACTTCCAAGGCCTTGGTTTTTCTCTCTCTCAAATTAACACACTTTTAAAGATTTCAAGGCCCCGTGGGAACCCTGCATAGAACCCTGCATAGAACCCTAGAACACACCATGACAGTCCTCTCTCTCTCTCTGCAGATGAGTGAGATGAGTGACCAGGACAGCAGTGCCAGCGAGCTGTCCCAGCTGTCTGGCTCTCACACAGACGGGGAGATGGAGGGAGAGAGGGTGACCCCCAGCATCACCAGCTTCTCGTCCCTTCGCGCCGTGATCCGGATCAAGCAGAAGTACCATGCCATGAAGAAGCGTCGCCTGGAGCTGGGCCTGGCTGGACCGGGAGCGGCCGGCGGCCCCGTTGGGGCCCCCGTTCGCACCAGCCCCAAGATCTTCACCTTCGACGGGCTCACACCCTCCTCCTCCACCTTCCCCCCCAGTGCCAGCTCCTTTCTCCAGAGGACAGAGGTGGGTAGTACTCACGTATATTTACTCAGTTACATATACTTGATATTTTTTAAATAAATTGTATTTCTAAAAGTATTTTTTGCAGAATACCTTTTACTCTTACTCAAGTAGATTAGAAAATATATGTATTTTACGGGGTTACATTATACTATTAATAGGTAGAGTAGCAAGAAGTGTGTAGCCTACAGAATACTACACGGCACGGCCTCAACTATGTAACTTGACAGCTGCCCACCTCAGAGGCCCCTCCCCTTCCCTTGACTGTCCCTTGACGCATGGCCCCCATCTATCCCAGCATTGCCATAGCATGTGTGAAAAGGCACAAGATGGAAATGTCCCTTACTGTATGTGTGAATGGTGAAAATCACTAGTAGTCCCTGAAAGGTTATCCCAGTAATTTACTGGGAACTGTGTTTGAAAAGGGCTTAATATTGGTGAGGCTATGAGGCCATCTACACCTGGCATTAACATGCGTTTTCTGTCATCAGATTGCAATCAGATAGTGCTTGACCACATTAGCCCGATTTCATTTACACCTGGTCTTAGCATGCGTTTTGGGTGATCAGATTGCAAAATGGCTGTCCTCTCAATCTGCATACAGTTGCTGTATCCAGATTGAGACACACATTGCATTTACACCTGTGTTCAATGTGTACACAATGCGTCCCTGACCACCTCCGGAGGTGGTTTGGCCAATCAGATTGCAATCCGTCTCCAATGTGTCTTGGGGGCATTTACACCTGTACTTTGGTGGTCAAGCACAATCTGATTGCAATCTGATGACAGAAAACGCATGTTAATGCCAGGTGTAAATGGCCTCTATGAGCACGAACTATGAAGCAAGTTAATGTTAACTATAATGACGGAGGGTCCTATATAGAGACCGTTCTATAGACGCCTTTAACTTGACAACATAAACATTCTAAATTGAACCCCAGCTCACTTCCTGTTGCAGTGTTTGCTAGTACAGTAGGATAGGACTGACAGGACTGCTAGTCAGGACTGACAATTCCGTGAAAACCGTAAACATTGCCGTAATAAATCGCATCTAGTTACTAGTTACTACTTGAGTAGTTTTTTTTTTACAAGTTACTTTTTTTTTTACTCTTACTAAAGTAGAGATTATGAAGTAGCTGTACTTTGACTTGAGTACTGTTTTTGTTGACTCTACCCACCACTGCCAGAGGAAAAAGAAAAGGAGGAAGAGACGTGTGAGGGTGATGTTTCCCACCGGAGGGGGCTGCAGAGCCCCGCCCAAACCTGAGCCCAGCCGCGCCAAGTACTGCCTGTACCTGCTGTTTGCCATCGTCTTCCTGCAGGTACGCTGGAGCTCATGATTACAGCAAACACCAGGGAAATTGACATTACAATCAGGGGCGTAAGTGCGTTATGTTCGTGTTTTCATGAAGATGTTGTACACCTGGTGGCCGCATGCTAGAAAATTTGTTCTCACAAAATCATTTCAATGTCAGTAAAGGTTCAGCTCTCTGTGGTTCCCTCCCTCATAATCCCCTACTACTCATATCTCTGTGGAGGTGGGGGTGGTGGAGGTGGAGGTGGGGGGTGGTGGAGGTGGGGGGTGGTGGAGCGGGAATCAGCTCCTCTCTGAGCACTTTTCTCTCCTTCCTCTGGCTGTCACCATTCAAAACTGACTGAGCTTCAGTCAGAGCTTTTCTGACTTCTTCAAGTTCTTCAAAGTCCAAGCTTTCACTGAGGCTTAAACCCAAAAGCTCCAAATTGCGGTGTGGCCATAGGTGTCCCACCACTTTTCAATACAAAGTGACACCCTTGTGGACTCAGATGTGGTCTGACAGAAAAGCTGTGGAAACGTATGGAATTTTGAAATGGAAAATGTGTAGGAACCCTGTACACTGAGCTGCAGCAGTCTTACTACAAGAGCTCATCTTGACCAGTTCACACTCCTAACATTATGAGATAACATTTTGAATCTATAGTATTTCATTGGAATATTCACATATTCACATTAATCTAATATTGACATAGAAGATTAATTAGGATATGAATAGGATACAAAAAAATTATGTGATCATTCAGTCAGCACCATGCATTTTGATTTGAACTACCGGTAAGTGCTATTAGAATCCTATCTTCACAAGTAAACAATGGACTGACACGGACATGTCTGCCTCGTCCAAAACAATATATATTTTAGATTATATTTTGGGGCATTTTTGCCAGTTTCTTCGATAGGACAGTACATACAGACAGGAAACAGGGAGAGGGAGGGAAGGACATGCAGCAAATGACCACAGTTCGGACTTGAACCTGGGTCGCTGCAGGAAGGACTAATGGCTCTACCATGCAGGTGAGGCACCGGGACGCCCCCCAAAACAAATTCTGATCCTGCTTGTGGTCCAGTGCTCATCTGATCCTGCTTGTGGTCCAGTGCTCATCTGATCCTGCTTGTGGTCCAGTGCTCATCTGATCCTGCTTGTGGTCCAGTGCTCACCAAACCAAACACTTGTTTCCAGGGAAAGATGAGTGTGTCATTGACACTGTCTACTGACATCCATCCTGTCTCCCTGTCACCTCTGTCTCCAGGTGTACAATGCCATAGAGAACCTGGACGACCACGTGCTGAGATATGACCTGGAGGGGCTGGAGAAGACGCTGAGGAGGGAGGTGTTCGGCCAACAGGGGGCGGTGGAGGATCTGCTGGCCCACCTGAGGGACTACCTGTCCACCTACGTCCACAACAAGCCCCTGGTCCTGTCCCTGCACGGCCCCAGCGGCGTGGGCAAGAGCCACCTGGGGCGCATCCTGGCCGGGCACTTCCGCTCGGTGGTGGGGGAGACCCTGGTGCTCCAGTACTACGTCCTCCACCACTGTCCCCTGGAGGCGGAGGCTTGGCACTGCGCCCGGGCCCTGTCCGTCATCGTGTCGCAGGCGGTGGCACGCGCCGAGGAAGAGGAGAAGATCCCCCTCTTCATCTTCGACGAGGCCGAGCACATGCACGGCGAGATACTGGATGCTCTGAGGGAGCTCGTGGTCTCCAAGCGCTCCAACGAATACTTAAACGCTATTTACCTGTTCCTGAGCAACCTGGGCCACGCCCACATCACCAAGCACCTGCTGCACAACTCCTCCAGCATCTCTATGGCCGTAACGGCATCCGGGCGTCATAGTAACCTGGTGAAGGAGCTGACTCCCATACTGCGCAACACTCTGGAGAAGCTGCACCCGCTCTGGACAGAGGCCGACATCTTACCTCTGGGCCTTTTGGAAAAGAGTCATGTGATGGAATGCTTCCTGGATGAGATGACACGGGAGGGCTTCTACCCGGATCACATCAACATAGAGCGTCTGGCGGGCGAGATAGAGTACTACCCCGCTGTAGGGGGGCGAGAATACGCCCGGACAGGCTGCAAGACAGTGGTGGCGAAGGTCAACCAGCTGTGAAATCCTCTCAAGGAAAACGTTTGGAGGTGCTAGACTCAGTCTTTTAACCGTGAGACACGGTTCATGGGAAGCACACCGAAGGAATATTATGGACACAAAACTTGAATGACATAAAGACAGAGCCACTTACCTGACGCTGCCAGACGGGTGTTGTGTTCACTTTGTGAAAACAATACCGCCGCCATCTGGCAGTGTCAGGTTACAGAGCCACCACTGCATGTAAGAACATGTGTCTAGCAGTGGCAGGAGTCTTTCTTAGTCAGACGCCGGTGAGGACTCTGTTGTAGGAATGGTGGCCCGCGTCCTTTGCAGAGGTTTGGAGGTGGTTGTCCAGTCTAACAAACGAGCCTTAACCCTTCCTCTGAGGCAAAGCATTATCTGACAACAACTATGAGGCAGCTCAACCAGCTCAAGCTGATGGAAAGAGTGGAGATCTTTTTCACTGGTCATTCTGGCACGGAAACAATGAACTCCATGGATATGACACATAGCAGGAGATGTGTGAGTGCAATGTTCATTATAATTATTGTTTTTTTTAATACAACTTAAAGGAAAAGTTCAGATATTTAGAAGAAACGTGCATCTATTGATGACTTTTATTACCAATGCTAGTGCAAGTTTGTTGATTCTGCTGACATTGTTTTGTAAGAAGACTGTAAGAATAGGTGAGATATTTGATTGCAAAGACCTGTATGCAAATGTCAGAGATGAATATAAACTCTAATGACTATCATGCTAACAAGAACTTTTTTATTTTCAAAATAATACCAGTAATGATCTAATCAATAACAAGTCCTTAAGAGTTTTTGCAGGTGATAAATACGTTTAATGTCCTGGTAACTCCCTTAATTTTGCTGTATTGCACATCAACCAGGTATCTCCCTGTCAACCCCCCCCCCCCCCCCCCCCCCTAAGATTGAGGTTTACATGTACAGTAAGTGCCTTGCAATTAAAGACTCCATTTAAACAATGTTTGAGAGTTTTTGATCAATATCAACCTCACTGAAGGTCTTCAATATTCCCATAGCTTGCAGCAATATATTTCAATGAGAAAAGAATCACAACTTTCAGAGATTGTGTTTTTATTATTAGAATTACCTTAACAGACGTTGGAAAAATGA
Organism: Poromitra crassiceps; assembly: GCF_964638095.1. NCBI lineage: Eukaryota > Metazoa > Chordata > Actinopteri > Beryciformes > Melamphaidae > Poromitra > Poromitra crassiceps. The sequence goes on along the minus strand of NC_139627.1, from coordinate 17,329,338 downwards.
GGTATGCGTGTCGATATGACAAAGAAACAAAGGGAATGACCCTCAATGACAACACAATCTGATGGAAAAACACATTTTCGTTGTATGGTTTATTACCAAAAGGAAGAAAAGGATAGTCATGTGGAACACAACAAGCTCTTAGATTATCAAGTGTGTTTGAACTGGAATCGCTGGGAGGTTGATGAACTGTATTTTCTGTACAATGGGAAGTGGCCAGAAGAAGAGTGTAGATGGTTTGGAGAAAAGTTGACAGCAATCAGCGCAGTTCCTGTGCAACATGAGCAAACAACTTTCCATCAAATAAAACGCCTGACGCCACGACACCTAAAGCAAAGTACAAGCCAATGCGAAATATTCTCATGTTCACATCCATTCATTTGTGACTCCTGTGCTGAAATAGACAGATGAAAACAATAGTGTAGAAATGCCAACTAACTACAGCACATATACATAACCTACCGGAAGATTCCACTATATTGATTTCACCTATGAGTAGTCGCACATGATTCAAAGAGTTGACCATTCAGGCCTACTTGAACAGATTTCCAATACTCTTCTAAAAAACGATCTATGCCGACGGTAACGATAGAACTGAACCCTCCGCAGGCGCAGACCTGAACTCAATCTTCGCCCATACTGAAACTCACAATCCTTCATAACTTTGAAAAAAATAACTTTGACCCCCCCCAGCAATTCAACAACATAAACGGCTCATAAAACATTTATATTGATTAAATGGTCCACAACAAAACCAAAAATGTTCCGGCTCAAACCGATACGAGCAAACAAACGTCCTGTTCTGCATCCATGTTTTCATTCAGACATGCTTGAAGGTAGGCGGGAACAACGCAGGCTTCAAGGAGCTACACACCAAGGACTACTTCAGCCAAGACCTACAGGGAGATAAATAGTGCCACTTCATTCAATATAAGGGGGACATGAACCTGCAGTCTTAACTAAAAGGCTCAATGAAACACACCGTCTCCATTGCCGTTACCCCTCTCACGTCTGTATAAACATCATGGTGCAGAGACCTGCCTATTACTGCCAAGAATGCTCACTGAATGTGTGTAAGGGGGACTGCATGTACAGGTGTGTGAGTGAGAGAGGGGGGGGACCAGTAAGGGGGGTCGCTGCATGTACAGGTGTGTGTGATAGAGAGATGGGGGGGGGCAGTAAGGGGGGGTCGCTGCATGTACAGGTGTGTGTGATAGAGAGAGGGGGGGGCAGTAAGGGGGGGTCGCTGCATGTACAGGTGTGTGTGATAGAGAGATGGGGGGGGGCAGTAAGGGGGGGTCGCTGCATGTACAGGTGTGTGTGATAGAGAGAGGGGGGGGGCAGTAAGGGGGGGCCGCTGCATGTACAGGTGTGTGTGATAGAGAGAGGGGGGGGGGGGGCAGTAAGGGGGGGGTCGCTGAATGTACATGTGTGTGATAGAGAGAGGGGTGGGGCAGTAAGGCGGGGTCGCTGCATGTACAGGTGTGTGTGATAGAGAGAGGGGGGGGGGGCGCTGAATGTACAGGTGTGTGTGATAGAGAGGGGTGGGGGGGACCAGAGAGCCGGAGCTACTTGATGGTGGAGGCGGTGGACTGTGTGTCTGTGGACCGGAGGAGTGTGTGGCGATTGGTTCTGGACTCTTCTTCGTTGGTGGTGTCTCACGCTCTCCCCCTTATGCCTCCAGCTCAAAGCCCATGCCGACTTTGTGTCCGCCGGCGTTAAAGTTCTTCCCGTCGATCAGGGCTGAGAGGGTGACCTTGACCCCTGCAAAAGGCACAAGGAACATTTTAGGAACGGAAAAACAAAACAATCTGCGGCGCACTAACGGCATGAATCACATTTTCTTTGCGTAAGAATTCATCATTTCAAACAACACAGAATGTTAGTTAATTAAGAAGTCATGATGATGATAAACATCAAGGACAAGGCAGGTAAGGTGGGGAGTGTGGACAACTACCGACCTATTGCACTGGCCAGTGTACTTTCTAAAGTTTTAGAGAGAATTTTATTAGATCATTTAAGTTCCTTTTTAGTCACGTCTGACAATCAATTTGGATTCAAAGCCAAGCATGGCACTGACCTCTGTATCTATGCATTGAAAGAGGTTATTGATATGTATAAAGGTAAGCATTCCTCTGTTTTAGTGGGGTTTATTGATGCCTCTAAGGCATTCGACCGAGTCAACCACCAGAAACTATTTTTAAAACTGAGGGAGAGGGGCGTGCCTGATAGCATTATTAGAATCCTGGCATTCTGGTATGCTAACCAGACCATGTAGGTAAGGTGGGGTAATACGGTCTCTGCTCCTTTTGGTGTCGGCAATGGCGTCCGTCAGGGGGGGCTTCTTTCCCCCGCCCTGTTCAATTTATATATGAATTAACTCTCTGTACAGCTCAGCAGCTGCCGAACGGGATATGTGATTGGTAACACCACTGTAAATCACTTTATGTATGCCGATGATTTGGTTATCCTGTCTCCAAGCAGTACTGGTTTCCAACAGTTGCTGAATATCTGTTCTGACTATGGAGGTCGTTTTGATGTGAAATATAATGCTAAAAAGAGTGTCACTATGATATGCAGAACAAGAGATGATAAGGATCTCTCCTTTCCTTCTTTTTATCTGTCTGGGCAGGTGCTGGCAGTTTGCTGTCGAACTAAATATTTGGGTCATATTATAACTGATCAAATGAGTGATGATGATGACATGTACAGACAGAGGCGTGCACTGTATGCTCAAGCTAACATGCTGAGGAAGAAGTTTTATTTTTGCTCAGATGATGTAAAGGTTAACCTGTTTAGAGCCTACTGTACTCCTCTGTATACTGCCCCCCTGTGGGTCAAGTATAAGCAGGCTAGCATTAAAAAGCTCCAGGTTGCTTATAATGACTGCCTGAGGATCCTTCTTAGGAAGCTAAGGTGTAGTAGCGCCAGTGAAATGTTTTGTGGAGCAGGAGTGAGCACCTTTCATGCCCTGTTGAGAAACCTGATGTATAGGTTTATCTGTCGTCTGAATATGTCTCAGAATATGCTCATTATGTTGCTGTCTCAACCCAATCTCAGTGACACTAGATACCTGTCTTCCATCTGGAAACATTGGTACAGTGCCTTATTGTAGTATTGTTGATTTGCTAGTGTTCTTATTGTGTTGTTTACCTTGTTCTACATGTATTGTGTGTTTTTTTATTGGACCTTGTGTCTGACAATAAAGTGATGATGATGATGATAAGAGAGAGCTGGGGCTCAAGACATACCTGGCCGGAGGCTCTGGGTGTAGCCTACTCCGATCAGACTGGCATTGTTCACTTTGGCCTGAAGGGTTCAAGAAGTTAAGCCATGAGAACATCAAGAGGTTAAGCCATGAGACATCATGATATTGTTTTTGTGAGCACCATAATAGATCAGAATATGAAACAACAATGTAAATCAGTGGTTCTCAAAGTTTTGATGACTGAGGACCAATTTAGGGATCCAATACTGGATTGAGGGTTAGGGCTGTCAAAGAATATTCTATATTCAAATATATATTTGAATATTAAAATTAAAAGAATACTGATATTTGAATATGAAAATTAATATTCAATTTTATATTATTATTTACATTTAACCAGGTAAAAAAAATTGCCAAGAGGGCAACATAAAAACATGCATCATTTGCCTGGTTATTTAAAAACATTACAAAAGTGTAGGCTACTACTGTACTAGTACTGACTGAATTAAAAAGAAGAATTATGTTGTAAACAAAAACAAAAATGTTTATGTTCAAATAAATATACCAAGTAGTTACATAAGCTCTCTGGTTGTATTGGCTTGCCTTACCACGCACGCAAAACAAAAAGAAAAAAAAGTATTTGAATTTATTCGAACGAATGTTTTGTTTAGAGGGAAGATTCTACTATAATTTGGGGCGAATTTTGACAGCCCTATTGAGGCCAAGAAAAAACCCGAACCCAAGATCTCATTCTAAAACAAATCTTTTCTTTAATAGCCTATTCTCGAATTGTGCCAGAATCCCATTTGTCCATTGTAGATGTGTATACACACACACACACACACACACACACACACACACACACACACACACAACCAACATGATTAGGCTATTCATTTAGCAAGCTAGCATGACATGGTTGGTACCAATGGCTGCCTTGTCTTTAGTTTTATACGATACCGGAAACTGAGCCTGCTACAGCCTCTGAAAGACAGTTGAGAATCGGACCAAATAGCATCATGTCACCTAATTGATTACGGGCCAGCAGAAAGGTTCTGTGAGAACCTCTGGTGTAAATGGATGGACAGCTGCACTCACAGACAGGGAGGCGTCTTGGTCCAGCTTGTATTTGGCGGCGATGCCAAAGCGAGTGTTGTTGCTGCCGGCTGTCCAGGCCAAAGTGACCGCCGTCTCCAGCTCGTCGTTCACCTTCTGGTAGATGGACCCACCAAACTCAGTGCCGTCGTTACTGAGAGACAGGAGACAGGACAGTTATTAAGAGAAAGAACATATTAAACCTGCTTTCAGCAACAATACAACTGAACATTTAGTCCACATCGTAGAAAATTCCCAGATATATATTGTGTATCGCTATTCAGCCTAAAAATACTGAAATATGATTTTTTTTGGGTCCACATGGCACAGCCCTACCTCTAGTGTCATAAAGATACCAGTGGCGTCTGAGGAATCGTGTGTGTTTTACATTTTGACCTTTAATTTGAATGTCCCCATTACGCCAATCAGTAGAATTTGTAAGGATTGCTGAAACAGTGCGAAGACGCATCAAATCTAGAGCCCAACTGATATATCGGTCCACCGATATTATCGGCCGATAACCAATATATCGCTATCGGACAATAAGTTGGCTGATATTGCCGATATTTTTTTATTTCGTATTTTTTAACAGCATGTTGTGCATATTTGACCTTTTTTATATATAGATATTTTATTTTCAATTTCTATTTGACCTTTTATCTTAACTCAAGTTATATTTTACATTTGTTCTATTGGTGTTTTTGTACTTCTAGTTATTTATAAAAAATTTAATTCTCAGTGAAGTTTACTGTTTCATTGCATTGATGTCATTTTTGGACAATACCATTTAGTGATAAGCTATAAAATATCCTGCCTACATTACATATCTCAAGTCATGTCAAGTCATATCTTTGTCAAAGGTTTGATATTTGAGGGATCATTGCAAAGAAAAAGTGTAGTATAATGTGTATAATATCAGTCGATATATCGTTATCAGAATTTCTTTACTCCCTAATATCGGTATGGGCATCTGCCTCAAAACTCCAGTATCAGTCGAGCTCTAAAAATCAGACTAGTGGGGTCTGGTACTCGACTACTCACACATTGGTGTGCAGCTGGAAGTCCCCGGCCTTGTATCCAAGGGCAAAGTTGTTCTGGGCCAGTTTGGACTTGGCGGTGTCGAAGGCCATTTGGTAGCCGGCCAGCCAGCCCTCGTAGCCCAGCACGGCAGCGGCGTGGATGATGGGACCCTCAAAGTCGATGTCGCAGCCCAGGTTGACGTAGTCACGCTTGTAGCCCGTCTTCAGCTTGCCGCTCTTCTTCCTGGATAGATCGATAAGAGTACTTTATTTATCCCCGGAAAGGAACATACAATGGACTATAGATATTGGTCCATTCTCACTTCACTGTCTAGATGGAGGACTCTGTTTGTGGTGATAGGCCAGTGGAAAATAAAATACGTTTAGCTAAAATACAAATAAAAAGGAAGGGATTATTAAAAGAAAACATTTTTAATTTCAGTCACCTTTATTTAACCAGGAATATTCCCATTGAGATTCAGAATCTCTTATACAAGGGAGTACTGGCCTATTTTACAGCAGCATAACAAGTTTCATATAAGCATAACAAAAGATTCACATAAAAGGACAAGACAGCAAATTACATCAGACAATTAGCAGTGTTCAGTGTTCATTAACTCTACCCCAATCAAAAAGTGACGAAAAATGAAACTTGACGCGAAGGAAAAGACTATGCAGGGGTTTTCAAAGTGGGAGGCGGGCCTCGCCAGGGGGGCTCCAAACAGTTTCAGGGGAGGCTCCGTGAATGGAAGTGAAAAAATATGACATTAGTTATCAAAAGGAGATCACATAGAATAGCCTAAATGTGTGATTTTGTTAAAGAGATCATTTTACGGTTTTCCCCACTTTCCCAGAGTCAGAAGCTAATAAATGCTTTCAGACAGACATTTTTATTCGTATTTGGTGTAGTCCTAACTAAGTATGTCAACAGCAATGTCAGGCTATCTTGGCTCAATCGCTGAGTGGCATTGGGATCAAATAACATAATCATGATGGGGGGAGGGGGGCTTTGTCCAAGCGTCAGCGTCTGAGGGGAGGCGCACAGTCTCAGACTTTGAAAAGCACTGGACTATATAGGCCTATAATGTGCCAAGCATGTAGGAGGAGCATCAAGATAGCAGCTAATCACAAAAAGATGGAACGACAAGCAGGGTGTGCTAGTCGGGGGCGGGGCTTCCCCCACTGTGATGTGCTAGTCGGGGGCGGGGCTTCCCCCACTGTGATGTGCTAGTCGGGGGCGGGGCTTCCCCCACTGTGATGTGCTAGTCGGGGGCGGGGCTTCCCCCACTGTGATGTGCTACCATGTGGGAGGGGCCACCTCCATTTGAATTTTGAATTTTCTTTATTTTTAATACAGGGACAGTGTACAAGAACATTAACCCTATAAAATAGGGAGAGATGCATTGTATTCATTCATGCAAATGAATTAAGACTCACCCTGTATTCGGTACAAAAGACGTATCCAAGGCAACCTTCAGTCCTTGAGTCAGCTGTAGACAAAGTAACGTTGCAGTTTTTTAGCCTTTTTAAAAACGTCAAACATACCAGTGAGAAGACCCGCAATGCAAGTCAATCGGTTATTTCAACAAAATGTCATCACTCACTCTCTGAGCACATGCACCTCTACTGTACCTGGTCCTCCACGGTGACCTCAGTAGCGAGCGTGTTGTCTGTGTTCCACTTCTGGTTGAAGCTGAGGCCCAGCTCCTTCATTTTGTACTTGGTCTCCAGGCTCCCTGCGGCTCTGCCTGTGTCTGTGTTGCTGGAGCCGGATGTGTTGAACTCCTGACAGGAGGAGGACGACATTAGTGTGTCTGGGTCGATCAAGAAAGGCCAAATATAAACTGACTGACAAAAAGTGTGAAAATAATCAAACCGACTAATACAGAGTGTGTGTTTATAGAATATCCAAAGCATGATATTACATTACAGAGGGAAAAACGAGGGGGGGGAAATGACAACTGAGGCCAAACGTAAAGATTTATGAAGTACGTGAGCAGAAACTGTAAAGAAGTCAAGAGAAACCGTATTAGAGTGTGAGAGATGGGATGATGACCAACATGTTACATTGACGACATCACTAACATAAAAGCAAGACAACAACAGTGAGAAAAGCCTGAACAGTAATAATGCTAGTCCATGCAAGACATCAGGACTGGGTGAGATGGACAAAAAACCAATGACAAAAACACACCAAGCATTTCGATAAATATCTCACTACTGCGGTGCGCGGCACACGCTAGAAACGAGCGCTCGTTGCAATTGGGATTTGCAATATCTCAAACTTCAAAGTTAAAAATCCTGGAAATGAGAAGTTACTTTAACCATCACAACTTCTTGTATTCAAACAAATTGACACAATGTTACAATAATGCTTTCTTCTTCGCAGTTCATTTGCATGGGTGCATTATATAATAAAGCACAATACTGTATAATCAGTGTATGTATGTAATATGTCACAGTATAACATGTTTTCAAATGTTCAGTTCCTAACATTAACAAGCAAACCAAATTGCCAAACATCTCTGTACAAGAGACTAAAGCTGATGATCAACTCACTCAGGAGCCAGAGAGCTGAGATCTAAATGAATGTATGGTAGTGAATTAAACATAGATGTCATCGACAGAAATGCATCATGGGAAACGACACAATTTGTACATGAAATACGGTTATAAGTAAGGGAATTAAATGACAGATGTTCGTAGTTATGCAGATCATAATAACCAAATATATTATCCTACCAGTATGAAAATATATAATTTAGGCTGTAGCCTATTTTCAAAAGTTGATCCACCATAACTGACCGAAATACATTACCCACTGTGCAATACTGTATACCTAACATTTTCATTCATTCCATTAACATTTGTCAACATTTTTATTTCTTCCTCCTCTTCTTTCAGTGCCCAACTGGCCACTCACACTCCTCTCTACCTATTCTATTTGGCAGCCTCTGGTGACTGACTGGTTTCTGATCAGCAACTGGCCAGGGAGGTTCACTCAACATCTGCTGAAAAGGTGTAGTGCAATCAGATGCAGATATGTATCTAACAAGCTTGTTTAATTGAGAGAGTGTACAATGGAAAATGTATATCTTTTAACAATTGGAGCCTTTTGTATCTTATAATATATAATTTTAGATGTTCATATAGCCATTGCAATCATGCAACCCTATATCAGAATCAGAATCAGAATCAGAAAGACTTTAATGATCCCCGGGGGGAAATTGGGATTGGGAATATGGGATATGATACCAATAAAGTTCGAAAATCATGACAAGATATAATGTGAAAATGCAGAGTAATGGAGTAATGGAATTAATTTGAGTATATATTTTAACTAAAACTGCCGGCTGTGTTTTTTATGTGTTTTTTATATGTGCATTGCTTTGCTGCTTGTTTTTTCGATTCTTTTTTTGTAAAGCACCTTGAATTGCCTTTGTGTATGAAAGGTGCTATATAAATAAAATTTGACTTGACTTGACTTGACTTGAAAAGGATGACGATGAAAAGACGTTCCGACTGAGTACAGCCAAACACATGGCTGTACAAAGACTCATGACAGACAGTGAGAAATGACTGATGGTGGTGTAATAAAATGTACAGGAAACACAAAAGCTACAAATGACAGATTTTCATCACAATTAAATGATTTCCATTAAGAATGATGATAACAACAACAACAACGATGGAAAAACATCCATGACTGAATAACAGGACAGAAACCCATTGAAAACAAGCACATTTCCAAGCACACAGACAGTCGGAGGCGTTAGCTCTGGAACCAGGTCTTACCATCTACATTAGAACAGTCCAGCAGAGGGCAGCAGCAGCATGGAGACAGAGCATGGTTAGCATTAGGGTTAGATATGAAGGCATACCACCTGGTCGTGTTTCCCTCTCTAGAATAAAGCACAGATTAAGGCAAGCACAGCAGTGTCACTCCGGGCCACTCGTCAACCTGTAAAACTTAAAGCTCAAAGGGAGTTCACTTAGAGTTACAAAAGCATGGATTCTAAAGTGTTTCTCTATTGGTGATGATGTCAGTGGGAGTAGAGAGACCGCATAAATGATGCCGAGTGAAGGCAGGACAAGGCAGAGGGGGTGGGGTAATGTATTAGGCACAAAGCATCCAGAGGGGAAGAGAAGGTAAAGACAGACAGGGGGAAGTCTCCTCACCACTCCACTTTGCGACTTGGTCTTCAGGTCCAGCTTCACGACACCGAAGCCTGGTGGAGTTCAAATTAAAAGGTGGAGATTTGTTGTAAGCCGTCAACAGAAGCTCAAAAAACAAAGCAAATTAATCTGAATCACATCAAATACAACAAATCAGACTGGACATTACTTCAAAAGTAATGTGGATATGAAGTTTAAAGTAGGGATGAAATTACATCGAGCTCATGGTTTGGTTCGATAAACAATATTGGGTTCACGGTTCAATATTACTCCATATATATACTATATTTTTTTTCTTTGCAACGTTACTACTACTGGTTTCTGTAAGTTACATTTAACTTTCCAAGACCTTTGTAATAAATCCAAATAACCTTCGGCACCAATTTCATCTCTAAAGCGTTACACACCCTAATGTTCATACAAAGCAAAAGAGAAAAGACCATTTTGAATGTCATTTCTTATATCAGACCGCAACAGAAATTGCAAAAAAGTTCAACGTCACAATGCATATCGTGGTTATCATATGTTTGTGTTTATGTTTCTGTGCTTGTCATGTGACTTTGCTTGTGTGGATTTATTTGCCAGAGTTACTTCCTGCTGCATTCACAACTGATGATGGTGTTTGGATGAACACCGAAACGTCTTGTTTTCCAACATTTAGTCCAACGTTTTTAAAAATACATTCTTTTTAAAACTTCTATGACCTGGATGTCCGAGAAATTAACTTACATAGACATATCGTGGTTATATTTTTAGATTGCCGAATTTCATGTCCCCGAACTTTTGTTATGTGTCGTTTAAAGCCAACAGATGTATTTTCATGTGTGAAAGAGAGCTTTGTTTTGCAAATTGCCTCACTGCCACCAAGATCAAATTTACATTTCCATGGACCTCTCTATCTTGCACATCCACACATCAGACATGGGTCTCACAGCCTGGACACCCTGTAACTCCAGGTTTGAACAGGTGGTAGTAGTATGGTTGTTAAGAGTACTCACCATAGCCCTTGCTGAATATGTCCTTGGCAGATTTGCCCAGGTCTGAGTATGAAGGAGGGACAGCCATTATGCTAGATCAAATGAAAAGAGACAGTCAAATGATGAGAGTGACTCTTTAATCCACTCTAATAACAACAACAACCTACAATTTTAATGTAATTGTACAAATCAGACAGACAGCATGTTAAACCCAGTTTAGACACTATTCCACAGGCATTCCTCTGCAAGTCAATAATCATTCAGTAAGGGATGAATGTTACATTTGAGTCTTCAGTGATGGTGCACCACTAGCAACAGCTCCCGAATTAAAGTGACAGCACAGGGCAACCAGCACCACTGAGCAGTGTATCAATCATCAACAAGCAAGTGACTAGTTCCCCAGTGAGCTCCAGCTGAAAGGAACATATTGTTCCTTTAGAGCCAGGCCCATTACATGGACGGAAACAAGCTAGGTCTGCATCCCAGCTGAACCATGGATGCTGCCTGTGCACTGAGCAAGAACCACCCCCTTCCTCACACACATTCAATCTGACTCCAACTAAAATACTTCAAATAGAAATATATGAAACAGGTATAGATGCTGATGTTTGAGCATTAGAAGAATACGATCATTTGAATTGTGATCAACATGCCCCAAGGTTGTAAAGGGCATTATAACGTTACCTCGTCCTCGGCATATACTGTACACGCTCAAATGCACACGATTTATGAATAACGTAGCTATATCCCCAATATAACGTTATCCGTTTTTGAAAGTTGATGTTACTTATGAAGAGAAAAGTGCATCACAGATATTTTGTCATCAACAAAAAAGTTAGTGCTGCCATTGTTCTTATTTGGGACAAAGGACAGCAGATGGGTCAGTGAAAGAGGTGTGGGGGTTACTTGCTGGAGCTGCAGTAACGTTAGCCTCTGTAGCTAGAAAGGGATTCACCAGGCATAGTGCCCGAACACACACACACACACACACACACCCCTCCGCAGCCAGCTAACAGCTAGCTAGCTAGCCACCATAATGTTAAAGTTGCTAACTTGGGTAGCTAACGTTACAATTGTGAATCTCAACAAAAACACAAAGACAAACCTATCATCCGATGATTAAAATGTGCATTACAAGGATAAACATCATTATATATCAGAGCTAACCTTAGCTGAATAGCTCAACATGCTAGCTAACTGGCTAACCTTGGATAGAGTAACGTTATCTTGCCTTGGAGATAACGTTAGCTAAATGCAACGCAAACATTAGCTCATAACAGCTAGATAGTCAAACGGTTATTATTGGCTCAATGCTACAACTAAAATGCTTGAGTAGCGGAAATATCTCATACCAGTGCAAATTGTTTTTGCAAGTAACCTAGATGCCCTGATGCTGCTCAGTGGACTGACAGCTAGCCTAGCTTTAGCGATAGGGTACAATGAAGGAGACAAATGGAGCATGCGCGGTATCATCTGGACTGCACTTGAGTCTAGAGTCTTTCTCGCCGAGAAGAGCCTGGTGACGCGAGGTTAGTCTAGATACTCTACAACACAGTCACTGTTTTACTGTTTTACAAGCAATAACTAGGCCTACTCTATCCTATAAAACCCCAAACAACACTATAATATAATATAATATAATATAATATAATATAATATAATATAATATAATATAATATAATATAATATAATATAATATAATATAATATATAATATAATATAATATAATATAATATAATATAATATAATATAATATAATATAAATGTAAGACAAGGCAAGAATAAAACATTAAAATACAAAAAGAATAAAATAACTACATGCAAAATCCATGAAACGTTTTATGAGGTGAGTTTAACCCTGCAAGACCCGATGTTGCAGAATTACATCATTTGATCTAAAACAGGTACAAATGTTTCTCTCCCCCCTTCCCCCCACATAAACATAGTCATTGGGTCCTATTGTTCAGTCTCACAATGGATAGGACATTTGTATATAAGTCCCACCCAACAAGGTCATGATGATCTATCACAACTTCCAGAACTTGGCTGAGCAACCACACTTTGTTTCATTGGACTGGGTTGATCAAATCTAAGTAAGTAAAATGCCTTTAATATTTTTTTTGTGATCATTAAAATGACTAGAACATGTAGGCTACATATGTTGTTATTGTGAAATACATTCCCCAAATATAAATTAGAGCATGTTTTATATCTGTATTTCTACAACACTGGGAGAGTGTGGCAGCAAATAGCCATGTTGTAAGTTTACATACTGGATAAGTGTAGTCTAAATAGACATGTTTTGTCAGGGATCTACTAGTTTTCACAATATCTTTTAAATTACACACATTTTCTACACATTCCATACAATATTATATATATATATATCTATATATATCTATATATATATATATATATATATATATATATATATATATATATATATATATATATATATATATATAGTATAATGCTTATCTATTTTTACTTTAATTTATAATCCAATAATACTTGTAACCCATTGTACTAGAAGATGAATTCCAAACGTATATGCAATAGCATATCACTTTTCACTGCAGTTTCTCCTTCTGTTTGTGCATATCTGCCCATTATTTTTGCTCAATCCATAGTAAAAGCAGTTAGTTCTGGGAAGATGCTGGTAGATGCCTGTTGCAATTTGGTAGAACATGTTCAGAAATGCAGGGTGTGGTCCTAAGTGGGGGGCTGCATGCATTCCTTTTACGATGATAATCAGAGCACAATAGGTTGGTCAGACAGTATTGTGTGACTTGTGAAATGTGTGAATAGGTTACTTGTGGAAACACTTTGCCCCACCACCCATACTAGAGCTAATCCCATTTTATTTTTTTCATTTCAGAATGTCAAGGAGACAGCATCGCTACAGTGTGCAGGATGTGATTGATGCTGTCCGGAATGGAGAGAGTGATGTGGACATACAATTTGAGGATGAAACTGATGAAGAGTCAGATGGAGAAGCCTGTGGAGAATTGGACAACGAAAACCAACCACCCACTGACTGCCCAGCCGATGCAGACATTGAGCCCCGCCCGGCCAAACATGCCAAGCCCCGTGACAGATCTCGCTGGCAGAAAAAAGATTTCACCAGACCTAATACTGATTTTTCTGGTCCATCAGAAGATGTGATTTCCATACACACACCACTGGAATACTTCCGACAGCTTGTGTCCAAAGACATGATTCAGTCTCTGACGACAAACACAAATGAATACAGCCTTCAAACAAAAGGAACATCTGTAAACACCAATACAAAGGAAATAGAGAAAATGGTGGGCATGTATCTGAAGATGGGCCTAGTACAAATGGCTGGAAGTCGAATGTACTGGGAGACAGACACGCGATACCCCCCTGTTGCTGATGTGATGCCCCGTAACAGATTCCAGTCGTTGTTGACTTCCTTACATTTAGTCAACAACTTGACGGTGTCAGAGACGGAAAAGAAGGACAAACTCTGGAAAATCAGACCATGGCTTGATTCATTCAGAGAGAAGTGCCTACAGGTGGTACCAGAAGAGCACAACTCTGCACCACTCTGTGACAACAGGGCGGTCACAGGAACAGAACCTGTGCAGAAGGTTCAACGCTGGGACAAAGCCAACAAGACCTACATTGAAGTTGAAAGGCCTTACACCGTGGGTAACTACAACCAATACATGGAAGGTGTGGATTTATTGGACTCATTCACAGCCAGATACAAGTTCCCCCTGAAATCCCACCGCTGGTACATGTACATCTTCTGGCACACCATCACCCTTGCTGTGGTCAAAGCCTGGCTCCTCTACAAGCGGGACTGCCAAGCTCTCAAGGAGAAAGAGACACTGAACTTGAGACAGTTCCAGGGGCAGCTAGCATCCTCTCTCATTCTGGTAAGAATCAATTTCTGTCATTTATTATTTGTCATACTTTTTAATATTTCAATGTTTGCAATATCTCAGACTTGTATCTTAATGTATCTTTGACATGTATATTAATAGATTCTATTCTAATCAGGTGGACACAGTCAGAACTCCAAAGAGTGGACGGCCATCTTCAGGCAATGGAAGCCCAGTGACACAGGCCGTGGCGACAAGCAGCGCTCTGAATGCTCGGAAGAGACCATCCTCGGGTGATGGGAGTCCAAACAGCGTCCCACCCAAGAGATCATGTGGACACCTGCCACTGGATGTGCGCAAGGACCAGACTGGACATTTCCCAATGAAGACACAGAGAGGGCGCTGCAGACATTGCCCTGGAGGGTACACCAACACACAATGCCGCAAGTGTGACGCTCGTCTTTGCTTTTCAGAGGCCAGGAACTGTTTCTGGGACTATCACTGCAAATGAACAAGTAGTGGTGTGAAATGATGTCATATCAAAGTCATATGCAAAGCCACTTGCACTACTTCTGTAGCCTACCCTGGGAAGATGCTGAAGATGCATGTTTTTAATTTCATATTATATACTGTTCTCGGGCTATATGATAAGCAATCAACAATGCAAATGAACCCTTTAGTTGTTTTACTGAAGTACAAACCTTCACCCAACGTTGTAAAATTCCAATAAAACCTTACAAAAACAAAAACTTTGCAAACACTTCATTATCATCTCCGAAGGCCTCCTCCAACACCATCTGAAAGGTTGCATTTTTTTTTAAACGTTTTACCTTAGTCTGGGTTTTACAGAGATGACACTCAGTTCTCTCCTCTCCTGCCTTTGTCTCTTTCTTCCTCCTTGTGTGTGTGATAGGGAAATAAAAATAGCAGCAGTTCAGTTAGCAATCTCTTGGACAGAAACCAAAATGATCATAGATTCTGTATAATCTAGAACAGTGATTCTCAACGTAATGACCCTAAATTAATCCATATATTAATATGACTTATTATTATTAACCCGTATGGCCACAGAATCCATTTGATGAGATGTTGTCTCTGCCGTCAAAGTGAATCAATGTCTATTGCCCACATTTGAACCATTACAGAGACAAAGACAGAGACACATAGCTACACACAAGACCCCCCAAACCGATCAAATCCAAATGTATATATATATTTTTGCATTACATTTTGAGCAATATTTATATGGATTAAGTTACACAGTAATTAAACTGCCTTATATATTGAGAAGGGAGCAAAAATATCCAGCGATAGGACACACAAAACACACAAGGATCTCACTTACACCCTGGAAATTCATACAAAAATACCCAGCAGAGTGTGAGCATAATACTTTAGGATTATCATGTATCTGTACTTTACTGATTATTTATTTTTCTGACAATTTTTTACTTTTACTCCCTACATTTTAACACAAATATCTGTACTTTCTACTCCTTACATTTGCGAAACAGGCTAGTTACTTTACCCTGTTGATGTAACGTCTGTCTCTCTCGTCTCGCACTCCCAGCTTTCACGGAATTCACGCATTATGTGAGCCTTTTTTGTGGGAAAACCATATCTCAATTATTAATCAAAGTATAGTCTTTAATGTGTTTGGAGGGGATCTGTTTAATAGTCTTCAAATCCTACCACTATAATTGGAGGCATGTCTGTCTATGTATTTCTCTCCGGAGTTGCAAGACGTGTGCCGTTGCTCCGATCTCCTCCGAAATTTGCCAAAACACTTTTCAGGGATGTGGCAGGGATGTGGCATGACATCATCAGTGATGTCACAATGTCATAAATCACTGATGATGTCACCTGATGATGTCACAGTGATGAGGTCATAAATCACTAGTACAGTTCGCTCTCCGTGTGGCATGAATTTCTCACTCGCTTCACTGCAGAAACAGGCATGTATCTCGGCTTCCTGTTCAGAGACTGGTGCTTTTGGTGAAAACAACCTACATTCAAGTGTTGATAACTAAAGAATGGAAGAATGTCACATGATGTCACTCGACCAATTGTGATGTCATCAGTGATGTCACTCGAGCAATTGTGATGTCATCAGTGATGTCACCTGAGCGATAGTGATGTCATCAGAGAGTGATGTCATCAGTGATGTCACTCGAGCAATTGTGATGTCATCAAACTGTCCCTTCATAAAGTTTGAGATGCAGCGTGAGCGTACACAGCTCAGGGAGCCCCAGCAGCCTGCGGTTGCCCAGCAGATGCCACGCGAGCAGCCTGCAGTTCGACAGCAGATGCAGCCCCAGCAGATGCCCGTAGGTGCCCAGCAGATGCCTGCATGGTGGCCCCCACGCCGTGCCCTGCAGCCACACAGTTCCTGGGATCAGGAAGAGCAGTACTGCCCCGAGTACACACAACTGGACTAATCTGGACAATGTATAATGCACACAATGCACACTACCTCAAACAACCTCAGTTTTGGGGCACACTCTATATATTTGTTTTCCCCCTGTGCTGCTTGTTGTTTAATTGTACCTTTTATTTAACGGTTTTGGGGGGTCTATTGCTTGCGATGCAGATGTACAGTTTTTATGCCTCTGCCGGCGATAGCCAGGCCGGAGGCATTATGGATCCGGGTTGTCCGTCCGTACGTCCATCCGTACATCCATCCGTCCGATGTTTGTTAACGCGATATCTGAGGAACGCCTTGACGGAATTTCATCAAATTTGCCTCAAACATCGACTTGGACCCAAGGATGAACTGATTAGATTTTGGTGGCCAAAGGTCAAAGGTCAAGGTCACTGTGACCTCTCGATCACCATTTTCAAGCTTGTTAGTGCAACATCTCAGAAATGCCTTGACGGAGTTTAATCAAATTTGCCTCAAACATCGACTTGGACAAGGATGAACCCATTCGATTTTCGTGGTCAAAGGTCAAGGTCACTGTGACCTCACGAATGCCATTCCCAAGTTTGTTAAAGCGATATCTCAAGAACGGCTTGATGGAATTTCTGCCAATTTGGCTCAAACGTCGACTTGGGCGCAAGGATGAAAGGATTACATTTTGGTGATCAAAGGTCAAGGTCACTGTGACCTCTCCAACGCCATTTTCAAGCTTGTTAACGCCATATCTCAGGAATGCCTTGACGGAATTTCATCAAATTTGCCTCAAACATTAACTTGGCCTCAAGGATGAACTGATTACATTTTGGTGGTCAAACTTCAAGGTCACTGTGACCTCACGAACGCCATTCCCAAGTTGGTTAACGCAACATCTCAAGAACGGCTTGATAGAATTTCTTCTGATTTGGCTCAAACATCCACTTGGACTCAAGGATGAACTGATTACATTTTGGTGGTCAAAGTTCAAGGTCACTGTGACCTCACACACCCAATTTCCAAGCTCTGTAACGCAACATCTCAGTAGCGCATTGACGGAAGTTCTACCAATTTGCCTCAAATGGCGATTTGGACTCAAGAATTAACTAATGGCGGAAGCATAAGTCCGCGTTGCGGTCGTTCTAGTTTTTTCACAGTTCTGTGCTGCATATACTGTACATCAATGTGCAATGCTTGTTCCAAGTGCTTGTTGTGTCTCTTGTTTTCCTGCACCCATATGCCCTGTTATTTTGTACTATGTTGTAAACGGAGTCCACAGCACAAGAATTTCACACGTGATACTTGTACTACGGAGTGACAAGAAAAAATCTTGAATCTTGTGATCCACATGCCATTTGAAAGTGACGTTTCATGTTAATTATCCTCTTTGTGTCACAATACCCTGGTGGTGGCTGTTTTTGTGCACAACGTATTGGTGATCAGCCATTGAGACACAGATGTCCAGGACAAAAAGATTAGAATTGCCCTGTACATGGTGGTTAATTATCCTCTTTATAATCACAATACCCTGGTGGTGGCTGTTTTTGTGCACAACGTATTGAGCCATGGGCCAATGGGTGATCACTGATCAGCCATTGAGACACAGATGTCCAGGACAAAAAGATTAGAATTGCCCTGTACATGGTGGTTAATTATCCTCTTTATAATCACAATACCCTGATGGCTGTTTTAGCAGAGAACCAGTCATTGGCCATCAACAACATTGAGACACAGACGTCCAGAACAAAAAAGATGAAAATTGCCTTCTTTAAAATCACAATACCTTGATGGCTGTTTTTTTCAGAGAACCTATTATGGGCCATCAGCTACACTGAGACAGACGTCCAGGACAAATAGATGAAAATTGCCCTGTACATGGCGGTTAATTATCCTCTTTATAATCACAATACCCTGATGGCTGTTTATGCAGAGAACCAGTCATTGGCCATCAGGCACATCTAGAATGCTCACTCCCTCCGTTCATTGTGATTTAGATCTTAGAGATGGATTAGCATCTTTGCATTGCATCAAGTTGAAATACTCAGAAAACATGACTTGACTAAACAGGTTAGGTGTGGATGTGATATGCTGTGATTGAAGTAAATGGCTATCTACACAGTCACATTTGTGCAGCACTGCGACCTTCGATGTCACCATTTATTTTAGCAGCTGTTCATATGAGCTTTTATTGTATGCTTTGATCATGATTATTTAATGCTTGCAAATTTCCAGAGTAACAGATCAACTTTATCTATCTATTCTATCCTTCTTTAGTCTGTGATTATTTCTAAAGTTACATTATTCATATTATTATTATCCTAAACTTGGAAACATGTCTAAAATCAAGCATTTTCTAAACTTTCAATATTGTACACAGGTATAGACTGGTATAAATATGAACACATTTTTAAGGGATTTTCACACAGTTGTGTATAAAGAAGACAAAAGTGGATTGATTATTTGAATTTTATTTAGCCAGGTAGAATCACAGACCAGAGGATTTACACGGTTTCTGACCTGACCAAAAAGGATATGAAAAGCAAGCAAACAAGAAAAAAAAAATCCAAACTCAAAACTTTGGACGGCCCCTGATCAAGAACTAAAGAAATACAAACAATATCAATTAACATGTGAACTGTTAGCTGTCACATGCCACACGGAAGGTGAATAAAACACAGGCTGTGTGTGGATGAGCAACACTTTGGAAATTGTCTTTAATTTTGGACCCTGCGCGGTGGAACAATGGTCATCATAGCCTCTCTGATCCGCTGTGTGCTACCTGCCTGGGGCGGACGCAGCGCTGGTTCAGGCTGTTGGACCCTGCGCGGTGGGACAATGGTCATCATAGCCTCTCTGATCCGCTGTGTGCTACCTGCCTGGGGCGGACGCAGCTCTGGTTCAGGCTGTTCTGGGAGGTCAGGGTTCCACTCTGCCAGAAAACTGTCTTTCTGGATCTCGCACACATTGTGCAGAATGCAGCAGGCTCCAACAATGTCTGGCACGAGTGAAATGAGCACATCATTGCGCTTTGCAAGGCACCTCCAACGACCCTTCAAACGCCCAAACGCATTTTCAACCACCATTCGCGCTGAGCTCAAACGGAAGTTGAAGTTGTCCTGTTCGGGAGTCAGGTGATGGTGACGTGTGAAGCCTTTCATCAGCCACTTCTTCAGAGGGTACGCACCGTCTCCAATGAGATGTACGGGTACCTCCACACCGTTCACATCCATGGATTTCTGTGCAGAAACATATATTAAAATTAGAAAAATATATAGAGTTTACACTTGTGCTAGGCTTGATTGTTACCTACTAGTACTACACTGGGCTGCTGGGAACATAGTAGCCTCAACGCGAGACTCATCAGTCGTTCTTCCTCGGAGTCTCGGATGCACTGTCCCTACAGCCACCACAACGCCCGCTAAGTGGCTGCACGTGATATACACGCTATCAATCACAATAAAACTGTACCCACCTCATGATGTGGGTGCCCTGGCACTCCCAAATAGTGCATACTTTCCAATACCGAGCCCTTTTTCACATGCAGTGCCGAAGTTTGTGTGGTTGGGAGGGTGTAGTGCAGTTTACAATTTTGAGCATCGGCTCTGCCATGTGAAAAAGTGCCCGGTATTGGAAAGTATGCACTATTTGGGAGTGCCAGGGTACCCATCACATGGGTAACAACATTGTCTCGGAGGTGGGTACAGTTTTATTGTGGTTGATAGCGTCTATATCGTGCAGCCACTTAGCCGGCGTTGCAGTGGCTGTAGGGACCGTGCATCCGACTCTGAAGGAAGAATGGCTGATGAGTCTCGCGTTGAGGCTAGGAACATGTGGAAAAAAATAGTCAAAGTCATAGGTCCTACATACCTCCCGGGGGAACAAGTGACCATCATTTCCTTCTGCCATATTGAAGATAGGGGAGTTGGCAAGCACTCTTGCATCGTGTGTTCGTCCAGGCCAACCCACGTATATATCTGTGAAGCTGAACACAAAACAACCAGCATGAGCAAAACGGACCACATTGCACCTGTTAATACTCAATTGACTGTTGTAACACAGATGTGTAAAATTACTCCTGGCACCTCCTCATTGCAGCTAAAAGACTAAAAGAGGCCTTGCAATAGAATAACAGGCTATGTAATAAGTATATTACATACTATCTACCTATGCTGTTATTATGTAACAGAGTATGTACTATCGCTGTGTGTGTGTGTGTAATGATCAGACAGGAGCTAATAATTAATACGTATTATATGAATAGAGCAGCTTACCAGAAATTGTGGTCTACAACCCCTTGCAGTACAATGGAATGCCAGCCTTTCCGATTGTAGTAAGAAGTTGGATCCTCCCTCGGAGCTATAACGGGAATGTCGCTTCTATCGATTGCCCCCGCACACATTGGATAACCTCGGTGTGCAAATCCATCTAGGGTCTTCTGTAGCTGTTCCCCCTTCGGTAGGCAAATGAAACGGCTGTGATGGTTCCTTAGAGCAGATGTGACTTCCCGCACCAGGTAGCCCACAGTAGACAGTCCTACACCAAAGACACGGCTGATCGTTCTGTACTCGCTTTCGCTTGGTGAAGCATACCACCAAAGCACAATTGCCAGTCGCAAACGTGCTTTTAGTGGTTGCCCGATCTTGCGTGTTAGTGCGGGTCCCACCAGACTCAGCACATACTCGAATGTACACCGGGACATGCGAAAATGACACTTCCAGTCCGCGTCGTCAAAGTTCTTTAGAACATCTGCCCAGAATAACTGCCCGCCTTGCCGCCCTCGCTTCCACATGGCTCTCTCACGCTGGAGCCCAAGCGACGCACACAGTGAAACAACCTTTGTGTGGTGGAATATCTGTGCACGTCGTCTAGCCGCTGTGTATCTTCTTCTGCTCAGAATTAGGTCCCTTTTCAGTCTCTTAATTACTTTTCTGCGTTGCCGAGTACGCGCGAGCTGATATTTCAGAAGCAACATCAACACAACAACACGCGGCTCCATCTTTGCTGTTTACTTTTTCGACTTCCTGACTCGCGGGCTCGCCTCCGCAGCACAATTTATGCGTCATGCCCCACCCATGGATGTATTGGCCCCACCCCACTCCACCCCTCTCCACCCCACTCCTCGCCTCCCCCCGCCCCCGCGCTCACCCCGCCCCGCGCTCTACATTACATCTACAAGTGCCTCAAAGCATATGCTCTACCAAAACTGACTTGAAGGACTGTCAGTTTATTCATTTTAATTTCCTATATTCCTTCAGTGACTGCGTTTCAAACAAATCCAGGACCAGAGATTAAATACCATCAGCATACACCACTGGTAGCCAATCCTACTGCTATAACTGGAGAGCTGTGTGTGTCTGTGTGAGCTCGGTTCATTGTTTCCAGAGTCCCCACCCTAGCATTGAGCTCGCATAGCGTGCAAAAATTCAAGTTATCTTAATATGACGTGAGGTTCAGTTAGCTTTGCACAGAAGCAGCCGGTAGAAATACTTTTTACTTTTATACTTGATTACATTTCAGAGCCTGTATTTTTTTTTTTTTTTTACTTTTACTTGAGTAAACAAGTTGAATCAGTACTTCTACCAGTCTTTTTCTTACACAAAGTACTGTAGCCTACTTCTACTAAGAATGTGTACTTTTCCCATCTCTGCCTACCATAGGCTACAGATGTGAAATTCAATTGACATTATGCACAAATATGTCTCTTAAAACTCTTAAAACAGAGTCTGCAAATGTGTGCTCAAATAATAAAAGCAAGCATCATGCTCGTAAAATAAGATAAAGTGGGTACAAAAGCAAGTATAAATGCTTTTTAAAGAAATGGTTTAAAACAGTGTTTCTCAACCACTTGGCCGAGGGCCTCAGAGCGCCATCTAGCGGGCCGCGGAGCACCTCTCACATCAATATATCAGAATGATAGCCTAATTTTGGAAGGTGGTACTCGGAAATGTTTTTAACAATCAGAAGTGGGCCTTGAATTACAAAAGGTTGAGCTCCCCTGGTTTAAAGATAGCCGATAGCACTGATTCTGCTAGACTAGCTCCCCCATGCTTGTTCCCGAGCCAAAGGGGCCTGATTGCAAAAGCCCACCTTTGGACCTCGGAACGAGGATGCACACTAGCTCATATGGGTTAAAATGTCTGTGATATAACTGGGAGCCAGGCCTATCCATGCTTTAATTCTATTAGTTGAATCCTTAATCTGCTGCATTCTGTAGGCTACATGCTTGAGATGAGACTGAGATTGATGCCAGCCAGTCTATGAGGAGACAAAGGCATAGATGACTTTCTCTAGGTTACTAAATTATACCGATTTTTAATATGGCTCAGTCTCAACGGAAAGAAGCAAGACTGCACCACTCTATTCACCTGCTGAACATTAAATTAATTCAGCATTAAACATTAGGCTACTCCAATTTCTGACTGCTGGCTTCACTTTGGCTGGCAGGGCTATTTCCCTTTTCCACATCCAGTCATTAACCACATTTCAAACTCACAGGTCCATATTTTTGGGAAACTATTGAAAAAATATCCCCTTCCCTATCTTTTTCACCCTCACTCCACAATGTCCTGGCAGTTCTGATATGGCCAGTGTTTAGGGGCACACCATTCCGCTCCTTACTGGTTGGTTGTAATGTTTTTGTGATGGGATTGAAACATAATGTATTCTATTATTGCACTAATAGTAGATGTGATTGATAGGCTATTGATCATAGGCCCTCAAAATGCATGGGCTCCCCCTTTGTGTTTCTGGCTTATGATAATGATAATAATTAACCCTAGTTGAGACCCAATTAACACCCTTATTATCATTATTCCGGTCCTCCTTAAATCTTGTGATGGCGTTTTCCGTGATGGGGGAAAGTGTCGCGCGCCCCGCCCTGCGCGCGCACACGCCACTATCAGCATCTGGGCCGCCAGCCGCCGGGGCGCGAGAGGGAACTTGACTGTCAAAAGTACACAGACATTATCAGCTTCAATCAGTACCAACTAAGTCCAATGGTCCACCCTGCCTGGCCTCTTGTATGTGACCACACGGCGACCACAGCACCAGAGTGCGCACGGCTTGAAGGCTGGCTTGGTCTGCGGCATAGCTCGAGCTCGACCGTGTGTGACTCAATAATAAGTTCGGCTAGGCTACCGCGAGCATGTCGGGAGCCCCTCCGTTTGTGAGCCCGTTCCGCAGACCGCAGTGTCTGGCCGCTGCTGCAGCCCCGGCGGGGAAAGCCAAGCTAACGCACCCCGGCAAAGCTATTCTGGCAGGTAAGCAAGATTTCCCAGTACTAGCACCACTTGTTTCGGTGAGACCATGCAGGAGAGAGGGGTGTTTGTATTTGTTTACAAGTTAGAAGACTAACGTTCGACGCGTGTCAAACGCCTGGAGAGGTGTGTGGTAGCCACTCTACAACAATAACACTATTCTCTGAAAGCCTGCGGTCTTTCATCCATAGGAGCCGAGGAGAGGTTTTTGTTGTTAGCATAATAACTTTGCAGGAGGGGGATGTTGCCAGATCTCGTGAGAGAGAAGACCGCTTGTTTCTCTCACGAGATCTGGCAACACGGCTGACAGACAGTTCGCCCTCCTACACGGCAAAGCTTCATCATCCTGGAAAACACCTAGGGGTTAAAGTAGGAACTAGAGGGCAAATGCCTGTTTTTGAACCACAGCCACAGCTGTAATTTTAGACCGGTGGTACTCAACCTTGCCCTACTCAGGAGCCACACTGACAAAAAGACCCCCCCCCCCCCCCCAAAAAAAAAGCTTCGCAAAAAAAGTCAATTTCCTCCCATTATTTTTATTAGATTTTAATTTCTTTATTTCTTTATTTATCTATTTATTTCTTTATTTCTTTATTTCTTTATTTCTTTATTTCTTTATTTTAAGTAGTAATTAAAAGAGCCACAACTACCCATAAAGGAGCGACATGTAGCTAGAGCCTCGGGTTGAGTAGGCCTATCACTGTTTTAGACCAAGCTTAGGGCAGAATATTAGCAACTACACTGTGTGTGAGCTAAAGTGATGTGTCATAGACTATTTGAATGTTGGTACACCTAAAATCAACATTCGGAGAAAATCGCTCTCAAAGTTCTTGACGTTTTGTCCACTCCTCTCACCAGTAACGTTAATGGGTGGAAACCTGTTAACTCCACCCCCAACCACTCTCCCACGAGACTATATATATTCATTCATTCATATTCATTGAAACAGCTGCAGGTCTATATTACTGATGTAAGATGTATGTATTGTGTGACATACAGAACACGTTTTTTAGTCTCCAAACACTGCCATACATGTATGATGAACATGCACATATTGAGATACACATGCTCAGATTAACCCCTCAGATCCGACACTAAAATTCACACACACAACAGGCCAGGCCTATTTACACATGAACTGAACGATAAACATCCAGTCCACAACCAAAACACATCCTGCCACAAGTCTAAATCAACATCATCATTATATGAAGTCAACACCATGGTCAGCACTTGTCTTAGGACCACACACACACACACACACACACACACACACACACACACACACACACAGACAGACAGACAGACAGACAGACAGACAGACAGACAGACAGACGGACAGACAGACACACACTGAGACAAGCGCAGCTGCACAGTGAAATTAAAACTAACTGAACACACCATAGCCCAGCCACACCATGATGACTGACAGTAAGAATATGTAGGTTCTGTAGGTTATACAGCAGTTCTGTAGGTTCTGCAGCACTCATTGAACAGTGGTGGGTCCATCACTTTTAGGCTGTTTGCTTTTGAAGAATTCAGATATTTGAAAATATATATCAGGCTAGTCTAATGCCCCGCCGTTTAGCCGACTATTTTTGTTTAACAAACTCTTGCGACTCACTGCACGCACGCAGACGACGTCCAAATATTACATTGAACTCCCTCTTGTTTTGGTCACTGGGGATATTGCTGCTGACCCGTCTTCTCGTTAATCAATCAGTGACAGATGTTGAAACATTTCACATAAGAACTTGCAAGGCAAGCATTTACTACAAGCCAATTACTGGCATGTGGCAACATTGTGACATCAATACGATGCAACAAAGGATATATGTCATTATTTCTTTCATTAAACGCTAATCTTCAAAGAAAAGTTTTTTATATATATATATATATATATATATATATATATATATATATATACAGATCCTTTCCAAAAAATTAGAATATCATGGAAATACCATGGATGACCGTGGGCTTCAGCGGATTGTCGAGCGAAGACGATTAAAAAATTTGGCGGAGATTCAGATGGAGTGAACTGAGGCTGAAGTCAGTCATAACTGAGAAGTAACTGCTGATTTTCTTCACACTATTCTAATTTCTTGAAATACTGTTTTGGGGGTTTTCTGGAGCTGTAGGCCAAAATTATGAAAAATGAAACAAATAAAGGCTAGAAATATTTCACTTTGTGTGTAATGAATCTATAATCTATGAAAGTTTCACGTTTTGAAAGGACTTATGGAAAAAAAGAACTTTTCCATGATATTCAAATTTTTGGGAAAGGATCTGTATATGTTGGTGTTTTCCAGTGACCACCCAGTGCCCTTAATGCATGCTCCGAAGGGTCTCTCTTTCTGTTCATTTCCATGAGCCATGATGACAAAGCACATTGCTCAGTCAGCTACAGTACACGCTGCACACATTCACCTCTGGGTTACAACACACCTGCCTGTCCCCACTGCCCCTAGCTCCCCCCACGACCTCTTTATACAGGGGCACATGACCAAGATAGTATTCCAGGCTACTTTTGATTTGATCGTAGAAAAATCTCTATGAAATGTGGTATAGAGAAGTAGTAGGTAGGATATAGAGATTGGTAAGCATGAGATGTATGGGCAAATTCTATTCTATAAGCACAACATCATTGTTGATGTCTACCTTGATAGAAATGCCGTCTAACAGGGAAGACTAGGCAAAGGTAAAGTCCCACTATGTGTGAAATTTGTTCTCAGCATTTGACCCATCCCCTGGGGGAGCGGTGAGCGGCAGCGTGCGCCGCGCTCGGGAATCATATGGTGATCTAACCCCCCAATTCCAACCCTTTGATGCTGAGTGCCAAGCAGGGAGGCAAATGGGTCCCATTTTTATAGTCTTTGGTATGACTCGGCCGGGGATCGAACTCACAACCTCCCAGTCTCAGGGCGGACACTCAGACCACAAGGCCACTGAGCTGGCACAAGTTGTCATGCAGTGGTTGCAAAAGAATGACACCATCAGCCACATGCCAAGGTCTTATAAAAATAACTATTAGCTCCCCTGAAACAGCACCTGACATGCTATTTTCCCACTGATAGCACCCTGAAACAGGATCTGACATGCTATTTTCCCACTGATATCACCCTGAAACAGGATCTGACATGCTATTTTCCCACTGATATCACCCTGAAACAGGATCTGACATGCTATTTTCCCACTGATAGCACCCTGAAACAGCATCTGACATGCTATTTTCCCACTGATAGCACCCTGAAACAGGATCTGACATGCTATTTTCCCCACTGATAGCACCCTGAAACAGCATCTGACATGCTATTTTCCCACTGATATCACCCTGAAACAGGATCTGACATGCTATTTTCCCACTGATATCACCCTGAAACAGCATCTGACATGCTATTTTCCCACTGATATCACCCTGAAACAGGATCTGACATGCTATTTTCCCACTGATATCACCCTGAAACAGGATCTGACATGCTATTTTCCCACTGATAGCACCCTGAAACAGCATCTGACATGCTATTTTCCCACTGATATCACCCTGAAACAGCATCTGACATGCTATTTTCCCACTGATATCACCCTGAAACAGCATCTGACATGCTATTTTCCCACTGATAGCACCCTGAAACAGGATCTGACATGCTATTTTCCCACTGATATCACCCTGAAACAGGATCTGACATGCTATTTTCCCACTGATATCACCCTGAAACAGGATCTGACATGCTATTTTCCCACTGATATCACCCTGAAACAGGATCTGACATGCTATTTTCCCACTGATAGCACCCTGAAACGGGATCTGACATGCTATTTTCCCACTGATAGCACCCTGAAACAGCATCTGACATGCTATTTTCCCACTGATATCACCCTGAAACAGGATCTGACATGCTATTTTCCCACTGATATCACCCTGAAACAGAATCTGACATGCTATTTTCCCACTGATATCACCCTGAAACAGCATCTGACATGCTATTTTCCCACTGATATCACCCTGAAACAGAATCTGACATGCTATTTTCCCACTGATATCACCCTGAAACAGCATCTGACATGCTATTTTCCCACTGATATCACCCTGAAACAGGATCTGACATGCTATTTTCCCACTGATATCACCCTGAAACAGGATCTGACATGCTATTTTCCCACTGATATCACCCTGAAACAGGATCTGACATGCTATTTTCCCACTGATAGCACCCTGAAACAGGATCTGACATGCTATTTTCCCACTGATATCACCCTGAAACAGGATCTGACATGCTATTTTCCCACTGATAGCACCCTGAAACAGCATCTGACATGCTATTTTCCCACTGATATCACCCTGAAACAGCATCTGACATGCTATTTTCCCACTGATATCACCCTGAAACAGAATCTGACATGCTATTTTCCCACTGATATCACCCTGAAACAGCATCTGACATGCTATTTTCCCACTGATATCACCCTGAAACAGAATCTGACATGCTATTTTCCCACTGATATCACCCTGAAACAGCATCTGACATGCTATTTTCCCACTGATATCACCCTGAAACAGGATCTGACATGCTATTTTCCCACTGATATCACCCTGAAACAGGATCTGACATGCTATTTTCCCACTGATATCACCCTGAAACAGGATCTGACATGCTATTTTCCCACTGATAGCACCCTGAAACAGGATCTGACATGCTATTTTCCCACTGATAGCACCCTGAAACAGCATCTGACATGCTATTTTCCCACTGATATCACCCTGAAACAGGATCTGACATGCTATTTTCCCACTGATATCACCCTGAAACAGGATCTGACATGCTATTTTCCCACTGATATCACCCTGAAACAGGATCTGACATGCTATTTTCCCACTGATAGCACCCTGAAACAGAATCTGACATGCTATTTTCCCACTGATAGCACCCTGAAACAGGATCTGACATGCTATTTTCCCACTGATAGCACCCTGAAACAGAATCTGACATGCTATTTTCCCACTGATAGCACCCTGAAACAGGATCTGACATGCTATTTTCCCACTGATAGCACCCTGAAACAGAATCTGACATGCTATTTTCCCACTGATAGCACCCTGAAACAGGATCTGACATGCTATTTTCCCACTGATAGCACCCTGAAACAGCATCTGACATGCTATTTTCCCACTGATATCACCCTGAAACAGGATCTGACATGCTATTTTCCCACTGATATCACCCTGAAACAGGATCTGACATGCTATTTTCCCACTGATAGCACCCTGAAACAGAATCTGACATGCTATTTTCCCACTGATATCACCCTGAAACAGCATCTGACATGCTATTTTCCCACTGATAGCACCCTGAAACAGGATCTGACATGCTATTTTCCCACTGATAGCACCCTGAAACAGCATCTGACATGCTATTTTCCCACTGATAGCACCCTGAAACAGGATCTGACATGCTATTTTCCCACTGATATCACCCTGAAACAGCATCTGACATGCTATTTTCCCACTGATAGCACCCTGAAACAGGATCTGACATGCTATTTTCCCACTGATAGCACCCTGAAACAGGATCTGACATGCTATTTTCCCACTGATATCACCCTGAAACAGGATCTGACATGCTATTTTCCCACTGATATCACCCTGAAACAGCATCTGACATGCTATTTTCCCACTGATAGCACCCTGAAACAGGATCTGACATGCTATTTTCCCACTGATAGCACCCTGAAACAGCACCTGACATGCTATTTTCCCACTGATAGCACCCTGAAACAGGATCTGACATGCTATTTTCCCACTGATATCACCCTGAAACAGGATCTGACATGCTATTTTCCCACTGATAGCACCCTGAAACAGGATCTGACATGCTATTTTCCCACTGATATCACCCTGAAACAGGATCTGACATGCTATTTTCCCACTGATAGCACCCTGAAACAGGATCTGACATGCTATTTTCCCACTGATATCACCCTGAAACAGGATCTGACATGCTATTTTCCCACTGATATCACCCTGAAACAGGATCTGACATGCTATTTTCCCACTGATATCACCCTGAAACAGGATCTGACATGCTATTTTCCCACTGATAGCACCCTGAAACAGGATCTGACATGCTATTTTCCCACTGATAGCACCCTGAAACAGGATCTGACATGCTATTTTCCCACTGATAGCACCCTGAAACAGGATCTGACATGCTATTTTCCCACTGATAGCACCCTGAAACAGCATCTGACATGCTATTTTCCCACTGATAGCACCCTGAAACAGGATCTGACATGCTATTTTCCCACTGATATCACAAAGGTGGAAGTGCCCGGATGTTCATTCAAAAACATGTTAGCAGTGAAGGAATGATTACAGGTAGAACACTTTAGGAAATGAGCAGGACAAAAGCATTGAGAAAAGAAGTGAACACTATTACAGTGTGGGGTAAAGACAGTACTTATCGAAATCGTTATGAATATGCTTTCATCATTCTGTCCAAAACCATGCATTGTTCTGCCTCAGTATGAACAAAATTCACATACAGTATTGTTTAAATGGGGTGAGTGGGCAAAAAATAGATGGGCCCACTTTTACAAAGAGATCCTATTGAATCATGACCAACATTAACAACTTTAATCTTAAGAATCGTCCACTACTTTCATTTAAATTAGAATTATTGCGAAAAGCAATTATGTCTCAGACTCAGAGTAATAGTTGATGAGCCTGAGCACACACTCATACAACTCATTAGCCAAGTGTCCATACATGTTAGACTTGATAAACTGGCTGCATTTCTTCCTTCCAGCGTGAATACCAGGACATTTAAGACACTCAGGTACTGAATGAAGGCTTGAGGTTGAGGGTGATGATGTGGATTGGTTGAGTGATGTGTACTTGATGTGTAGGTACAACTCTAAAGCTATTTTCTAATGAAAGGCATGCTGGTGTGTGTCCAAACCAGCACTGTTATATAACTTTTATAGCTCCTATAGAGAGCCAAAGTGAACGTCCCTTCCTGCCTTTCTCCCTGTACCAGCGTCAGAAAAAATACGATGGTGAACGGAGACAGACGTTACTTTTTTGATCCTGTTTGAATTGTGCCACGGGGGTACACATGTTACATTTTGTCAATTTAAAAGATAACTATGCATGTCAAGAAAGTGGCAGTTTGTCCTGAAACTGAAACGTAAGGTTTACTTTCGTCAATCGACTACGTCCTCGTGTCGCACATTATACGTCACACCATCAACGACGACATGGACTGGCGGGAGAGACGTCACTTACGCGACTGGTTGTGCGTAGTCTTTCTGATTTATAACTTATAGTGCCACAGTTTTACGACAAACTGCGATGTTCTTGACACGCACAGTTATCTTTTAAATTGACAAAATGTAACGTGTACCCCGTGGCACAATTCAAACGGGATCAAAAAAGTAACAGCCGTCTCCGTTCAGGTACAGAGAGATAGACAGGAAGTCACGTTCACTTTGGCTCTCTATTTGGTTAGTCTCTGGAGAAATGCTACGTGTCTGGGTGAATAAACTGGTTTGTCTAACTGCTATGAACAAGAATGCTAAACTGACCTGTAATTGTACATGCACTATGAGCCTGGCCTTGCACGTGTGAGCGTAGGCTGCAAACACTCGGGTTGGGAGCGCCCTGCATGACAGTGTGTGGTAGGTTACGGAGCATGGGAGCTTAATGACGAGGAGCCTAGCTGGTGTAAATAATATTTTTCCACCAGCCATCTCCTAGAACCAACTGATCTGTATTCAACGACTGTTCATATGGAAGTGTTCTCCTCTTCGGCCTTCAAAGTTTCACTTTGAATATTTACCACTACCATCAAAAGTAGGGCCGCTCGATTATGGCAAAAATCATAATCACGATTATTTTGACTGATATTGAGATTACGATTAGGTAGTAAACGCGTTTACTTTGGCAACATCCTGCATTTATTGAACTTGAAAAAACGTGTCTTTTTAATACCGAATTTCTTTTAAATTTTTAATACAATTTAACTGAAAAACAAAGAAAAAATCATAAATAGCCCAACTAAATTAAATAATATATAATAATTGTTTTTATCTCGATTATCTTGTTTTCGATTAACTGCACAGCCCTAATCAAAAGTAGTGGTAGGTTTGTCAAACTTCAAAAACTTTTGCATCTGGTGCGTACTGTACTTCTGATGCATTTCACATGGGCTTTGTGTAGTGGGAGCAGGATCTGTAGGCCTGTGTCACTGTGGGTGTTTTGAAAGCCACACACCCCCTGGGCTGGAGCAGGACCAAGGGGACTATCATGTGGGCAGAATCACACTAACATCAGCGCAGCCAATCAGCTGCCCTGTTTCTATTTGCTGTTGAACGCCAGATGTGTGACACCCTGGTTTTTTAAGGTGGAGCCAGCCTATATTGTAGATGGAAGTACAGAAATGCTGACTGGTAATAACATGTAAAAATACTTTCTTCAGTCAAATTGTGGAATTAAGTTATGAGCTATCACGATACAAATTTAGTTAGCAACTTGGCCTATGAAAACCACAAAATACAAAATGTCTTTGTTTAAAATAAACAGACATTTTCAGGTATTGGCTTTTTTCTGCTGAAGTCTACCAGACAGACCAGAATAGCAAATAGATTTTGAACTAGACTAAAGGAGAGACAGATAGTTTGTATAATCAGTCATTGATTCTAGATACAGTAGTTTCTAGCAGGGCTTGAAAATGCACTTGTGCAGTGTTGACAGAAAACTTTTCACTCAATGTTTCCTGGCACTTGCTCATGTGGCCAAGTGAGTGTGAGCTTGACCGGCTGTTCTTGTGATGTTCCAGGTGGGATTGCAGGAGGCATCGAGATCTGCATCACCTTCCCCACAGAGTACGTCAAAACACAGCTGCAGCTAGATGAGAAGGCCAACCCCCCCAAATACAGAGGCATCGGTGAGTCTTTTGGTTAACATCTGTCATATTAACTATGACTTATTTTGTAGTTATTATAATACTGATGACTATCAGAATGATGAATGGATTGGAGATCGTCTGATTGAGTTATCACCAGTACTATAGAGAGCCAAAGTGGAACGTCACTTCCTGCTTCAGCACTGTGCCAGAGATTTTCATCCGCCATTTATTTTCCCATAGACATTTGATAAAATGCTTATATAAATAGTTTTCCTTGTTCAAACCAAATGGTACAGATATATTTAGAAACAGGAGAGATCGCATAACATTTCACTCGGACCAAAACGTAAAAAAATGCGGGTTTAAAGAAAATATTTTTTCAATGTTTTTTTATTTTATTCAAGTTTTGGTCCGAGTGAAATGTTCTATGATCTCTCCAGATTCTAAATATAGCTGAACCATTGGGTTTGACTAAATACAACTATTTTTATAAGCATTTTACAAAATGTCTATGGGAAAATAAATTGCGTAAGAAAATCTCTGGTACAGTGCTGAAGCAGGAAGTGACGTTCACTTTGCCTCTCTATTGACTTCACTGTGTCAGGGCTCCCACAAGTTTGTGAATTTGAAAACGGACGGACAGTGGACTGTCACCTGTCACTCGCACAGCAAAACCACAACATTCTGATGGATCAACCAGAAAAATGCATTAAAAACAGTGTATGTATTATGATGGCTAGCGATTGTGATGGCGTAATTAATTTAATTTGAAATACACGTAAGAATTTTGAGTTGAGACCAGTGAAAATAGTGCATTCATGTCTTTTGCTGCTCTCAAGTTCCAAATGTTATCGGCTTTTGTGGACAAATCTGAGCGAACAAACAAAGTGTGAGTGTGTACTGCACCACAGAGTCACCACTTGCTTATAAACAGATGGTTGTATTGTTCATTATTAACCAGCAGTGTTGGGTAATTATTATTAGAGTCTAACTTACTGTAGTTTAGTTTGCATATGTCCACATGTGTTAATGAGTGATGAAAACGTTTGGAAATGAATGATGAAATTACAACAGCCTTGAATATAATTGGTGGTGTCTACAGGTCCTGGGGATCTGATTGGCGGTTGACTGACACTATAGAAGCCTTTAGATTACAGCAGTCGATCCGTTCTGCTTGAGTAACAGTCCCTACGTGCGGACACGTGCACAAGAGCAAACGTATAGCTTGAACGAGCCAATGTGTATTCAGGAAGTTCCTCCGTTGCTCTCACCTGTTTGATGAAAGCCGGTGAACTTTGGCATAGATTATGTTTGTCTGCTGTGAAGACCTGCGATTTGGGCTGCAAAAGAGAATACAGTACATACTGTACCGTAGATTAAAAAAATATAGATATATCAAATTTCCCAGCAGTACAGCTATTAATGAAGTTAATCTAGCAACAGCCTTTCTTGGAGCAGTGTAATATTCTTCTTTTTGACAGGAGCTAATGTTTTGTTCAGTTTGCCTCTTTTTCGTCTAACTGTTCTGTTCTTTTCATCTCATCTCATGTATTGTGTTTGTCTCCCTCTCCTACAGGTGACTGTGTGAAGCAGACAGTGGATGGTCATGGGGTGAGGGGTCTTTACAGGGGCCTCAGCTCACTTGTCTATGGCTCTGTCCCAAAAGCAGCTGTCAGGTACTCCCCGCAACACATACCTTACTCCCTCCCACCACATTTTCATGTTTGTCTTTATTGTAGATAGGAGAGAGAGAGAGAGAGAGAGAGAGAGAGAGAGAGAGAGAGAGAGAGAGAGGGGGGGGGTGACAACATGTAACAAAGGGACAAGGGTCAGATTCCAACCCAGCCACGGCGCTTTTACAATTGCATGTTATTCACTTTGATAATATAGAGGACTTTCCTCAAACTTACCTCATTCACTTTTACTTCTAACATAACTGACTTGACTTACACCCATATCACAACAATCTTTTTCAGGTATCCATCTTTTTCTTGCCCAGTTGTTATATGTATATATCCGTTACTTGTGCACAGCCAATTCTCTGTCCTCTATTATTATTTATTATTATTATTATTTTTTTTTTTCAGATTCTCCCCCATTATACTTGGACAATTTATCCCCATGCTGCCCTACAGCCATATGACCATACAGCCAATTGTGCCTGTATGATCGCCCGACCAAGCCGGAGGTAACACGTGGATACGAACCTGTGACCCTCGTGTTGGTAGGCAGGGAATCTACCGCTACACTCAGAGCCAGATTAACACCCCCAGGGGCCCCGGGGCACTGAAGCTCCCCGGGGCCCCCCTACCCATCGTCCGGATGTTTGGATGTTTTTTCGGCATATTTAGAGGAATATCTCATTTTAAATTAACATTAGTATTATACTGTTATGTTATTATTCCGTTTCTGAGATTTAGTTTCTCACTCACTCATAGGCGATTCTAGGCTTTGCAAAGAGGTAGCACCAGCAGGATAAAGATATTAGTCTGACTGGGGGGATTCTAGGGGGGGCTGTGACCCCCCTGGACAAAGAAATTTTGTACATTTTAAAGTAAAATGCATGAATCTGATGCACTCTGAGAGCAAAAGGAAGAGGCTAATCTTCACATTAATATCCTCTTCACTGTGCTGTGGCTTTACAATGATGAAAAGATAATTGACATTACATTTCCAATACAAAACAGCAGAGGGTGCCTCAGCACCACAAGCACCCCCACTTCCCGCGCCCCTGGTCACCACTTGCCCACAGGCATCCAATGAGACTAAATCATCAGACTTAATCTTCTTGGAAACACATTTTATTTTGTCCTGATTGGTCTTAGATTTGTGGCATAGTTCTGTGGAGCCCAACATGAGCCCGACCAAAAAAAAAAAAAAAATTGAGGGCCCCTTCACCCCGAGGGCCCCGGGGCACCTGCCCCGGTTGCCCTATGGTTAATCCGGCCTTGGCTACACTACCCGGACGCCCTCTGTCCTCTATTCTTAAACATGACATGAGTTGTCATGTTAACCCTCTTTTTTCTAAGTATCAAAATAGGACTTGCAACTCGCAACTCAATTTTCTGCTCCCAAAAAAGTAACATTTATTTAGACAGACAAGGTTTCGACCCTGAAGTCGATCTTCAGCGGGTCAACATGACGATGTGACCTGACGAAGATGCACTTCAGGATTAAAACGTTGTCTGTCCAAATAAATGTTACTTTTTCGGGAGCAGAAAATTGAGTTGCAAGCCCTTTTTCCCCCACTAACCATCTTTTTTCATCCATCTTTATCACAGATTTGGGGTTTTCGAGTTACTTAGTAACAAGATGCGTGATGAGAATGGCAGACTAGACAGCACACAAGGGCTCCTCTGTGGTCTTGGGGCTGGAGTGGCAGAGGCTGTGGTTGTGGTCTGTCCCATGGAGACTGTCAAGGTAAAGTCTGACTTGTCTATCATGTTCAAAATAGTTGTCCCTTACAAATGTCCCTTCAGCCACTCATCCGATAAATTGCTCGATTTTGCAGATGACTTTGTACAGATGAGAGGTCTTATCCCGCCACAGTCTCTGAACTCAAAACTCCTTTACTGTTAATTACCACACAAGTCAATTATTAAGTCATTCTGCACCAGAGCATGTGAGCGGAGCGGAGCGGTGATAATTACCGCTCCTCGCTCCCGGAGCGGCCCTGTCCACCCGCTCCAGCGCTCAAGGCCGCTCCCGGCCGCTCCACTCCAGACCGCTCCCCGCTCCATACAGATTTCACCCGCTTGCACTCACCGCTCCACTCCGCTCAAAAGAAGAGAAAAGAAAAAGAGGCCAGGGTGTTTTAATTTGTGTTTAAACGCCTGGGCAATGGGCATTGCTCACTACAAATAACATCAGCTCGGCTAGAGTCGGCTGCATGTTCGTTTCTCTTCCTTCTCGTCTCGCTGCAGCTGGCAAGAAAATAGTAGGCGTGCACATGGCCATGGACCGACGTATTCTGGTTCGAACATGTTGTGATCGAAACTGGAGCGGGACTGAGCGGGTGATCGGTGCCGCTCCAACTTTCGCTCCGGTACCGCTCTGGTCCTCGCTCACCGCTCAAGCCAGAATCCCCCCGCTCCGCTCCCCGCTCGATCCATGCTCCGCTCCGCTCACATGCTCTGTTCTGCACATTGCAGCGCAACTTTCAATGTCTTCACAACCCTGTGTACTTCAGATTTAAGGCTTTCTTTATGTCCTGGTTATCTGACAGCACGTTGTATTTTGGCATACAGCTACAGTTAAGTATGGTGTTTATTATTGTTATGATGCTGTTTTAGGTCAAATTCATCCATGACCAGACATCAGCAAACCCAAAGTACAAGGGATTCTTCCATGGGGTGAGGGAGATTGTTAGAACTCAAGGTAAGAAGGGCCGATCTCTTCATTTGTGCACAGTTTGTACTAGTATTGTAGTGCCACCTGCTGGTATTCTGAACTCTCTGACATGATATTGCTGATGTATCATCAGGACTGAAGGGGACTTACCAAGGCCTAACAGCCACAGTACTGAAACAAGGCTCCAACCAGGCTATCCGCTTCTATGTCATGACTTCCATGAGGAACTGGTACAAAGGTGTGTGATTGTATGTGTGTTTCCATGCTTTCTATTCAACAAACACCCACCAAGCACTTTATTAGGAAGGCTTTACTAATATGCGTAGGTATCAGGCATCAGCTTTCAGCTCAGTGTCAACCGGCTACCAAAGTGACATCTGCCTCCAGGTTGGACATGTTGCGCACTCTTAGATGCTTTCTGCTCACCACAGGTGTAAAGAGGTTATCTCAGGTCGCTTTCACATATAAGCTGTTTGGTCCGCTTTAACCGCGACAGAGTTCGTTTCCTCGGATAGTGCGCTTCGTTTGGGGTGGTGTGAAAGCGCAAACGAACTCTGTTGCGGAAACAAACGAGCGAACTCTGGTCCGCTTGAAAACTTGGGTCTCGGTTCGTTTGCAAGTGAACTCTAGTGCGGTTCGTTTGTGGTGTGAAAGCAAACCGAACCAAACACAAGTATAGGAAAGGCAGTGCATCATGAGTAGAAGGTGGTAGAAGGAAGCAAAACAAACACTGCGGCGCGCACACACACACACACACACACACACACACACACGGGTCGGTGCGCACCACGCTGCCTCCCTCGTCTCGTCTCATCTGCAGAATGATGTTGGACCCAACAGTTCGCTGCCTCAGTCATCTGCTGCTCATATTGGGCGCATTCTTGCAAAATATTTATTTGATAGTAACACCAAAGTAAAACCAGAAATCCCAAGATTGCATAAAGGTGGTGTTTCTCTATGGGTTGTGTTTCACAGATTCACTTGTGTTGTTCAGTCAGCCCTCAGCAGGCAAGGAGGCAGAAGAGGAGAGATTTCCCCTCTCTATTCTGTCCAATAGACGAGTGACCGTGTCGATGACATGACATCCCCCCGAATCGCACAGAGTCCACCAGCTTATATGTGAAAGCGACCTGAGTCACTACTGCATCCCCCCCAACCCAATTGCGTCTGCAGGAACGCCAAGCCGGAGGTAACGCGGAGCGCGAACCTGCCGCCGAGCGGTGACAGCGAGACTGTGCATACTCGTAACGTAACTCGTCCAAAACATTATCGTGTCTTTTACCAAGAACTTGCAATCATGTCAGTGGGGGGACATTTTATTGTCCCTCCATTTCAAAACTCATTCCGGTGAGCCTGCAGAAGGCTGAGGGACAAGCACTTTAAAGTGTAACTAAACCCCAAAACACTTTTTTTCAGCTTTTAACCAATATATATGACTTTGGGGGTGATGTGTGAAGAATTCTGGTCAAAATTTCCACATTTGACACCAAACTGTTGCCATTTTACCATTTGTATCATTTTTCAGCAGCATACCTGGCATAAGCGCCCTCTAAGGGTGGAACACTGCTTTTTTTTGGCCCTCAAATGAATGGGATATTTGACACGTCGTGACGTCACCATGAACCAAAGACTATGAGATTTCAAGATAGTTACTCCCCTACCCCCCCTGTACCCTTTCGGCTCCTCACAACTCCAAGCCTATTCCCATGATGTCACTTGACCTGTTAATTTATTACAATCGCCTGTTATTTTCCTACCAACTCCTATGTAACACAATACTATCAATAAACGCCACTATAATCATAAAAGGAAGGACATGGCATTGTGTTGCTGTAAAATCATTCCCAACCTTTTATAAATCTCCAAAACAGCAACTTTTCAGGAAGTTTGCTCTTAAAATACTGAACCAAACGTCGTCAAAGTTGGCACATGTCTTAATTATAGTTAGTTTCCTGCTGAATGTGTCATTACTTTATTAATATCTTACCTGGATAAGCTCAAGTGATGATGTTTATATTATCAGTCCGAGTTGGAAGCACTCTCTCGCGGCCAGTCAGGCGGGAGAGAGTCGTACTGTATCCTCATGCACGAGCCCCAAGCGGGGGCGCGCGCAGCAGCAGCAGTGCTCTGCCTCAAGTGGGGGCTTTTGCATGGGGATGAGAAGTTCAGTCTGACATTTCCGCAAACAAATCTCATCGCAGTTTAGCACACATGTAAAATATAACGCTATACTACGACGTGACAACGTGACAACGCTGCTCTAAACACATCGGCTACTAAAATATATTTCCCTGCATCTCCTACTGAGAGATTAGATCGGTATTGAGTTTGGACAGACTGAATGGGCTGACTGAGGAGGAGAAGAGCTCTGCACCTCTGCCCTGCGCTGCGCCCTGAGAGGAAAAATCAGAGGTGCTGTAGCTTTTAACAAGAATCACGAAAAGCCCCAAAACGCAAATTAAAAACGGATTTCATGGCACGGTTTATCGCTAGTTAGACGAGGGAATGACGTGGAGAAATCTCGCATTGTGTTACCCCAGAGCGGGGGGTTTGTCCTATTGTGCGGTGTGCTGCGGTAACGAGCCTCGCCTCACTTTGCTCAATAGCGATAGATACAGACGCCACATACACACACATCGAGAAAAATAATTAAATTTCTAGTTTGCCACTGAATTACCAAATTGATATAACTTTCAACCATTTTGAGCAACGCTCTTTCCATACAGGCCACCAGCGTTGGCTAGTTGTTGATATTTATAAAGATATTGCCCCTCTCAAATAAATTATTTTTGAGGCGGTAGGCAAACTGTAATGGCGTCGATTTCCGAAAAAAAATCCTGACTTGAACACAGCCAAAGAGTATAGTATAGACAAGAGCATATGTCATTTCTTGGTTTTTTCCATAGGTATTTTCAAATCACTGTTCTGATACATATCTGGGGGTTTAGTCCCCCTTTAAATGAGGAAATGGCATTTCCCTCATTCCTCACAACAAGGAGTTGACGGCGCAGAGTGACATTTTCGAGGAGCTGCACGCCCCCTACGCCGAGCTGCGCCGATAGGACGCCCAGCTGCGGCGACCCCCTCGGCGCAGTCAGCGCTGCCGATTTCGCTCGAGCATCATTTGCGCTTTACTGCTGCCTTTCTGTCAGCTCCAACCAGTCTGGCCATTCTCCTCTGACCTCTCTCAACAAGGCGCTTCCGTCCACAGAACTGCTGCTCACTGAATGTTCTTTGCACCATTCTGTATAACCTCTAGAGCAGGGCTGTCAAACTCATTGAGTTCATGGGCCACATGCGACCCAGTTTGGTCTCAAGTGGGCCAGACAAAGAAAATCAATGCATAATAACAACAACAACAACCTATAAATAACAACACCTCAACAGTTTCTCATTTCTTTTATAGTGTAAAGAATTACAGGCAGCCTACATTTTAAGAGCACGTTTTCACAGGGTTATCTCAGCTACCATGTACAGTAGGCCTATCAAACAAAATACAATTGATGGCAACTATGCTCTACATTCAAGGGTAATAAAAATAGTTTACCATTTAGCGATGAATACAGAAAACACGAATACCTGAAACTCTGTACCGCTTAGCCTTCACAAGTGCATCACATTAGATTGAAGGACTTCTCAGTGCAATTTTCACACTTTGCAAAGTCATCCTGTGGGCCGGATTAAACCCTCGGGTGGGCCGGTTCTGGCCCCTGGGCCGTATGTTTGACACCCCTGCTCTAGAGACTGTTGAGTGTGAAAATCCCAGGAGATCAGCAGTTTGAGAAATAGTCAAAGCAGCCCGTCTGGCACCAACAGGCCTGCCTCGCTCAAAGTCACTGACATCACATTTTCCCCCCATTCTGATGTTTGATGTGATATTATCAACTGAAGCTGCTCACCTGTGTCTGCATGGTCTTATATACATCACACTGCTGCCACATGATTGGCTGATAGGATAATTGCATGAATAAGCAGGTGTACAGGTGTTCCTAATAAAGTGCTTGGTGAGTGTGTACGATCAATAATGCATCTCAACATCAGTGCTCCTCTTTGGAACGACCAAGGTGATGACCCCAACAAAGCCATTAACCCTCTGATAACTGGATTGTTTGGAGCCATTGCTGGAGCTGCCAGTGTGTTTGGAAACACTCCTCTGGATGTTATAAAGACCAGAATGCAGGTAAGATGTTTGTTGAATCATCTCCGACCCTGAACACAATGTCTACCTTGAAACTGACCGTTTTTTTTTCCCAACAGGGTCTCGAAGCTCACAAGTACAAAAGCACACTGGACTGTGCGATGAAGATCATGAAGCATGAGGGACCCGTGGCGTAAGTTCATATGCATATAATTGCATATGCATAATAATCTTAATCACTATGAAAACACATTTTGAGAGGATCTTGTTTCCTTAAGCTTAATGTGATGTATTTCCTGTTGAAACAGGATATTGGGGTGGGACATAACGCAGGAAGGGAGCATTCATAGGTCTAAACCAATCAGATATCAGTTAGGGGGAGAGTAGTCTCAACGCCAGACCCATGAGAGTTCTTAGCTCTCTCTGGGTCTGGGACACTTTCCCTCAGAGGGCTGGGAACCGTTCACTTGGCCAGTCATATGCCAGTGATGGCTTCAGTCCTCTCCGATCAGTAACGACTTTGCGATCAGACAACACGGGAGGCGCAGCCCATTTTTCGAACCGCTCTCTCATCGGTGCTACGACCTGTCACTCATTCAATTTCAACACGCCTTCAAAACCAGCAGTGGCTGTTAACTGGCACAGACTCACTTATGTAGTATGCGGAGAGCAGCGATTCAACGTAATATTTGAGTCTGGGGAGAGAGACCGTTTAATTGATGTGAGCGGTGGGATTGTTCAAAAATGGGTGTGGTGTAGTTTTATTGGTAGGTATTTTTATGTGCGCCCCTGGTACAGGAAGTCACCACTAAACTAATTTGCTGATTCACAGGAAGTAAAAGTAATGAAGTTTGAAGTGTGAGTTTAACGGTCCAGAAAAGACACCTGGGTATATGGGCTGAGTTTGGCCTACAGTTAGATTTGCCCTCATATCAACATTTTGCTCCATTATTTGTGGCCAACTCACTAATCTTTGGCTCAGAAGCACAAATAGTCACAAATGAAAGGAAGTGATACTTTCCATTTCCTGCCTTATTGTGATTATTTTCTTGATTACTACCTGATTTTCACAAAACCATTTAGATTAGTTTGGTGCATTAGAGTGCTGTGGTGCTTTCCCATTTTCATACTTGGTTTCATGAAGCAATGATCAACTATGCTGCATCACCCGCTGCACATCCCAGTTCTGGTTGATATGTTAAAAATGAAAAATAATAACAGTCTGAAATCACTATGACTGACTGTAGGATGTCATGCTTTAACACAATACTGAGAGAACTGATGAACATATTGTCTCAATGTGTTGTAGATTAAGAAGTTATTTAGGATGGGTGTTTACACAGTAGGTAGAACAGACTGTTGAAAAATCACATCTCCCTTTTAGGTAATTTGATATTAAAAATCTACAGTGCGTGCAAGGCTGCCTGTAAAGTTGTTCTTCATGTTAGAGTCTGGTGGCTTGTATTGGCAATCATTAACACTTTTGCAAACCAACAAAGTGAGATACATCAAAACCTATTCCTAGATGCTTACCCAGCTAAAACAGCTCAAACATAACAATAGATATAGCAAATATTCCTGTGTCCCTGTATGATAGGAAGAGTAACATTTTCTTTTTTGATCAATACCGGAGCGTGATCAGGAGCAAATAGATGAGGATTGTGGGGCGCGGGGTCTCATTAATAGGGGAGAAGACTATTTTCAGACTATGATAGATGATAGGAAGCGACTCTGCTGTCCAATACTCTATATATAGTTTGTTAATTTGCATCCACATGTTTCTTCATTCTGTCCCACTCAGGTTCTACAAAGGTACTGTGCCTCGGCTGGGTCGGGTGTGTATGGACGTGGCCATAGTCTTCATCATCTACGAGGAAGTCGTGAAGGTCCTCAACAAGGTCTGGAAGACGGACTAAAATGGACACACCAGCGAATGCCACACAAGCAGGAGCGCTAGGGCAGGCCATCCAA
This sequence comes from Poromitra crassiceps, assembly GCF_964638095.1. Taxonomy (NCBI): domain Eukaryota; kingdom Metazoa; phylum Chordata; class Actinopteri; order Beryciformes; family Melamphaidae; genus Poromitra; species Poromitra crassiceps. Next base: position 17,286,002 of record NC_139627.1, on the reverse strand, counting down.
CACCTTAACCAGGCCAAGTCCCAAACCAGCCCCTTCCACCCTGCTTCCAGGTTCTAATATCTACCTCTATCTGTCAAGGAAGGGGTTGCTCTGGTTTAGATTTTATTTATAACCCAGCTATTACAAGTGTAAGGGTGATCTGTGTCAAAACGGCTACGAAATTCAGCGCCACCGCTTAATGTTACACTTGCCCTCTCTTCTTAAAGTCCAGAAAGAGCAAGTTCCTTAAGAGCTCAGGGAAGAACGAGGAATTGATTTAGGACTAGACCTGCTTGACTAGAGAATGGGAACACTGTCAGCACAGAAAAGTGTCTTTTATACCTACAGTGCTTTGAGCTCATTTATGCTCACATTGTATGTATGCGTTAAGGTCAATGTAGAAAAACGCTAAATCTGTACATTTACTTTGTGTTTTTAAAACTTGATGGAAAAATCAACATTCCACATGACAAACATTTGTTTTTGATTAGTCGTTTTAATTCAGGCTAATTAATCAACCAAAATGTAAACATAATGGTGAAACAAAATCACACAACATAAAGCTTCAAGACAAGAGATTCAAAAGACAATTTTTTTTATGTTTGCTAGAGAGGAGTTATTGTTATTGAAGCCTACAACGATATATGGATCCCACGAGGAATGCAGTAGCATCCAGCCAGGGACAGTTTTCCCTGCTACATTATCTAAATTTGTTATTGATTATATATATATATATATTTAAATATATTATATAATGTGGAATGTTGATTTACCCCCCCATCAAAGGTTTTAAAAACACAGATTAGTTTGATGATTTTCACGCTGCTTGAGAAGACAGACTAGGTCGGGTCATTTTATCCACATTTGCCGGTCTGCTGGGAAATGTACAGATTTACAGTTTTTCTACATTTACCTTTACTTAATCAAAGAGAAACCAATACTTAACCCGACGTAATGTGATGTAGACTAATAGACAAAAAAATATATACTTGAAATGAGAGAGATTATCACAGAGATAATTATTCTAAAGGCTTTTTTGTAGATGTAATTATTTAGGAAATGACGATTTTCACAGAGTTTGAGACCATTATTCCATTCAGTACCTGGTATCGGTATAATTGTTGGTATTTTCATTCAGATGTCATGTCATGCAGAGGCTACATATTAACTGAATTACATCAAGGAGTGCAATCAAAAACTAAGGCCTTACGTCATTTTGTCATCAGATTTACCACTGTACAGTAATGCATATTGGAGTTAAGGTGATACTGTAGGTTGGGTACAGAGTTCCCCTCTTCTAATTACCATTGACATTTCCACTAAACTGACTGGGAAGGTCTAAGGTGGGATCCCTTTTAAGTTGCAGAGATGTTGTAAATCAAATTACCTATTAAGTTGATGCGATATAAAAGTGCCTCTATGTGTTGTATGATTCATTTAAAAAACTTTTATGAGACAGAGGAATGTCTGTTGAATGTTGTCTGATGTAGATATGTTCAGTTGAATGTTGTCTGATGTCGATATGATCGGTTCACACAGTGCAATGGTGCCAGACGTTTAATGCCAGGGGTTGTCTGTGGTATTTCTGATCTTTTCAGATCTTGTCTTGGTGTTTTATTTGCATTTATTACATAGAAATGCCGTGAATGGTGCCTTCCATCTCATTCCATGAAGAAGGAGTTGCGTTTAGAGTTCATAATTCATGTTTTCTGATTGACATTTTTAATCTATTTAACATTAATTGCCTATACTTTGATAACAAATGAGGATCCAATGTGCCAACTGCTTCCACTCAGAAACATTAATACCATGTGTAGACTGGAGTTTGTAGCTTATTAATAGAGCATAGATTTACATGCATTGCAAAATATTAAGCAACTTGTTTTGCCACAAAATCACAACATTGAATATTTCGTATTAGCAAATTACATGTTTTTTGCTCCGGCAGTTAAACCCAGTATTGTGCCTTCAGTCTGAGTGGAACTAACATGCTCACAAATAAACGATTTGGACTGCTGAACTTGTGTCTTTCTTAATATTATTATTATTATTATTATTATTATTATTATTATTATTATTATTATTATTTCCATTAGAAACCGTCTTACATGATTCTAGTGCATAGATTGGTAATGACAGTGACAGGGAGATGAGTGTCTGGCAAGCGAGATTCTTGACTTTTTTTGACGATGACCTTGCAGTGCTCTGTTTGGACTCCTGCACTTGCCGTAGTTGTCAGTGTGTGTTGTCATTTGTCCTCTTCCTCGGGACGACTGAATGAAGATGCTTGTTTAGTCTAGTTAAACGTATTTAATCATGTCTTTTAATGGAGGAGGAACCCGGGGATTTTATTTTAACACCGTATTGTCTCTGGCACGGTCGTTGGCCGCTCACCGGCATGCACCGATAGAGAAGGTAACGTTGTTTTGCGTTAGCTAGGGGGAGCTGTCAACTCGTTAGCCTTTGACATTCGGCCTGGCGCTAACCTGCTTTCCTTCTGTTGGTTTGGTCTCTGATGCTAAAGTATTTGATTCGGAATAACACATGAGTTAGATTGTCGTTTTTAGAGTGTAACGTTAGTTAATGAAACGCAGCTAGCATTGCTAACCTCCTGGCTAACGTTACACTATCCACTTCTCTTATAAATAATGCAGTGTTGATCAGTGAACTACGTCGTAATATGGCCGAGCAGAAGTTAACGTTATTCACCATTCTCAGCACTTGGTGTAATCGTTTGCTGATAGCTACACTCATAATAATATTACCATTATTTGTATTTTATTATTATATTTATACAAAATATTGTTTGTGCAATTTGACAATAATGACCATATGTTAATGGCAGATGGCGTTTAATGTAAAAGTGCAGCCTTGATACTACAGACCATACCATTTATATTGCTTGAAATCTTGTTGTCAAGGACATTATTTTCAATCACCATAGCAGGGTTTTTCCTGGCTCAAAAAGAGGATTAGGTGGTGCCTCACTAAGCATAGCAGTGCTGTGTCTTTATCATCACAGCCAACACCACCCATATCCCTTCTATTCCAGTTGTCTGCTCTTATTGGCAGCATTTGTAGGCATGGACTAACTCATAACATTGTTCTAGTAGAGGCATTCTTAACTTTCCAAGAAATCCAGATGTATTAATCTTTCCATGGCTAAGAGGACCAGAACATGCACATAATGTTTGTCAGTATTAATTCATCACTTCATGTGTTCCCAACAGGCAAGCTTGTGGCAAGGATCTCTTACTTTGATCCCATTATAGATGATTACATTTCCAAGTAATCCTTATGACAGTAATAGTGTTAGCCACATTCATTTGTTAGGATTAATACATTTTCTAGATTGAATCATATGCTATGATAAATCAGTCGTGTACAATTTATTTCCCTTTTCCCGAAATGATAAATGCATAATAATAGAAAATCAGATCAGCAGTCTAATTAGAACAAAAATAAAAATAAATAAACAACATTTTCAGCTGTGTAATTGGAACATACAAGAAATCCATTACCTCAGTGAGTTTGTCGGAGGGCTGGGCAGGGATTGGTCAATTTACCTTAAGGGTCGGGGTTCAGCGACGGCACTTAAACTGTTATAGAGAAATTATATAAAAGTAATGGAATACTAGTAATTATATGAAAGTAGTTTTTACTATTAGTTGTTATTATTTATTACCGTCTGTTCAAAATTGGACATCTTTGAGGTCCACAGTCTCCTTTGTCTGAGCCACTATTGATTTGCTGAGTGGCACACTTGGTCTGCCCCTTTCACAGAGATCAGCTCCTTTTGCCCTGCTGTGCTTTTACAGATTCTACCACTTCCATGCTTAGTTGTGTGTTTTGTGTGTATTGTTGTTGTTTTCAACCCTGGCTGCAACAAGAAATATCTCCATATGGGACAATAAGATGAACGTGATAGTGAATTATGGTTAGCTAACAGCTAGTAAGCTAACATTAACAATGTGATTTTACACTCAGAATCAGAATCACTTTTATTGCCACAGTAGGATTACATATGAGTAATTTGACTTAGTATGCAGCGTAGCGGCCACATCAATAATCAGAAGACAAACAATATAGAAAGATAAAAAGCAGTTACACAGTTGTGTAATTCGTTTGTATGGATGAGCCATTACTAACTCAAGTTAATTTAAGGATAACTTGTGTCTATTTATAGTTCATAGTACTCATATAATTTTGCTATCTGGATAACATGACTTCACATTTATTCATTGAAAAAGCAGTTTGACATCTATTTTAAATTTGTTTTGCTTAGTATCTCCTTCCATTCAGTCAAAAACAAGTGACACGGTCCATGTACAGTTTATCAACAGAGGTCATCATTACAGTGCATTGAAACTTGATTTCTCTTACAAATGACTGAGCAGCCTATTCGGCAGAGGCCCTGATAAGGCACTTAAACAGGTGTCCTCCACCAAGCAATTGATATCATTTGTAGGAACTATTGTGACACATTTATGTAATGGACTGACAAGAAACATGCTAATATGAATGTAGTTATAATAATAACAGCAATAATAATATGAACCTCCAGTGCTGTAGTTTCACAGCATAGGTGAGGTTTTCGGAAAAGCACTGTATCAGATTGAGAACACGTGGTCTGACTTGTGACTGTAAACTCCAGCTGAAATCTCCTTTTTGTGTGTAATGCTAACGTTTAAAACGGGCTTGAATCCCTCTCAGGGCTTTGAGGTCGGCTTCTTTGGTTTTCACTGGACTTTGCTAGTGTCAGGCTAATTAATGCGAGATGCAGGTTGTGTTTGGCTCCATGCCTGGAAAGAACATTAGCCTACTAGCCAAAATCATTACCTCTGATGGAACCTAAGGGAAATGATAGGTCTGCATTCCCAGTGGGGCACAGATTGATTCTGTACTTTGAAGTAGATGGTAGTCTAGTCTCCCAATTGCTTTTTGAAGTAATAGATAAAGCCCATGTCTTTATTAGAGCACAATCAAAAGCATTTCGTCATCAAGAGCGCAAATTACATTTGGTTCGTTCTATATAACATCTCTTAAGCGTCTTCACTATAGGAAGTAGAGCTCAGTTTGAAATTAACCATTAGTGCTGATGGAACATATAACTTGACTGTTGTCCTTCTACAGGTCCAGAAGTTACAATGCATGTGCCCTGTGGACTTCAGAGGAGTCTTCCAGCTTGATGAGAGGAGGAGAGACGCCGTCATTGCACTGGGCATTTTTCTCGTCGAGTCTGAGCTGCAGGTATAGAGCTTGTGCCTACTTACCCATGCTCTGCTCACAGTGAATCTACGCTGAGATCAGCAGTGGTCACCTGTGGCATTGCTTTGGCTTTTGCTAACATGGTATATAATACTTCTGTTGCAGCACAAAGACGCAATTGTTCCCTACCTCCTTGGGTTGCTTAAGGGACTTCCGAGAGTTCAATGGATTGAAGAAAGCTCAGAACGCAAAGGAAGGGGTAAAGATATGTCTGTTATTACATTATCAGTGTTTCTTAAAGCTTACTATATAATAAATAAATTCATAGCGTGGATATAGTATAATAAGAATGTATGGTACTGTAACTGTTTCATAATGGTTGTTAAACTTTCTGTCTTGCAGGCACACTTCCTGTAGCAGAGAACTTCAGCTTTTGTCTCGTGACGCTGCTGTCAGATGTTGCCCAGCGTGATGAGACCTTACGAGGACAGGTGTGTGTGTGTGTGTGTGTGTGTGTGTGTGTGTGTGTGTGTCAGTGTGTCAGAGTGTGTGTGTGAATGTGTGTGTGTGTGTGTGTGAGAGTGAGAGGAGAGAGAGAGTGTGCTTGTGGTGGAGATGACACAAAGATAATGTTGCTCATATGGTTTGTTGAATTAGGGTATCATGTATTGATGCGTCATCTTTGTCAGATCCTGGAGGCGGTCATGGATATCATGCAGGTGCTGCAAGACCTCTGCAAGACTCCAGAGGCCCATGATAAAGGTACCAACCATACACTGTATAAAAATATCTGCAATACTCCAGAGGCCCATGATAAAGGTACCAACCATACACTGTATAAAAATATCTGCAATACTCCAGAGGCTCATGATAAAGGTACCAACCATACACTGTATAAAAATATCTGCAAGACTCCAGAGGCTCATGATAAAGGTACCAACCATACACTGTATAAAAATATCTGCAATACTCCAGAGGCTCATGATAAAGGTACCAACCATACACTGTATAAAAATATCTGCAATACTCCAGAGGCTCATGATAAAGGTACCAACCATACACTGTATAAAAATATCTGCAAGACTCCAGAGGCTCATGATAAAGGTACCAACCATACACTGTATAAAAATATCTGCAAGACTCCAGAGGCTCATGATAAAGGTACCAACCATACACTGTATAAAAATATCTGCAATACTCCAGAGGCTCATGATAAAGGTACCAACCATACACTGTATAAAAATATCTGCAAGACTTCAGAGGCTCATGATAAAGGTACAACCATACACTGTATAAAAATATCTGCAATACTCCAGAGGCTCATGATAAAGGTACCAACCATACACTGTATAAAAATATCTGCAAGACTCCAGAGGCTCATGATAAAGGTACAACCATACACTGTATAAAAATATCTGCAAGACTCCAGAGGCTCATGATAAAGGTACCAACCATACACTGTATAAAAATATCTGCAAGACTCCAGAGGCTCATGATAAAGGTACCAACCATACACTGTATAAAAATATCTGCAAGACTCCAGAGGCTCATGATAAAGGTACCAACCATACACTATAAAAATATGGACGTAGCCATGGTGACGTCACGGGTTGGCTTCAGGTTTCCCGTTTTGAACCCTTGAGCTTGGCATTGTGACCGTTTGTCAGACAGTGTGTGTGTTTTCATTTCCATCTGAGCCGCTGTCCCTGTCCCCTTCCTTACAGAATACATCTGTAGGTACACAGTGCCCAGCCTGATCCCCTGTCCCCGTCCCCTTCCTTACAGAATACATCTGTAGGTACACACTGCCCAGCCTGATCCCCTGTCCCTGTCCCCTTCCTTACAGAATACCTCTGTAGGGACACAGTGCCCAGCCTGATCCCCTGTCCCTGTCCCCTTCCTTACAGAATACATCTGTAGGTACACAGTGCCCAGCCTGATCCCCTGTCCCTGTCCCCTTCCTTACAGAATACATCTGTAGGTACACACTGCCCAGCCTGATCCCCTGTCCCTGTCCCCTTCTTTACAGAATACATCTGTAGGTACACACTGCCCAGCCTGATCCCCTGTCCCTGTCCCCTTCTTTACAGAATACATCTGTAGGTACACACTGCCCAGCCTGATCCCCTGTCCCTGTCCCCTTCCTTACAGAATACATCTGTAGGTACACAGTGCCCAGCCTGATCCCCTGTCCCTGTCCCCTTCCTTACAGAATACATCTGTAGGTACACACTGCCCAGCCTGATCCCCTGTCCCTGTCCCCTTCCTTACAGAATACATCTGTAGGTACACACTGCCCAGCCTGATCCCCTGTCCCTGTCCCCTTCCTTACAGAATACATCTGTAGGTACACACTGCCCAGCCTGATCCCCTGTCCCTGTCCCCTTCCTTACAGAATACATCTGTAGGGACACAGTGCCCAGCCTGATCCCCTGTCCCTGTCCCCTTCCTTACAGAATACCTCTGTAGGTACACACTGCCCAGCCTGATCCCCTGTCCCTGTCCCCTTCCTTACAGAATACCTCTGTAGGTACACAGTGCCCAGCCTGATCCCCTGTCCCCTTCCTTACAGAATACATCTGTAGGTACACACTGCCCAGCCTGATCCCCTGTCCCTGTCCCCTTCCTTACAGAATACATCTGTAGGTACACACTGCCCAGCCTGATCCCCTGTCCCCTTCCTTACAGAATACCTCTGTAGGTACACACTGCCCAGCCTGATCCCCTGTCCCTGTCCCCTTCCTTACAGAATACCTCTGTAGGTACACAGTGCCCAGCCTGCTTGGTGTTGCCCGGGCGTTTGGCCGATACAGCAACACGGAGGAGCCGTTGCTGTCCAAGCTGTTCCCTCGGCCAGTCGCTCCTCTGCTGCCTACGGGGGAGGATGGTGATGCAGCCCGCCGACGCTCCTTCAATGACTTCCGCTCCATCCTGCCAAGCTCTTTCCTCACAGTGTGTCAGGGAGACACTGTGAGGCGGAAAGGCTCCTCTGTGTCCAGTTTATCACAGGTCATTCATTTACCTCATTCAAACAAATGATGCTCTCTAGTTCAGAGGTTCTCAAATGTTTTTCAGCCAAGGACCCCTTACAAGATAGAAAATATACCGGGGACCCCCTCATTCTGATTTGTGATTTTGGGCTAAGCTTAATTGTTTCCACGGTAACGTGCTTGACTTTTAATTTGATAGGTTTGTTATTTGAATGTAATCCATGAACCATTTTAGATTTAAAGCATAAACTATTTTCGTTGAACTATGAAGATTTTGCAAAAAAAAATATATCTATATATTTTTTTTTATTACATTACATTTACATTACGTCATTTAGCAGACGCTTTTGTTTTGTCCAAAGCGACTTGCAATATCACAATTTGTCAACAGTACAGAAAACCACTATGCAACACAATCAATGACAGCCAAGATATGTTGATAGACTAGCACCATGTAGGAAGTAGTTTGAGAAGGAATAAGTAACATGTAGCATTTTTTTTGAATAAAAAAATAAAATAAAAAAAACGTTTTTTTTTTTTTTTTTTTTTACCTGAAAACCTTTCACGGACCCCCTGGCAAAGTGCCACGGACCCCCATTTGAGAACCACTGCTCTAGTTTACTATGTTTAATGATGAAAACAAAGTAAGTTCAGCAATGGCCTATAGGAGTAGTTGCATGGAAAGGGAGGCTGCATCGCTGTGTATTTTTACATATTTATTCATACTTGTTCCTATGTGTTTGCAGGTCAGTCCAGAGAGGGCACCTCTGACCCCCAGCTCACCTGGTGACAACTCTGCACAGTACTTTGAAGGTAAGTGAAAAGCCCCTTTTAGACTGGCCAAAAATCCCACTAATATCCACAAACTACTGTCATTTTCTTCAGTCTAAAAGTTGCCGGGCCGTTGAGCCGATCGAGCGACCCTGCAAGTGAGGCGGGTTCTAACGCGACGGCTCTGCACGCCATGGTGATATAAATCTTGGCGGTGGTCCAATGCGTTATTTTCCGACCCTGCTTCTCCTCTTCTTGATTTGCCGTCCCTTTTCCAGCGTGAGTCAGTAATTCAGTGATTCCCACGGGCCGAAATTTGACTTTCGAAACAGATATGCTGTCTCTCATTCACAAGTGCCGCCCGCACAGTCCAGGCCATAGACTGCGTCAAGTCAGCCAGAATGTAAGTAGGTTGTCCGCTTTAGCTCTTTCAAAATAAAACCCTTGTTGTAACGTTAACATTTTCAGTAATGCTTTACAGCCAAAGTTTCACTCCATATGTAATCTTAACATCACAATGAGTATTTTGATACAATGTTTGCTGCTTCATTTGTTAAAACACCTTTTTCTCCCCCAACGTGCATCAGTAAGGCCATTTACTTATTTAAATGACATTATTTTGAAAGTTTTACCCGGAAGTTTCCATTTCGTTTTGGCTGGCTTGACACTTGGCCTGGACAGCCGTGGGAGAAGGGAGAAGGGAGCGGGAAGAGAGCCCCTACAGCCGCGGAGAAACTGAACGGGGTTGAGTGTGCGATCTAAAAGCTTAAAAGGCGATGCTGCTGCTGCTGCCCCCTGCTGCTTTCCTGGGTAACAGAAAACCTGTATTAGTGGGACATTTGATGTAATAAAGCTTGAAGTGTCTTAGGCTGGGGGTTCGCGACCATTCGAGCTTCAGTTTGACTCGCTGCCCAGTTGGCACTGCTGTCTACCCAGGCGCACACAGCAGCTAGCCGTGTATTTACGCATGGAGGCAGACTTCATAGCATTGAGTAATCCTCTGCTGCAAACACGCACTTCTCTGCTCCCTTTTTTCCCAGGGCTTACTATCCCACATGACGACTACCAGAAGAAGTACACACCTGACCGAAAATATACAAAACAACTCAATCAATTTGGCTTTAATTACAATTTTAAATTGTATTCAAGAGCCCAATTCATTGTGGAGGCGACGTGACTGCTTTTACAAGCTGATTAGCTGAATACTGCCAGATACCGCCCAGAGTCAGGTTATGGAGGCCAGGGAATCTGTCTGAATCGTCGGTCTGTGGCACGTTTTTCATTTAACGATATTAACGATAATTTTAGTTGGCCCACCTTCACATATCTCTTTTTGGTCTGAATCTTTTTAGAAGCCACTGCTCCATATTCAGCCACTTCATTGCAGTAGCTAGCTAGCAAGCACGTGTGTGTGCCACGGTTTGCACCGGAGGACACAACCTCCATGTCCACGCTTTCACATACTGATTTCACTCACTCACTGAAATCTGTTTTATACAGTTTACCGTATATATATAGTTTATAGTTTATATAGCTTTATATATACGACATTAAATTATTGGTATGGGAAATTTAATCATCATGGGAGAAAAATCATTTTCAACAATCATCCTGTGACCCCACAAAATAATTTTGCGACCCCCGGGGGCTCCCGACCCCTGGGTTGAGAACCACTGTCTTAATGAATGCACTTGACCCTGTTGGGCTTTCAGGCGACATTTTTTTGTAAACTACCCTTTTCATAATGTCTCCCTCCTCAGGCTCCTACCTCCCCGATGGCAGTGCAGTGGACCCAGACTACTACTTCTCCACCATCAGCTCCAGCTTCTCTGTGTCCCCTCTCTTCACTGGCTGCAGCACTGGAGAGTTGGACGTCCCTCTTGATATGCTCAGACAGCTTCTTCACATGGTTAGTAACCGCAACAGCAGAATAGCACTGCATTTAAAACGTGGGCCACATGCAAGGTGGCCTCTTGGACTGCTGGTCAGGCTTAAGAGCGGTACTAACATCAAATCAGTACACACGCTGTTCTCTTTTAGGAAGCTCCGGTCCTTAATTCTCAAATGAGGTTCTCAAATGTTTTTCAGCCAAGGAGCCCTTACAAGATACAAAAATATACCGGGGTAAAGTAAAGGTAAAGTCCCAACGATTGTCACACACCTGAGTGTGCAAAATTTGTTCTCCGCATTTGACCCATCCCCCGGGGGAGCAGTGAGCGGCAGCAGCGCCGCGCTCGGGAATCATTTGGTGATCTAACCCCCCAATTCCAACCCTATGATGCTGAGTGCCAAGCAGGAAGGCAAATGGGTCCTATTTTTATAGTCTTTGGTATGACTCGGCCGGGGATCGAACTCACAACCTCCCAGTCTCAGGGCGGACACTCAAACCACAAGGCCACTGAGCTGGTGGACCTCCTCATGAGGACCTCCTCATTCTGATTTGCGATTTGTGATTTTGGGCTAAGCTTAATTGTTTCCACGGTAACGTGCTTGACTTTTAAATTGATAGGTTTGTTAGATTAGAATGTCATCCATGAACCATTTTAGATTCAAAGCATAAAATATTTTCGTTGAACTATGAAGCTTTTGCAAAAAAGAAAAAACAACAACAGTTTTTATTTGTCTTTCCCTGAAAACCTTTCGCGGACCCCCTGACAAAGTGCCATGGACTCATTTGAGAACCACTGCTTTAATGTTAGCAGGTCACTCCTCCATGTCTTTTACCAAAAGTATTTTAGCAAGTGTGTTGCTGTTGTCTGTTGGGGGAGCGGGTTAAGAACTGATGACAGAAACAAGATCAATACACTGATCAGGAAGGCTGGATCCATCATTGGCTTGATGCCCGACTCCCTCGAAACGATCTTTGAAAAAAGGATGGGTCAGAATCTCAGGAGGATCAGGCATAATGAGGACCACCCAATGCATGCTGTTTTTAGTGAGCTGGAGAGCTCCTTCAGTGATCGGCTTGTCATGCCTAGATGCTCTTCTGACAGATTTAGAAAGTCCTGCTGCTGCAGTGAGGGTTTTTTAATCATTCCTGTTGACTGTTGCTGTTAATGATGTTGCTGCACTGTAGCCTATTCTGGACTGTTGTCATGCTTGGCATCCATGACTAAGCCAGGAATTAGCCTAGTTAGGCTGTCACATGATGCTGTGCTCTCCCCTTTTTTGTACTGTTTGAGACAATGTATATATATATTTTCTATTGTTGTACTATTGTTTGTCTGTCCTATATGTACAGTGTGGTGGCACACAGTTCCCCCCCTGGGGGATTAATAAAGTATTTCATATCATATCGTATCGTATTGTTACGCACTTGGTCTATTATTATGCTTGTTTGCTATATACGCAATACTTTTTTTCCTTCTCTTGAATAGGTTGAGCTGTTGGTATCTGAATCATTTTTGAAGTCGCTGGATGACACTCTGGCGGAACTTATAGAGGTATGTTTTCTTACATGACTACAAAAGTATATTAGACATTTTTAGGACACTTTCATTGTTTCATTGTTACATCGATTTCTGTCTTTGCAGCTGAACCCTGGTATTCACCTGTACTACAAAACCTTCAGTGATCCTCTGTATGTAGCCATATTTAAAATGCTGAGAGACACCCTGTACAATCTGAAAGGTAAGGACACCTCTGTACTTCATGTTTTCTTAAGACTATCTCAAACTCACTAACCGTTGTTCAAAAATGTCACTGAATTATTCCAATAATGACGTGTCCTCTGTGCTCATCAGACCTCCAGACAGGCTACGTGAAGGAGGTGCACGACTTTGTCCTGGAGCAGTTCAGCAGCAGCCAGTCAGAGCTGCAGAGGATCCTGCATGATGTGGAGTATCTCCATAGTGAACTGAGTCCACTCAAGCTCCGCTGTCAGGCCAACGCTGCCTGTGTGGACCTCATGGTGTGGGCTGTTACCGAAGAGCAGGGTGAGACTTTGGGTCATGTGTGAACCTCACGGTGTGGGCTGTTACCGAAGAGCAGGGTGAGACTTTAGGTCATGGTGTGGGCTGTTACCGAAGAGCAGGGTGAGACTTTAGGTCATGGTGTGGGCTGTTACCGAAGAGCAGGGTGAGACTTTAGGTCAGAGTGTGGGCTGTTACCGAAGAGCAGGGTGAGACTTTAGGTCATGGTGTGGGCTGTTACCGAAGAGCAGGGTGAGACTTTAGGTCATGGTGTGGGCTGTTACCGAAGAGCAGGGTGAGACTTTAGGTCATGGTGTGGGCTGTTACCGAAGAGCAGGGTGAGACTTTAGGTCAGAGTGTGGGCTGTTACCGAAGAGCAGGGTGAGACTTTAGGTCATGGTGTGGGCTGTTACCGAAGAGCAGGGTGAGACTTTAGGTCAGAGTGTGGGCTGTTACCGAAGAGCAGGGTGAGACTTTAGGTCATGGTGTGGGCTGTTACCGAAGAGCAGGGTGAGACTTTAGGTCATGGTGTGGGCTGTTACCGAAGAGCAGGGTGAGACTTTAGGTCATGGTGTGGGCTGTTACCGAAGAGCAGGGTGAGACTTTAGGTCATGGTGTGGGCTGTTACCGAAGAGCAGGGTGAGACTTTAGGTCAGAGTGTGGGCTGTTACCGAAGAGCAGGGTGAGACTTTAGGTCATGGTGTGGGCTGTTACCGAAGAGCAGGGTGAGACTTTAGGTCAGAGTGTGGGCTGTTACCGAAGAGCAGGGTGAGACTTTAGGTCATGGTGTGGGCTGTTACCGAAGAGCAGGGTGAGACTTTAGGTCAGAGTGTGGGCTGTTACCGAAGAGCAGGGTGAGACTTTAGGTCATGGTGTGGGCTGTTACCGAAGAGCAGGGTGAGACTTTAGGTCAGAGTGTGGGCTGTTACCGAAGAGCAGGGTGAGACTTTGGGTCATGGTGTGGGCTGTTACCGAAGAGCAGGGTGAGACTTTGGGCCATGGTGTGGGCTGTTACCGAAGAGCAGGGTGAGACTTTGGGTCATGGTGTGGGCTGTTACCGAAGAGCAGGGTGAGACTTTGGGCCATGGTGTGGGCTGTTACCGAAGAGCAGGGTGAGACTTTGGGTCATGGTGTGGGCTGTTACCGAAGAGCAGGGTGAGACTTTGGGTCATGGTGTGGGCTGTTACCGAAGAGCAGGGTGAGACTTTGGGTCATGGTGTGGGCTGTTACCGAAGAGCAGGGTGAGACTTTGGGTCATGGTGTGGGCTGTTACCGAAGAGCAGGGTGAGACTTTGGGCCATGGTGTGTGCTGTTACCGAAGAGCAGGGTGAGACTTTGGGCCATGGTGTGGGCTGTTACCGAAGAGCAGGGTGAGACTTTGGGCCATGGTGTGGGCTGTTACCGAAGAGCAGGGTGAGACTTTGGGTCATGTGTGAACCCCATGGTGTGGGCTGTTACCGAAGAGCAGGGTGAGACTTTAGGTCATGGTGTGGGCTGTTACCGAAGAGCAGGGTGAGACTTTGGGCCATGGTGTGGGCTGTTACCGAAGAGCAGGGTGAGACTTTGGGTCATGTGTGAACCCCATGGTGTGGGCTGTTACCGAAGAGCAGGGTGAGACTTTAGGTCATGGTGTGGGCTGTTACCGAAGAGCAGGGTGAGACTTTAGGTCATGGTGTGGGCTGTTACTGAAGAGCAGGGTGAGACTTTAGGTCATGGTGTGGGCTGTTACCGAAGAGCAGGGTGAGACTTTAGGTCAGAGTGTGGGCTGTTACCGAAGAGCAGGGTGAGACTTTAGGTCATGGTGTGGGCTGTTACCGAAGAGCAGGGTGAGACTTTAGGTCATGGTGTGGGCTGTTACCGAAGAGCAGGGTGAGACTTTAGGTCATGGTGTGGGCTGTTACCGAAGAGCAGGGTGAGACTTTGGGCCATGGTGTGGGCTGTTACCGAAGAGCAGGGTGAGACTTTGGGTCATGTGTGAACCCCATGGTGTGGGCTGTTACCGAAGAGCAGGGTGAGACTTTAGGTCAGAGTGTGGGCTGTTACCGAAGAGCAGGGTGAGACTTTAGGTCATGGTGTGGGCTGTTACCGAAGAGCAGGGTGAGACTTTGGGTCACGGTGTGGGCTGTTACCGAAGAGCAGGGTGAGACTTTGGGTCACGGTGTGGGCTGTTACCGAAGAGCAGGGTGAGACTTTGGGCCATGGTGTGGGCTGTTACCGAAGAGCAGGGTGAGACTTTGGGTCATGTGTGAACCCCATGGTGTGGGCTGTTACCGAAGAGCAGGGTGAGACTTTAGGTCAGAGTGTGGGCTGTTACCGAAGAGCAGGGTGAGACTTTGGGTCATGGTGTGGGCTGTTACCGAAGAGCAGGGTGAGACTTTGGGTCATGGTGTGGGCTGTTACCGAAGAGCAGGGTGAGACTTTAGGTCATGGTGTGGGCTGTTACCGAAGAGCAGGGTGAGACTTTAGGTCAGAGTGTGGGCTGTTACCGAAGAGCAGGGTGAGACTTTAGGTCATGGTGTGGGCTGTTACTGAAGAGCAGGGTGAGACTTTGCGTCATGGTGTGGGCTGTTACCGAAGAGCAGGGTGAGACTTTAGGTCATGGTGTGGGCTGTTACCGAAGAGCAGGGTGAGACTTTAGGTCATAGTGTGGGCTGTTACCGAAGAGCAGGGTGAGACTTTAGGTCATAGTGTGGGCTGTTACCGAAGAGCAGGGTGAGACTTTAGGTCATGGTGTGGGCTGTTACCGAAGAGCAGGGTGAGACTTTAGGTCATAGTGTGGGCTGTTACCGAAGAGCAGGGTGAGACTTTAGGTCATGGTGTGGGCTGTTACCGAAGAGCAGGGTGAGACTTTAGGTCATAGTGTGGGCTGTTACCGAAGAGCAGGGTGAGACTTTAGGTCAGAGTGTGGGCTGTTACCGAAGAGCAGGGTGAGACTTTAGGTCAGAGTGTGGGCTGTTACCGAAGAGCAGGGTGAGACTTTAGGTCAGAGTGTGGGCTGTTACCGAAGAGCAGGGTGAGACTTTAGGTCATGGTGTGGGCTGTTACCGAAGAGCAGGGTGAGACTTTAGGTCAGAGTGTGGGCTGTTACCGAAGAGCAGGGTGAGACTTTAGGTCATGGTGTGGGCTGTTACCGAAGAGCAGGGTGAGACTTTAGGTCAGAGTGTGGGCTGTTACCGAAGAGCAGGGTGAGACTTTAGGTCAGAGTGTGGGCTGTTACTGAAGAGCAGGGTGAGACTTTAGGTCAGAGTGTGGGCTGTTACCGAAGAGCAGGGTGAGACTTTGGGCCATGGGCGAGAAGAAGCAATCCCTTTTTAGTCTTTAGCTTTGATCACTGCAACTTGTTTCTCTGCGTTTTCCCTCCAGGAGCTGAGAACCTGTGCACCAAACTGTCTGAGAAGCTGCAGTCTAAGACGTCCAGTAAAGTCATCATTGCTCACATGCCGCTCCTCATCTGCTGCTTACAGGTAACAACTTGGTGCTTGTCTTGTCACCCTCACCATCACTCTCTTCCTGTGTCTCTTCCTTTTGCCTGAAGAAGACCCCGTGAAGAAGAAGAAAGAAAGGGATAGAAATGTCGCTGTGAGGTGCTCAAGCATGTCATTTATGAGGGCCAAACTGACGGCACACCTCAACAGCCGCCATGCGTTCTTATTTACCTCTTAACTTCATCATTGGTCATTGTATTCCTGATGTTATTTTAGAGGCAATAAAGCTACGATTTGTCTGCCAGTAGCAAAGTTACATCAAAATACATCCAAGACCTGACATAGCCATTATGACATGTGCTTAGAAAATACACAAAATGTTAACTGGCAAGCCACATAACAACTCTGTCACCAGGATTAATCGTCTATACGGAGAAAGCAAAGATGATGGAGCAGTCTCTGGGCATGTGTCAGTTTGGTTCCTATGTACACTGATGTATTGCCATTTTGTCCTTGTTTATAGGTTTGTTTTCCTTAAAACTTTATATATTTCCTTTCTATTCAATTCGGACATTGAATGGACATGACAGTATGTGTGTCTTGGTTTATGTGTGCATCATGTGTGTGTTCAGGGCCTGGGTCGTCTATGTGAGCGTTTTCCTGTGGTGGCGCACTCCGTCACCATGTCGCTTAGGGACTTCTTGGTGGTGCCCTCCCCTGTTTTGGTGAAGCTCTACAAGTATCACAGCCAGTACACTACAGGTATACAAATATCACAGCCAGTACACTACAGGTATACAAATATCACAGCCAGTACACTACAGGTATACAAATATCACAGCCAGTACACTACAGGTATACTAATATCACAGCCAGTACACTACAGGTATACAAATATCACAGCCAGTACACTACAGGTATACAAATATCACAGCCAGTACACTACAGGTATACTAATATCACAGCCAGTACACTACAGGTATACAAATATCACAGCCAGTACACTACAGGTATACTAATATCACAGCCAGTACACTACAGGTATACAAATATCACAGCCAGTACACTACAGGTATACAAATATCACAGCCAGTACACTACAGGTATACAAATATCACAGCCAGTACACTACAGGTATACAAATATCACAGCCAGTACACTACAGGTATACAAATATCACAGCCAGTACACTACAGGTATACAAATATCACAGCCAGTACACTACAGGTATACAAATATCACAGCCAGTACACTACAGGTATACTAATATCACAGCCAGTACACTACAGGTATACAAATATCACAGCCAGTACACTACAGGTATACTAATATCACAGCCAGTACACTACAGGTATACAAATATCACAGCCAGTACACTACAGGTATACAAATATCACAGCCAGTACACTACAGGTATACAAATACCACAGCCAGTACACTACAGGTATACAAATATCACAGCCAGTACACTACAGGTATACTAATATCACAGCCAGTACACTACAGGTATACGAATATCACAGCCAGTACACTACAGGTATACAAATATCACAGCCAGTACACTACAGGTATACAAATATCACAGCCAGTACACTACAGGTATACAAATATCACAGCCAGTACACTACAGGTATACAAATATCACAGCCAGTACACTACAGGTATACAAATATCACAGCCAGTACACTACAGGTATACAAATATCACAGCCAGTACACTGCAGGTATACAAATATCACAGCCAGTACACTACAGGTATACAAATATCACAGCCAGTACACTACAGGTATACAAATATCACAGCCAGTACACTACATGTATACAAATATCACAGCCAGTACACTACAGGTATACTAATATCACAGCCAGTACACTACAGGTAGCAAACCATCGCCTCCACACACGACATGCCAGTCATTTAATAACAATTCATTTTGAGTTCAAACGCTTTGGCACCAAATCCTGAAGCTCCACGTTAATTTTGAAAGGGGCTGGTGAGATAAAGATCCACGTGACCAATGAACACTCCCAGTCAACCCTCAGCAGCCATTCAAGCAAGAAGAGCCAGCCCTCCATGTACGAACAGCTCCGGGACATCTCCATAGACAACATCTGCAGGTGAGAACGCCCACACGCACACGCAGGCACGCACTCACACGCACGCACAGCATCACTCTGTATCCTTCACTCACCTATCTCTTCTTCTCTCTCGCAGGTGTTTGAAAGCAGGATTGACAATGGACAGTGTCATTGTCGAGGCTTTTCTCGCCAGTCTGTCTAACCGTCTCTACATCTACCAGGAAAATGATAAGTAGGTCAAGCAATGCATCGTTTGACCGTAATGAAAGCGTCTGTGAACTGTGATAGTCCTTATTTGATTCAGTCTCTGAGCGGTACCAAAAACACTCACACGTTGAATGTGGAAAAAGTGCACGAATTCTAGGATAAAACGAGCTCAGTGATGCATAATAATGTCATGACCTGATTGGACATCAAATTCCTCTTGACCCAATTGCCCAGTTACTTAATGATGACTCTAAATTAAACTTGGTTGAAAAACAAGAGGAAAACCTGGCTCACCGATTTAGCAGCAGCCAAGAAAATGATAGACCAACACTGGCTCCCTCCTCACCCGCTTAGCATTCATAAGGGATTATTAGCCTTTTTTCGTGATATGGTGATTCTTGAACTATCCAGTAGCAAAGTGTGACATGTTTATTTTGAATATAGACCATGAGGGGTGGGGGGTTGATATGTGGGTGGACTGGTATCTATGTGTGGGGAGTGGGAAGGGATTTTGCACATCATCAAATAGTTACCTTGTATCAGTAAAGTGCCTGTTTTGAGTGAATAAAAATGATTACAAAAAAGAAAACTCAGAGCACTCGCACCTTTTCCTACTCGCCCCTAGGGACGCCTACCTGATCCCGGACCACACCATCAGGGCTCTGGGTAATATTGCTGTGGCCTTAAGGGACACTCCCAGAGTGATGGAGCCCATCCTGCAGATCCTACAGCAGAAGTTCTGCCAGCCTCCCTCCCAGCTGGATGTGCTCATCGTAGACCAGCTGGGCTGCATGGTCATCACAGGCAATGTCAGTATCCTGAAGCTTAATTTATACTTATCAGAAAGTGTCGCTCAGCACATGGTCACAGATGAAAAAGAAAGTGTCGCTCATGGTGTTGCATTTATACTTCAGTAGTCTCGCTGGCCAGCCTCCTCTCCCTTCCGTCCGAGGAGTCTGGCGCCACAGGTCTCCGTAACTGGGATAAACCCTCCCCTGCTCTACTCTGCTCTCCCATTGGAAGCGTCAATTTCAGACACTGCCGGATTTCCGCTCCCCACTTAAGAAGCTCTGTCATTGGCTCCAACCATGTCAATCAGAGCGGCTTCCACTCCCTCCTCCGTGTGTGGCTGTAAATAGTGCCCTGCCGCCTCAGTGAAAACAACAACGCTAACTAGCTAGCAAGCTAACGGCAGAAACCTACACGCTAGCTCGTTGCTACACGCTGAAAACGGCAAGTTGGATTGTTTGAAACTATTTTCCAAGGGCACTGCCGCTAAGCGCCGCCCATCGCAATCCCACTATGGAGACCTGCGGCGCCAGACTCCTCGGACGGAAGGGAGAGGAGGCTGGCTAGCGAGACTAATACTTCAGTGAATGTTCGCCTCGGTTCAACGGTCATGTGACACTCGAACGCTATAAGCAGACAGCCAAGAGAAGAGAGGGGACGCACAGTGAAACCACCTCGGAGGCAAGATGTAACGTACTTGGCTGCAGCCTGCAGCCGCATATAAACGACACACAACTCACCTCCTCTCTCTCTGGGAAATTGGTCACAATGTTCTTTGTGATTTTCACAAAGTCATACATCAAGGACAGGCTGATAAAAATAGCGGGGACACGTTCATTCATTTCAATCTAGTGAAAACCAAAACAAGGAAGTCAAGCGCGTGCCATCTATATAGCCAATCAGACCTGCGCAACACATCGTGATCGTGACGTAGTCAGCGACACTAGACATTTCACTAGGTAGCAGACACTGTTCGTGGACACTTGAAAGTGTCGACTCAAGTCCTCATTTCTGTCGGCGACCGTTTCAAAAGTGTCAGCAGACAAAGCATAAATTGGGCTTGAGACACCTCTACCTTCTCTGTTCCGTCTCATTCATCTCCATTAGTTACCGCCAATGCAGCCACTATATCTTATCAAGATTAGATGATATCTTACTTCATAACTCTCAGCCTGGAAACTCACCATTCTGTTTCGTTCTGCGGCTCAGCCTGTCCTCCAGGCCCGCCTCCAGCCCGCCCACAGAGATTTTCAGAAATTACAAAGTCCACGGGCCAATCAGGAACCTGCCTCATAGTTGACAACGTAACCGGCCAATCAGGGCAAAACAGTATGGCGGCTTCCGAAGCAACGAGCAGTAACATTAATGTTAGTAGAGTAAACACAGTCATAAAAGTGCAGTTATTGCAGAAACAGACTCAATAACAACAATTAAACAAGAACAAGAGTATCGCCCAGCGGAGTTTCTCCGCTGAAAAGATGTTTTCGCCGTTCTTCTGAGTGGATTTGGATTTGACTGGATTCGTTACTGATTGGCCGAAGGATTGGATTTGGCTATGCTGATAGGCTGAAGGAGTTGACTGTCAAGGCAAGTACTCCCACCCACTGAAATCACTGTGGACGAGTTGGAGTCCAGACGATCAAAACAGAAGGGTGAGATCACATTATGAGGAGGGTTTTAACCAGGCTATAATGCTCTGTCCTTGTCTTTCCCTTTAGCAATATATCTACCAGGAAGTGTGGAACTTGTTCCAGCAGATCAGTGTCAAGGCCAGTTCCATGGTCTACTCCACCAAGGAGTACAAGGACCATGGCTACAGGTGACAATGATGTTTGTAATACCTACTCCATTACACTTAATTGGAGTTGTTCTGAGTGCATAAAAAGGTGATACAGAAAGTGAGAGGATATTGAATTTCTCATGTAGTCACATCTTAGCGACAGTTTCTTATGAGCATGCAGTTAACGTGTTCTATCTTCTCTGTGTAGACACTGTTCCTTGGCGGTGATAAATGCACTGGCCAATATTGCAGCAAACCTTCAGGCTGAGCACATGGTTGATGAACTGCTGGTCAACCTGCTTGAGCTTTTTGTTCAGCTGGGTTTGGAGGGGAAGAGGGCCAGTGAGAGGTCCTCAGACAAGGGCCCCACACTGAAGGTACTGTATGGTACACACACACACACACACACACACACCAGGACTGCAACTAACGATTGTTTTCATTGCCGATTAACCTCTCGATCGTTTTCTTGATTAATCGATTAGTTTTTTGGTCTATAAAATGTCCGAAAATGGTGAAAAATGTCGATCAGTGTTTCCCCAAAGCCCAAGATGATGTCTTCTAATGTCTTGTTTTGGCCACAACCCAAATATATTCAGTTTACTGTCATAGAGGAATAAAGAACCCAGAAAATATTCACATTTAAGAAGCTGGAATCAGAGAAGTTTGATCCCCCCTTCCTTAAAAGATTACTCAAACCAATAATCCAAAATAGTTTCAGATTAATTAGAAAATTCACAACTAATCGATTAATCGTTGCAGCTCTAATTTTCTTGTTTTTTGTTTGTTTGTTTGTTTGTTTGTTTGTTTTTCCTCTAGGCATCAAGCAGTGCTGGAAACTTAGGTGTGCTAATCCCAGTTATAGCAGTGGTAAGTGACTGGCATATTTACAGCCGTCTCACCTTTTCATCCTTTGAATAGTTTCTTTACATTCATTCGGAGTCAGTTTGGTTCCTCCCATCACACGTTATGATGTCCAGCAAATATGATGCATCCTGATGCCCACCAGCGTCACACGCACTTTATTAACCTGAGGAATCCCTCCTCTCTCCTCTTCTGCCGGCAGCTGACGAGGAGGCTGCCCCCCATCAAGGAAGCAAAGCCACGTCTGCAGAAGCTGTTCAGAGACTTCTGGCTCTACTCTGTGGTCATGGGATTTGCTGTGGAGGGATCAGGTGGAGGAGAGCATTTGTGAAATATTTTGTACATTTCTATCTTTACTGCAATGACTTCAATTCATCCCCCCAGAGATATTATTATATCAGTGTTTTGATACAAATTGTTGAACGTTGAATATACAAATGCATTTTGCAGTTATTTGAAACATCTCATTATGTCATACTTTATTATTAGCATGATGTGTTTGTGGTTTCCTCTTCAGGTCTGTGGCCAGAAGAGTGGTATGAGGGAGTCTGTGAGATCGCAACCAAATCGCCGCTGCTCACCTTTCCCAGCGGAGAGCCTCTACGCTCAGAGCTGCAGTACAACTCTGCCTTAAAGAACGACACTGTCACTCCAGTACGGGAACACAACACACACACACGCACAAACACACACACATGCACATACACATGCACATACACATGCACAAACCCACACACACGCGCACACCCTCATACACTATTTGATGCTTCCTACTTGTTATTTCAGGCTGAACTGAACGATCTGCGTAGCACTATCATCAACCTGCTGGATCCTCCTCCCGAGGTGACTGCTCTCATCAACAAGTTGGACTTTGCCATGTCCACATATTTGCTGTCAGTTTACAGGCTGGAATACATGAGGTATATGACAAGACATGAAGTCTACACATATTGGTTTAAATGTCTGCTGATATATTGCTAATTCCCAAACCAAATTTGTTTCTCAACGCTTCTTCTCCCAGGATGCTGCGTGCTCTGGACTCAGATCGTTTCCAGGTCATGTTCCGATACTTTGAGGACAGAGCTATACAGAAGGACAAATCTGGTGGGCAGCAGTAAAGAGACACTTAAGTATTAAAAAAAATCACATGCTGTTACGCACTTGTTTCATGTATCAATGTTTGATGTTCTCCCTCCAGGTATGAATCAGTGTGTGATTGCGGTTGGTGACAAAGTTTTTGAGGTCTTCCTGCAGATGATGGCTGAAAAAGTAAGGCGAATGTTTTCACGTGAGAATAACTGATATTTGACATTGTATTCTGTTTTTGGACCTTCTGTTTCATTGCACAATGTATCTTAATGTAATGTTAATGTAATCCAGCCAAAGACAAAAGCCCACGAGGAGGAGCTAGAACGCCACGCCCAGTTCCTGCTGGTCAACTTCAACCACATCCACAAGAGGATCCGCAGAGTGGCCGACAAATATTTGTCTGGCCTGGCTGAAACGTGAGAGTGCTTTTTGAGACACATACACACTTAGAATATCATACTACTGTAATTAATTTATGAAATTATTCATGGGCAAACGATGCATGGTTACAAATGGTTTGTAAACAATAATGTGCCAACGGTATTCTCTCTCTTCAGTTTCCCCCACTTGTTGTGGAGTGGCCGTGTGCTGAGGACCATGTTGGACATTTTGCAGACGCTCTCCCTCTCCCTCAGTGCAGTAAGTGCTGAGAACTGTACAAGCATTTGTTGGACTGTTAATGAGTGCACCCTCTTCCCTTCATTCTGACTTTATACCTTAAAGTCGAGCTGAACCCAAAAATGACTTTTCTTTTCTTTTAGTTCAAATACCTGGGTATGCAGTGCACCTATTTAATAATGTATGCAAACAAAATCACAAAAGTCTAATTTCTTTCATTTTTCACACTTTTTCACATCAAAAGTTCATCTTTCAAGATTTCATTGATAACAGTAATGTACAGTTTGCTGACGTCACCTAGTACTATCAGATTTCTACCCCATTTCAACCAATCATATCACAACATGCAGCTGTCAATCAAATCTTCATTTCAGGATAATTTTCTCTTCCAAAAAAAAGAGAAAATGGCGCCTAGTGCCTGTCATCTGGCAGAATTCCTAACCCATAAACTAACTACTAACTTGGCCAATTGTTAGAAACATGAACAAAAAACAAAAACTATAATCTCTAAGAATGCAAAGAAATGTAACTGGCTCGTTAAAACATGCATTCCAGGAATATTATTTACATTTATAGCGATAATGGCGCGCGCCTCCGAGCCTGACAGCCTCCCTGGCTGTCAGGGGTCGTCTCTCAGAGTTTCCAGGCGGGCGGGCAGCACCCCTTGCATCGGATTGTCCGCTCGCTCCGCACGAAGCAGCCTGCCTGCCCTGGTACTCCGCGGATCCCATTCGCGTAGCACGACAACACGCTGAATCCCACCCGATTTGGGGGTGGAACACGCCAGGATTGGCCAATGCCAAAGCCAGTCCTCAGAATTGTCAAATCAAATAATCGACACCGTATATGGTCCGCCTCTCAATTTGTTTTCAGTCTGAAACGGACTCAGATGCACGTGACGAACGGGTTCAGCTCGACTTTAAATATTGGATGAATGCAACATGACATTAACACTGATGCTGAGTGTCATCACACATCTCACTGTGTTTCAGGACATTCATAAAGACCAACCTTATTACGACATCCCAGACACGCCCTACAGAATCACTGTCCCAGATACATATGAAGCCAGAGAGGTAATGTTGTTCATTCCAACATTCGCTATTTCTATGCAGAAGCTTTTATTATGTAATGTTTCTGAAATGATCAGAAAGTGTGTGAAAGTGAAATTGGCAGAGCTGCCAGTTTTAAACATCAAACATATACAGTACATACATATTTGTGATTGTAGAGCATAGTGAAGGATTTTGCTGCTCGCTGTGGAGAGATCCTTAAGGAAGCTATGAAATGGGCGCCATCTGTGACCAAATCCCACCTCCAGGTACATGTCTCATACTTTCATGTTTTGAAATCGTCTTCTTCTTGCCTTAAGTGTAGTTTGTAGTTGTTTTTTTTAAGCGCTGCGTGTGCTCTTTTTTCCCCCAGGAGTATCTGAACAAACATCAGAACTGGGTGTCGGGTCTGTCTCAGCACACCGGCCTGGCCATGGCCACTGAAAGCATACTGCACTTTGCTGGTTACAACAGACAGAGCACCACTCTGGGGGTGAGTCACAAGCTGACACTTGATGAGCAAATGTTTATTTGATTTCATTTCATTTCATTTTCCAGCGAAAAATAGTGCTAAAACAACAAAACAAAACAAAACTACAAATTTGTGCGCACGAGACAAAAGCTCAGCTGCTAGATCATTGGTGTAGAACAAGAAGAAGAACAAAGTTCCCAATAATGGAGTCCTGTGGGACACCACATGCCGTCATTCCCTTGTCCAACATAATTCATTTGCAAGTACTGTCTGTTGAGAATACAATTTTAGAGCCATTTGTCCATGAAGATTTACTCGATATAGCATCTTATGACCTGCTGCGTAGGAAAACAATATAATATGTAGGCCCAAGCTATCTTTCAGACTATCTTTCTGTCTGCATAATGCTTCCCATTACGTGTTTGAAGGGAAGTTTAAAATTCTTCTCCCCTTCCACCTGTAGTCCACTCAGCTGACTGAGAGGCCGTCCTGTGTGAAGAAGGACTACTCCAACTTCATGGCTTCTCTTAACCTCAGGAACAGATATGCTGGAGAGGTAAAAAAAAATCACCCAGTCAAATGTAATTATGATGATTTGAAACAAAATAAATGTAGATCTTTTCTGCACTATTCCTGCTCATATACTGTATTTTTTCTGTTTTATCCTTAGGTATCAGGTATGATCAACTTCTCGCAGGCAGTGCGGGGCCACACAGATCTGAGCCGGCTGATGGTCAAGCAGATGGCAGAGGCCTTGGACAGCGCTCAGCCTGAAGCCTTCACTGAGTCCATGTTCAAACTGGCTGCCTTACTCATCAGCTCCAAAGGTTTCTGTTTATTTCCCTCTGCTTTTCATGGGTATTCACCTTTTTCCTAAAAATAGTATGTGGTTGCATAGAGGCCACTTTTATTTTGAAGGCTAAACGTCCAAACCGGAACTCTTATATTTGGTCATTGAACGGAGCTTTAGCGGTCTCTCTCTTTCAAGATTCAGGATATTGTCACGCCGTTGTACAATTATGCACATGTGAAATTATTGTACTGGGGGACTCCATTACAAGACATAGGTAGGTACAAAGTCACAATTTACAATTATTATGATTATTTTCAGTCCCTTACGCTATGAATGGTCCTGGGCGGAAACAGGCAACCGGCAGCTGGAAAGTGGAAACAGGAAGGGAGGGTGTCATGGAAGCGCCCACTGTCTCACCATGAAACTTGTGAATAGTACCAAACACCGCATTCTCTGTTCACATTAATATGCTCTGGATTTGTTATGTGACTGTTGTTATTCTTCTTCTGTGTGTTTTGTCTCTTGGCGCCGGTCGCAGACTGTGATCCTCAGCTCCTGCACCACCTCTGCTGGTCTCCTCTCAAGATGTTTACAGAGCACGGCATGGAGACGGCCATCGCCTGCTGGGAGTGGCTGCTGGCAGCACGTGTTGGAGTGGAAGTACCGGTACATATTAGTGTTTTATTCTTTTTTATTATTGATTTTATTTTTATTTTATTTTATGTATTATTGATGTGCGTCTGTTTGTGTCTGTCTGTCTCCATCCATTATCGATCTCTCCACTTTTGTCTGCCTAGTTCATGCGAGAGATGGCCGGAGCGTGGCAGATGACGGTGGAGCTGAAGATGGGCTTGTTCTCGGATGCTCAGGTGGAGGCTGATCCTCTGGCTGCATCAGAGGAGAGTCAGCCTGTCCCCTGCCCTCCAGATGTCACCCCTCACTATATATGGATAGAGGTCAGACACTTGCCGTCTTTCCATCAACATACGGTATCTTTATGTGCACTAGTGTGAAGTATCGCATTAGAAAAGGTTGATTGGAAATGCCAAGATTCGGGAAAAGAACTTCCTCAATTTCGCAAAAAAAATTATATATATATATATATACTCGCTCGACAAACCGATGATCCTGCAGCAGATCAGATGTTGTTCTGGATCCTAAAGTGTGCGAGTCCATCCCTAAAATGCCTTTTGCACGCTGACTCCCACAACTGTTTTGTGCGTCTCGTTTCTCAGATATACTGTATGTATACTGTATGGCAAGCGTCGCAGAATGGACATTTTCCCCATGATATTGGCCGTAATAAAGAAACCACCAGCAGATTGCATGACATAACATACTTCTCCTATGGCAAGTAACCATTGGAAAGCTCTCTCTCTCCATCTATGATCTTGTCTCACCCCCCCCCCCCCCCCCCCCCACATACAACCTACCGGTACTTAATCGCTTAACAGCCGTTAATGGGTAGGACACCTGATTCAAATTTGAAGATTGTTGACTTTTCAAAAGTTCACTTAAAAACCTAAATGGAAATGTGACTACTGGGTTTGAGTGTGTGTGCGCGTGTGTGTGGGGGTGCGTGTATGTGTTACTGCTCTTCGTAATTAACCATCTCCTTCCATTTCCGGCCTTCTAATTATTTTTGCCACTACTCCTTTTCCTCTAGTTTCTAGCGCAGAGGTTTGAGATAGCAAAGTATTCTAGCGCAGATCAAGTGGAGATCTTCTGCAGTCTGCTCCAGCGCTCGCTCTGTCTCAACGTGGGCGGGGCCAAGGGCAGCCTCAACCGCCACGTCGCTGCCATTGGACCCCGCTTCAGGTACACACACACACACACACAGACACACACACACACACACACACACACACAAGCATTGTGTGTACCTGTATGAGAGGCAGGTGTCCTTTAGAGATGTGTTTATAGTAAGTATATTAATTTGTCCTACAGGCTGCTCACTCTGGGTC
This sequence comes from Poromitra crassiceps, assembly GCF_964638095.1. Taxonomy (NCBI): domain Eukaryota; kingdom Metazoa; phylum Chordata; class Actinopteri; order Beryciformes; family Melamphaidae; genus Poromitra; species Poromitra crassiceps. Next base: position 17,258,012 of record NC_139627.1, on the reverse strand, counting down.
TGGCTCTGCTCCACTCTGATGTCGTCACCAACTCCACCATAAGAAATGTTCTCAGAGAAAAGATCTATTCCACAGCATTTGACTACTTCAGGTAAACACACACACGCGCGAGCGCACACACACACACACACACACACACACACACACACACATACACACACACACACTGTGATGATAGACTGTAGAAAAATATGGACGTACCCACCGTCACCCATTGGTTTGTGGACTCCCGTTTTGAAACCTCGAGTTTGGCATTTTGACCGTCGCCATCTTGCTTATGTGGAGCCAGAAGCAGCTAGCATGAGACCAGGGGTTTCCCACAGAACCGCCTGCTATTGGTCTGATCGCCGAGCTGCGCGATCACTGGACAGGCAACCTGTCAATCACACCCCAAAACATAGTCTACTTTATCGTCTATTTTACTCGACATGGGACCATAATCTGATCCGGGGTGGGGCAAGGAAGGGGGCGGGGCTAGGGAAAAGGGGCTGTAACTAGGAATAGGAAGGTCGTATAGTCGGGATTCGAGGGGTGGTCTATCTGGGTGGTCTGAGGGGGCGTGGTGACATCATCAGTGATGTCATAAGAGCAAATGTGAGCCCGCACAGCGGTATGCGGTAGGCCAGCTCGGCGAGCGCTGCCTAGGAATCGAGCATGCATAGCGTACATTGTGACATCGCTGATCATGTTATGATGTTGCTGTGGCTCAGCTGGAGGAGACTCTCAGGAAGCTCACTCCCTGTTATGATGTTGCTGTGGCTCAGCTGGAGGAGACTCTCAGGAAGCTCACTCCCTGTTATGATGTTGCTGTGGCTCAGCTGGAGGAGACTCTCAGGAAGCTCACTCCCTGTTATGATGTTGCTGTGGCTCAGCTGGAGGAGACTCTCAGGAAGCTCACTCCCTGCAGCGACAGTTTCAGCGTCTGCGAGTGATTGTGTCAAGCCAGACAGGAAGTCAGTACGAGTTGTAAAACAGCCAGTCTCCAGCCAGGCTCCTTTAACTCAGCTGAATTTACGCATGGCAGCGCTTTTGCAGCTGGTCTGTGTTGTGATCATAGACATAAATAATATGGACGTAGCTATCCCATTATATTTCTTCTCCCTGGCGGAGTTCAAACGTTGGCCGTCACCATCTTGATTTTTCGTCAGCAGAGTGGGAGGGAAGGGGTTGAGTCCTTCCGCACCTCACGTGAGATGGGAGTTTCCCAGAGCCGCAGCTCCGCCTGCTATTGGTCCGTGATCGGCAAGCTGCGCGATCACTGGACAGGCGATCTGTCAATCACTCCCTTTTCTATCATTTATTTTACTCCAAACAGGTGAATTATATAATAATTACCCCTCTACAGTTGTTATGAAAAGGTGAAATTAGCTATATAGACCAAGACCGTGTTTCGCCCCTACCTGGAAAGATGTTCAATTCTGTTACAAAGTCGGGCATTTTAACATGAGGAGATCTGCCTACTGCCCCGCGTGATTGATCGCACAGAGGCTCTTCTGCATTGGCTTCATTTTTCAATGCCGGAGGTTGCACCTTGGTTCTAAATGAATCTATACATCTGTCTCACCCATTTGTAACGCTGCATTCTCTCTCTCTCTCTCTCTCTCTCTCCCTCCAGTGTGGCTCCCAAGTTTCCCACCCAGGGCGACAAGCGGCTCCGCGAGGACATCAGCATCATGATCCGCTTCTACGCCAACATCCTGTCCGACAAGAAGTACCTGGCAGCGTGCCATCTGGTCCCACCCGGTGAGCTTGGAATTACCCCGGCCCCGAGCACCCTCTCTGCCGGGATATTCGGATCGCTTATCGTGTCCAGCACTTCTCCAATGTGTCCTATCTTAAGTAAGCCTAAAGCAGCGGAGCTCCTCCCACTTCACTGCGGCAGGGGCATGCTTTTTTTACGCCAGGCAAATTTGACGCTGTTCATCCTCACGACGCTGCGGATAGATCCATGTATCTATCGATGGTACGGACCGCTCTCTCTCCACTGTCGCTCTCTCACTATCTTCACTCTGACTTTCCCCAACACTTTCTGCCTCTCTTTCGCAGGGTTCCCACGGTCGCCGGTTCCTTGAAATCCTTGACAGTTTGTGAATTTTGCGAAATAAAAATCAAGGCCTAGAAAGTTTGTGAAAATAGACATAAATAGACATGAGTCATTGAAAGTGATTGAATTTATATATTTTGTATACAAATTTTAATTTAAGTTCTTTTGATATACGGTATATACAGTATATATTTTCTTGACTTAATGTGTAAAGAAAACAGTTGAGAAGTGTTCACACATTTCAAGCCTCTTTATTTTTTAATTGTTCTTGAGCTTCTGTAAAACTGCTAGTTCTCATTGTAAAAATTCTGTGTTGTGACAGTAATTAACCTTGAACTGTGTCTCAAACTGTGTCGTGTTGGGTGCTTGAATTTGAGGGAACCGGGCCTGGAAAGTCCTTGAAAAGCCCTTGAATTTGATGTTTAAGAAGCTGTGGGAACCCTGCTTTTCTCTCCCTCTAACTCGTACCCCTTCTCAGTCTCAGTATCACACCACTACAGTCACTCTGTTTCTATCCTAAAAGTCGTCCAGCTCTGAGGAAAAGCGCAAATTTGTCAGAGGCGTTAAGATGCACGAATGATTATATTAGTCATCATGTCAGCTCACCCTTCAGCCCCGCTCCCCGATTTGTCAATTTAGAAAAAGCGGAAAATTGAGAAAACTCCCAACACCCACTCCTCTTCCTTCCCGACGACCCGGAGAAAAGCCCGTGTCTCATTCTCATTCACACCGAGCCATTCCAGGTAGACGAGTCCTCACCGGAGATCCTGGATCAGATTCATCTACTTCCAGAACCTCTCTGTCCATCATATCTGACCCAGTATCCGTGGTTCAGGCCTGCGTCTACATTCATGCAATCCCATTGAGGTTTTCTCCTTTTCAACGCATGACCATCACGGCAGCAGAAACCTAAAGAATGCAGCTCATCTCACTCTTCAAAAACTCCCTCACCATCAAATGTCTCCCAGAAGACATCATCTCATGTTCTCTGCTGTTTCAAATGTTATTTTCTCAGGACTCATGAGGTCAAAGGTAGAAGAAATCGTTTTCTTACAACTCTATTGTTGCCAATGAGCGTATAATCAATTTACACTGAGTGTGACAAAGAATAGTTCAGCTGAGAAAGTAGGACATTGGGAGGGCCAGTTGTTGTTCAGTTGGAGAAGAGGGATTGTCTGGTAAATAGAAGGATATGTTTTAAAGCAGAAGGAAAACTATAGTGTATCCAGTGTGAGATGGAGATAACTATAGTGTATCCAGTGTGAGATGGAGATAACTATAGTGTATCCAGTGTGAGATGGAGATAACTATAGTGTATCCAGTGTGAGATGGAGATAACTACAGTGTATCCAGTGTCAGATGGAGATAACTATAGTGTATCCAGTGTGAGATGGAGATAACTATAGTGTATCCAGTGTCAGATGGAGATAACTATAGTATATCCAGTGTGAGATGGAGATAACTATAGTGTATCCAGTGTGAGATGGAGATAACTATAGTGTATCCAGTGTGAGATGGAGATAACTACAGTGTATCCAGTGTGAGATGGAGATAACTATAGTGTATCCAGTGTGAGATGGAGATAACTATAGTGTATCCAGTGTGAGATGGAGATAACTACAGTGTATCCAGTGTGAGATGGAGATAACTACAGTGTATCCAGTGTGAGATGGAGATAACTATAGTGTATCCAGTGTCAGATGGAGATAACTATAGTGTATCCAGTGTCAGATGGAGATAACTATAGTGTATCCAGTGTGAGATGGAGATAACTACAGTGTATCCAGTGTGAGATGGAGATAACTATAGTGTATCCAGTGTGAGATGGAGATAACTATAGTGTATCCAGTGTGAGATGGAGATAACTATAGTGTATCCAGTGTGAGATGGAGATAACTATAGTGTATCCAGTGTCAGATGGAGATAACTACAGTGTATCCAGTGTGAGATGGAGATAACTATAGTGTATCCAGTGTGAGATGGAGATAGTGTATCCAGTGTGAGATGGAGATAACTATAGTGTATCCAGTGTCAGATGGAGATAACTATAGTGTATCCAGTGTCAGATGGAGATAACTATAGTGTATCCAGTGTGAGATGGAGATAACTATAGTGTATCCAGTGTGAGATGGAGATAGTGTATCCAGTGTGAGATGGAGATAGTGTATCCAGTGTGAGATGGAGATAGTGTATCCAGTGTGAGATGGAGAGATCTAGTTATCTGTTTTAAAGCAGAAGGATCACTATGGAGCGCCAAATGGAGAGGGCTAGTTTGGATGGACATGTGTCTCGGCTCTACTGAATCTGTATTTATATGTATGTAGACAATCAGGACCCGTCACTGAACAGTCTGTCAGTGATGAACACTGCTGACCTCAGGACCAACATGGACTCCAGCGCTCGCTCCCAACAGAGTGGCCAGAGTGGATGGATCAACACCTACCCACTGTCCAGCGGCATGTCCACTGCATCCAAGAAGTCAGGTATCACATGAAAACACAACACCTACGCACTGACCAGCGGCATGTCCACTGCATCCAAGAAGTCAGGTATCACATGAAAACACAACACCTACCCACTGACCAGCGGCATGTCCACTGCATCCAGGAAGTCAGGTATCACATGAAAACACAACACCTACCCACTGACCAGCGGCATGTCCACTGCATCCAGGAAGTCAGGTATCACATGAAAACACAACACCTACCCACTGACCAGCGGCATGTCCACTGCATCCAGGAAGTCAGGTATCACATGAAAACACAACACCTACCCACTGACCAGCGGCATGTCCACTGCATCCAAGAAGTCAGGTATCACATGAAAACACAACACCTACCCACTGACCAGCGGCATGTCCACTGCATCCAGGAAGTCAGGTATCACATGAAAACACAACACCTACCCACTGACCAGCACCATGTCCACTGCATCCAAGAAGTCAGGTATCACATGAAAACACAACACCTACCCACTGACCAGCGGCATGTCCACTGCATCCAAGAAGTCAGGTATCACATGAAAACACAACACCTACCCACTGACCAGCGGCATGTCCACTGCATCCAAGAAGTCAGGTATCACATGAAAACACAACACCTACCCACTGACCAGCGGCATGTCCACTGCATCCAGGAAGTCAGGTATCACATGAAAACACAACACCTACCCACTGACCAGCACCATGTCCACTGCATCCAAGAAGTCAGGTATCACATGAAAACACAACACCTACCCACTGTCCAGCACCATGTCCACTGCATCCAGGAAGTCAGGTATCACATGAAAACACAACACCTACCCACTGTCCAGCACCATGTCCACTGCATCCAGGAAGTCAGGTATCACATGAAAACACAACACCTACCCACTGACCAGCGGCATGTCCACTGCATCCAAGAAGTCAGGTATCACATGAAAACACAACACCTACCCACTGACCAGCACCATGTCCACTGCATCCAAGAAGTCAGGTATCACATGAAAACACAACACCTACCCACTGACCAGCGGCATGTCCACTGCATCCAGGAAGTCAGGTATCACATGAAAACACAACACCTACCCACTGACCAGCACCATGTCCACTGCATCCAGGAAGTCAGGTATCACATGAAAACACAACACCTACCCACTGTCCAGCGGCATGTCCACTGCATCCAAGAAGTCAGGTATCACATGAAAACACAACACCTACCCACTGACCAGCGGCATGTCCACTGCATCCAAGAAGTCAGGTATCACATGAAAACACAACACCTACCCACTGTCCAGCGGCATGTCCACTGCATCCAAGAAGTCAGGTATCACATGAAAACACAACACCTACCCACTGTCCAGCGGCATGTCCACTGCATCCAGGAAGTCAGGTATCACATGAAAACACAACACCTACCCACTGTCCAGCGGCATGTCCACTGCATCCAAGAAGTCAGGTATCACATGAAAACACAACACCTACCCACTGTCCAGCGGCATGTCCACTGCATCCAAGAAGTCAGGTATCACATGAAAACACAACACCTACCCACTGTCCAGCGGCATGTCCACTGCATCCAAGAAGTCAGGTATCACATGAAAACACAACACCTACCCACTGACCAGCGGCATGTCCACTGCATCCAGGAAGTCAGGTATCACATGAAAACACAACACCTACCCACTGACCAGCGGCATGTCCACTGCATCCAAGAAGTCAGGTATCACATGAAAACACAACACCTACCCACTGACCAGCACCATGTCCACTGCATCCAGGAAGTCAGGTATCACATGAAAACACAACACCTACCCACTGACCAGCACCATGTCCACTGCATCCAGGAAGTCAGGTATCACATGAAAACACAACACCTACCCACTGACCAGCACCATGTCCACTGCATCCAAGAAGTCAGGTATCACATGAAAACACAACACCTACCCACTGACCAGCGGCATGTCCACTGCATCCAAGAAGTCAGGTATCACATGAAAACACAACACCTACCCACTGACCAGCGGCATGTCCACTGCATCCAGGAAGTCAGGTATCACATGAAAACACAACACCTACCCACTGACCAGCACCATGTCCACTGCATCCAGGAAGTCAGGTATCACATGAAAACACAACACCTACCCACTGACCAGCACCATGTCCACTGCATCCAGGAAGTCAGGTATCACATGAAAACACAACACCTACCCACTGACCAGCACCATGTCCACTGCATCCAGCAAGTCAGGTATCACATGAAAACACAACACCTACCCACTGACCAGCACCATGTCAACTGCATCCAGGAAGTCAGGTATCACATGAAAACACAACACCTACCCACTGACCAGCACCATGTCCACTGCATCCAGCAAGTCAGGTATCACATGAAAACACAACACCTACCCACTGACCAGCGGCATGTCCACTGCATCCAAGAAGTCAGGTATCACATGAAAACACAACACCTACCCACTGACCAGCGGCATGTCCACTGCATCCAGGAAGTCAGGTATCACATGAAAACACAACACCTACCCACTGACCAGCACCATGTCCACTGCATCCAGGAAGTCAGGTATCACATGAAAACACAACACCTACCCACTGACCAGCACCATGTCCACTGCATCCAGGAAGTCAGGTATCACATGAAAACACAACACCTACCCACTGACCAGCACCATGTCCACTGCATCCAGGAAGTCAGGTATCACATGAAAACACAACACCTACCCACTGACCAGCACCATGTCCACTGCATCCAGGAAGTCAGGTATCACATGAAAACACAACACCTACCCACTGACCAGCGGCATGTCCACTGCATCCAAGAAGTCAGGTATCACATGAAAACACAACACCTACCCACTGACCAGCGGCATGTCCACTGCATCCAGGAAGTCAGGTATCACATGAAAACACAACACCTACCCACTGACCAGCACCATGTCCACTGCATCCAGGAAGTCAGGTATCACATGAAAACACAACACCTACCCACTGACCAGCGGCATGTCCACTGCATCCAGGAAGTCAGGTATCACATGAAAACACAACACCTACCCACTGTCCAGCACCATGTCCACTGCATCCAGGAAGTCAGGTATCACATGAAAACACAACACCTACCCACTGACCAGCACCATGTCCACTGCATCCAGGAAGTCAGGTATCACATGAAAACACAACACCTACCCACTGTCCAGCACCATGTCCACTGCATCCAGGAAGTCAGGTATCACATGAAAACACAACACCTACCCACTGTCCAGCACCATGTCCACTGCATCCAGGAAGTCAGGTATCACATGAAAACACAACACCTACCCACTGTCCAGCACCATGTCCACTGCATCCAGGAAGTCAGGTATCACATGAAAACACAACACCTACCCACTGACCAGCACCATGTCCACTGCATCCAGGAAGTCAGGTATCACATGAAAACACAACACCTACCCACTGTCCAGCACCATGTCCACTGCATCCAGGAAGTCAGGTATCACATGAAAACACAACACCTACCCACTGTCCAGCACCATGTCCACTGCATCCAGGAAGTCAGGTATCACATGAAAACTGCAATAACAATAGAGCGAGAAGTTCAGTTCACTTATGTTTATAGCCCCTTATGACACAAGCATGTCTCAGAGGGCTTCACATAGCATCATCACAGTCATATACTACTATCACAGTATCTACACACAACATAGGTTACATACATCATATACATACTACACATTTTGCGATACTACACAAACACAGCATATCTTTCAACTGTGGGAGGAACCCAGAGCACCCGGAGGAAACCCACACAAACATGGGGAGCACATGCAAACTCCACACAGAAAGGACCGGGGTGGAGATTCGAACCCACAACCTTCTTGCTGTGAGGCGACAGTGCTAACCACTGAGCCACCGTGCCACCCAGAAGCTCGTAAGCCCATACAGAGGTTTGACCATGCCTCTGTCTCCCACTCCTAGGCATGTCTAAGAAGAGCAACAGAGGGACCCAGCTTCACAAATACTACATGAAACGCAGGACTTTGCTGCTGGCCTTGCTGGTGAGTTGTTTGGCTCCTCGCTCGGTTAGAGCAAGTTCGAGATTTCTCTTCAGTCCCACTTCATGCTCTCTACTCTGTGTGTATGTATGTCTCCAGGCCAGTGAGATCGAGCGTCTGACGACGTGGTACAACCCGCTTTCCACTCAGGAACTGGCCATCGCCACAGAGCAGTCGGTGGAGACCAGCATCGCCAACTGGAGGTCCAAATACATTAGTCTGACTGAGAAACAATGGAAGGACAACGTCAACCTGGCCTGGAGTATAGCACCTTACCTGGCTATGCAGCTACCGAGCAGGTTTCTCTCTCGCTCTCTCTGAACCACACTCACTTGCACTCTCGATCTCCCGCTCTCCCACACCTGCGTGAGAACTTAATAGGGGGGTACGAAAGTTCATAAAATGATAAATGGACATTTCAGTCATTATCTACTCACCCCCATGCCAATGGAAGGACTGGTGAAGTTGTCTTTATTCCACCACTGTTTCACAGCAAAAAACTATTGCATATTTCTCCTAAACAATTGAAGTGGATGGCAACCAACTTTCAAAAGTTAAAAAACAAAGAAATCATAAAATGCTTCCATTCTGCTCACCTGGCGTAATCCAAGTTTCCACAAGCCCTGAGATGCCAAGTTGACTTTAAAATATCTCATCTTCTACACCCTGTGGGTATAAAAAAAATTACATATTTTCAAGTCAACCTGTCATCTCTGGGCTTGAGGAGACTTGAATTATGCCAGGTGAGCAGTATGGAGGCTTTTTCTTTTCTTTTCTTTTTTTTCTCTTTTTTTCCCCATTTGAAAGTTGGTCACCATCCACTTAAATTGTTTAGGATAATTATGCAATGGTGTTTTGTTGTGAAACTCCAGGACTAAAAAACTTCACCCATCATTCCATCGGCATGGGAGTGAGTAGATAATAGGGTTTCACTTACTTTCACTTGCGAATGTGACTACTGTCCCTCATGGGCCACCATAGTAAGAGACTATGAGCAGGAGATTCATTCTAGGATTACATTCTGGGCAAGAAAAATAGACTGGTTTATGATGTGAAAACAACCAAACATGCTGCCTGAAGCAGTAGAATATGTCTGATTGTCACTCATTTTATGTGATATTATTATTTCAAATAAAACAAATATTAGTGGAAAAAGGTTAATTTCTTAGCCTGTCCTGCACTGCACATGAAGTAGCATTACAGGTAGTCTCTCCCCAGATTCAAATAATCATGTTGAATCCCTGTGCTCCGCACAATTCATAAATTAGTCTGTGCCACTTCACAGCCACAGCTGGTAGTTGAGGGCGGGTCTAGGGGTTTGAAACTGAATGAGTGACAGGTTGTAGCACCAATGAGAGAGTGGTTTGAAATGCTCGATGTTGCAGGAGCCAGTTAGATGGGCGGCCTCAGGGTGGGTGGGCCTTCCTGATCGCAAAGTCGTTACTGATTGGTGAATGCTGAATCCACCACTGGCCAAGTATTCGTGTCCAGTTTGGTGAGAGGAGTGTCCCAGACGCAGAGAGAGATCTGCAGCATGCGGTAACATAGTGTATCCTGCGTCTGGCGTTGAGACTACATTACAGTAGTATATGTCTACCCACAGAATAACACACAATGCAGACTATGTTTGAAGCACATGACAAAATGTAATAGTACTGTGTATTTTTGTCCCACTGTTGCCAGGTTTAAGAATGAGGCCATTGTGTTAGAAGTGACCAGGCTGGTGAGGCTGGACCCTGGAGCTGTCAGCGATGTACCTGAGGCTGTCAAGGTAAGACAACTCCCCCCCCCCCCCCTCTCTCTCTCTCTCTCTCTCTCTCTCTCTCTCCCTCTCTCTCTCTTTCTCAGAGAATACGTTTGGGAATTCTGACCCGTTCTCTCCTCGCTGCCTAGTTCCTGGTGACCTGGCACACTATTGACGCTGATTCGCCTGAGTTGAGCCATATCTTGTGTTGGGCTCCAGCGGACCCGCCCACCGGTCTGTCTTACTTCAGCAGCATGTACCCTCCTCATCCTCTCACAGCTCAGTATGGGGTTAAGGTGCTACGCTCCTTTCCTCCAGTGAGTCACACACATACACATTTTTCTATACTGGCATTTGAGAGGGAATTGTAGGTTCTTGGCTTTGTGCTGTAACAACAACACTATTTTAACACTTTTATAGAGAAGGTGCAGCTTCAGCCATACGTTGTTTTAATTCTCTGCTGTCTTAACAAGAAGCTTTTTCCCCCCCTGTTCTTTAGGATGCAATCCTGTTCTATATTCCTCAGATCGTGCAGGCTCTCCGTTATGATAAGGTGAATGTTCACTTGTTTTTTTTTATCCGTCAGTCATCAACTCTGCCTTCACTGTAATGTCATGAAACACACGGTAAAGATGAAGGAAAACAACCACATCATTCAGAATAAGTTACAAATTGTTTGGCTCTGTGAAACCACATAGAAAAGCCTAATCATAGCTTATTGGTTACAGGGAATAATTCACCTTTGCCTCATCTTTTTTCCTTTTCTTTTTTCGTTTAATTCACCTGTAGGATACATTTGTCATTTTCCTGCAGTCCTGTATTCTGAGTTGATCATGTATCATTAGTACAACTTTGGGATCAATAGATAGAATAGACAATGAAAAATGGCCAATCAGGAAAGTGGGAGTCACCAATCAATAGGAAACTCTCTCTTTCCTGAATCCGACAAGCCATCACTGGACTGGAACTTCTCCTGAGAGCCCATTAGGAATGAGTACAAATAAACAAAGAAAGAACAGTCCGTCAGGAAAGGAGGAGGGCCTATCTATAGAGACACTGCATGAAATAGGCCACGGCCATCACGGGGGAAAAGCTCCGTTCATTTCCACACACCAGCGTCATTTTCCTTGAATTAAACATAGCTAAAAGCTGTTGTGTGGTGGGCTGCGCAGACAACAAATGTAAAAAATCGCCAGTTAAAGTTTTTTTGTACTCCCGAGGAAAACAAGGAAGCCATTGAGAATTGGCGAGAAGAAAAATGTGGATGTTGCTGTCAATGAAGTAAGTTGGAGTGTTCATCTTCTGTATATACGATCTTTTTGTGCAAGACCCGACCATGCACGCGACATAGGAGAACGCCAGGATTGGACGGGAGTTTGTGTTTTCCCCCGTTTTGGGCGTGGTTTCTGAATGATGACGCGCTCCGCAGTGTCTCTATAGGATACTCGCTCCTGACTCTGACGAGCATCACTCTTGTCAGTGCAACTTAGGCATTCATAGATATAAACTAGAGACCATCTTGCGATGGGATCGCACCGGCCGCGATGTCTGTGACTTAAAACGAATGTGGGCCAGAGGTGTAAAGCCCCCTTGCTCAGGTCACGCCCATTTTCAAACTCCACCTTCATTTTGATGTCGGCTACACACCTGTAAAGTGTCATGACCGCATCTTGCACGGTTTTGACGCGATCGTGGCAAAGTACTCAAAGCGGCTTCTGTGGTAGTTCCCGCTGCAATAGGTGTCTCCGGACTACATTTGGCCTTGATGACACACACACACACACACACACACACACACACACACACACACACGCACAAAGTCACAAGGTGAAAACAATACCAGCCTTACTGTTGCAGCTGGTATTGATTAAACAGCTCAGTGCAACTTTGGGATCAGGAGAACTACCGTAGATAATCATCATCAAAGTAAAGCCAATCAGGAATATTAAATTAAATGTGTGGATCAACATATATAAACATATACAAATGCACAACACAATGCAGCTTCAGGATCAATACAGCCAATCAATAGATCAATGGATCAATACATATCGATGACTGAGACTTTTGGGACGGGCCGACTGTCCAACCTGAACTAGCTTCTTCTGATCACAGCTAAAAAAAAACAACAACATAGAGACACTGCGGAGTGGGTCATCATTCAGAAGCCACGCCTAAAACGGGGGAAAACAGAAACCCCCCCTCCAATCCTGGCGTTCTCCTATGTCGCGTGCATGGTTGTGTGTTGCACAAAAATATCGTATATACAGAAGATGAACACTCCAACTTACTTCTGGACAGCTAGATCCACATTTTCTTCTCGCCAATTCTCAATGGCTTCCTTGTTTTGCTCGGGAGTACGAAAAACTTTAACTGGCGATTTTTTACATGTGTTGTCTGCGCAGCCCACCACACAACAGCTTTTAGCTATGTTTAATTCAAGGAAAATGACGCTGGTGTGTGGAAATGAACGGAGCTTTTCCCCCGTGATGGGCGTGGCCTATTTCATGCAGTGTCTCTATAACTGTCCTCTTCACGCTGTTTTACTGAGTTTAACAAACAGGTGAATATGAGCCAGTCGCTCTGTTGAACTGTGCTGCTCTGTCCTGCTCAGATGGGTTATGTGAGAGAGTACATCCTGTGGGCCGCCCAGAAGTCTCAGCTGCTGGCCCACCAGTTCATCTGGAACATGAAGACCAACATCTACCTGGATGAAGAGGGACACCACAAAGATCGTGAGTCTCTCTCTTTCTCTCTCTCTCTCTCTCTCTCTCTCTCACATGGTACACGGTAATGTGAGGAGCGGAGTTTCACCAGCTTTGTCCAGGCGAGTTTCACCAGAGTTGACATCACCTCAACCTGTAAGTGTTTGTTCGGTGTTTTTGCACATGGCCAATCCATGTGTGTAGTTAGATTCAGATAATGGCCGCTTTAATATGGTTTGTAGACTTATTTGACAGAAATTGAGTCTTTTTATTCCTTTCACTGAAAAGCTCATCCAATGAGTAAACCTGATGAAGCACAATGGCGAAACGCACCATGCACTCCGATACAGTATATGCCATTGTGATTCAATATTAACTTAAGACAAGTGAGCCTATGAGTTTTTCACTGTGTGTCTAAAATTGCAATTTCATGCATAAATCAAGCATAATCATTCCCTTTGCTGGACTGGATTGGATTTATTTGATAACTATTAAAAAAAGATATGAACTGTATGTACATCTGCCTGGCAGGAATATACATACACTCTGTGTGTGTGTGTGTGTGTGTGTGTGTGTGTGTGTGTGTGTGTGTGTGTGTGTGTGTGTGTGTGTGTGTGTGTGTGTGTGTGTGTGTGTGTGTGTCTGTGTGTCTGTGTGTGTGTGTGTGTGTGTGTGTGTGTGTGTGTGTGTGTGTGTGTGTGTGTATATGTATATATATAGTTAGTTAAAATCTTAATTAAGCCCAGTTAACTTCATGTAATCACACTTATATCATTCTTGGTGTCCTTTAACGTTTGTGCATAGCTGACATCGGGGATCTGTTGGAGCAGATGGTGGAGGAGATCACAGGCTCTCTATCTGGTCCGGCCAAGGACTTCTACCAGAGAGAGTTTGACTTCTTCAACAAGATCACCAATGTGTCTGCCATTATCAAGTAAATCCATTAGCTGAGCTGTACAAAAGCTCCTGCTCAGTGGCAGGTTTTGTTTCAGAGTGTTCTGCTGCCAATCTTCCACATTTTGACAAGTCCAGAAATAAAGAAATATCTCTGAGCATAACTTAATGTATGTACACTTGGATTTATTTTTGTTTTTCAGGCCAGTTCCAAAGGGGGATGAGAGAAAAAGGGCATGTCTTAAAGCCCTGTCAGATATCAAAGTCCAGCCAGGTAACGTACATTTCCGTAACAGGTTGAAGTGTCTCTAAAGGTTGATAAAAACCTATTAGGGTATTCACGACTACTGCATTTTAGTAGTCATCGGCTACTCCCAAAAAGTAGTCACAGGAGATATACTGTATACAGTATATTCATTCCCTAGTTGAGATTCTCATAACAACCATGCTACAGGCAAAATAGTAATTTATTTTCTGATCTATGATGTCTGAATTTTCTGATTTCTTTACTGATTTCCATTGTTCCTGCTATAAAAAAAAAAGAAGTCCACTTAGCACAACCTAATGTCTGTCTACTCTTGGCGTTGTCATAGGCTGCTACCTACCAAGTAACCCTGAAGCTATAGTCCTTGACATCGACTACAAGTCTGGAACGCCCATGCAGAGGTAAAGACACATTAAGTCTGGAATACGCATTCAGAGGTAATGACAGATTACTCTGGAACACCCATGCAGAGGTAAAGACAGATTAAGTCTGGAACACCCATTCAGAGGTAAAGACAGATTAAGTCTGGAACACCCATGCAGAGGTAAAGACAGATTAAGTCTGGAACACCCATTCAGAGGTAAAGACAGATTAAGTCTGGAACACCCATTCAGAGGTAATAACAGATTAAGTCTGGAACACCCATTCAGAGGTAAAGACAGATTAAGTCTGGAACACCCATTCAGAGGTAAAGACAGATTAAGTCTGGAACACCCCTGCTGAAAAAACCAGCATGCACCAGCATAGCTTTTTATGCTGGTGTACCAGCATCCCAGCATCGCATGCTGGGATGCTGGTAAATTTGTTGTGTTTTGAAAACACAACAAGTTATGCTGGTGTCCCAGCATGTGTGTCCCAGCATCCCAGCATGGGATGCTGGTGGTGTGACCAGCATGGGATGCTGGTGGTGTGACCAGCATGGGATGCTGGTGGTGTGACCAGCATGCAATGATGCTGGTGGTGTGACCAGCATGTGATGATGCTGGTATGCTGGTGGTGTGACCAGCATGGGATGCTGGTCACATATGCTGGTCTTGTGACCAGCATGGGAAGCATACACCAGTACACCTATGCTGCTGTGCTGGTGTGACCAGCATACACCAGCTATTCTGGTGTCAAAACACAACATGCTGGTCTATGGTTGAATGCTTGTTAACCAGCACCCCATGCTGAGAGTAGTCAGACCAGATAAACATCACAAAAGTAATCTTTCTTGAACTAGTTAAATGAAGACTATTTCAGGTTTACATAACAATATAATTATTTATTAAATAAAAGCAACACAGAGAGGGAGTGGGAGAGAGAACCGCACATACAGCAGTGCACCTGAACAGTCAGCCTGTACCTGTCTTTATGTCAAAAGTATTAAAAGTAAAAGTGTGACTCAACTCAATTAATGTGCTGAAGGCAATTAAAGACTCATTACAATTAAACTCAATTAAATAATAAAACTACTGACTAATTAACAATAACACAACAAACAGGCAACATCACCCGACAAGAAAAGAGGTCACCCCAGGAACAGCTGGAGAAGAGGTGTGCAGGCAGAAATGTCTGGGAGCAGGCTCAATTGGGGAGAACAGGGAAGAACTGCCAACCACCGACATTTTGTCAATAGCCTATGCTCCCTTGAGGAGCAAAGGCCTTAAGTCAAATCAGAAGTAGAGCATTCCACTGAAAAACAATGCAGATTTATTTTGCACAAAATCTCACAATCCTAAAAACTTTATGGAAAAAAACAATGTTTTGCAGGCATTCATTTACCGTAATTAATTAATTTCAGTTATTGAGAGTTGATTTGAGTTCAGTCATGGACCAGTGATGTCATTCACAAATCACAACTTAAATCAACTCTCAATAACTGTCAAACTAAATGAATGCCTGCAAAACGGTTTACAGTTTTTGGATATGTGTGAGATTATGTGCAAAATAAATCAGCATTGTTTTTCGGTGGAGTGTCCCTTCAAGTGCTATTCTTTGCTTGTTTGTTTATGTCCATTATTTTCTCTGTGATGTAGCATCCAGGCTTCCCCACTCGAGCTTCCACATCTGCTTCACCCAGGTTTTGGTTCTGGAGCCATTCTTTGTATCAAACTGAAAAGCAAACCGAGATAAATTAGTGGCAGAGTAACACTGTTCTTTGGTCAATATTTCAACTGCCATTTGAAAAAGTGCTACACAAAAGTGACGCATGAGCTACTTTAAAAATTATTTCACTGTACTGTCTGCCCAGGGTCTAGCTGTACAAAGACCTTTCTGGCTCACAGCCCGATTGGTCCCAAGTTCCCAACACATTTTAAAATTCATCTTGAAGTTGATAAGTCAGATACTGTAAGTGGGGGCGTTAAATCGCACCTTTCTGATCCACCTTGGAACCTGGTAAAACAGCTCATCCATTCCAGACACATTACAATTTGGTAAATAAGAGTCCAAATGCAGTGACACATGCATTAGGTTCCATGGGATCATGGCATCAGCTATGTGCACAAATCATTTATTTAACAAGCCAGTCACCTTTAATTAAAACTACAGCCACCCACAGGATATGTCCATCTAGATCGTTTTGGTGTGAGTTGCTGAGTTTTGGAGACACCGGCCATGTTGTGGTGCTCAAAGCACACACAAAAAATAAAAATAAAATAAAATAAAATAAAATCCTTTCCAGAAAGGATAAAAAGCAAGTAGGCCTAGAGGACCACAGGAATAGGTTTTTGGAGAAAAGAAAAGTTCTCAACTTACTTAACAGATTAATGTGTGTCCCCCACTGGCTGTTTCTC
Organism: Poromitra crassiceps; assembly: GCF_964638095.1. Taxonomy (NCBI): domain Eukaryota; kingdom Metazoa; phylum Chordata; class Actinopteri; order Beryciformes; family Melamphaidae; genus Poromitra; species Poromitra crassiceps. Next base: position 17,241,040 of record NC_139627.1, on the reverse strand, counting down.
CCTCAATGTATGATATCTCATCGAAAACCTGCACACACACAGTATATAGACAAAGAGACAGTGTCAATTAGAAAAGCATGTGTGAAAAGCAGCACTTGCCCCTCCCTCATTACCACCACTGAGGTGCCCTTGAGCAAGGCCCTTAACCCCTTAATGTGTGTGTGAGTGCGAGCAGGGCCCACTTGAAAAAGAGATGGAAATCTCAATATGGTTACATCCAAGATCTACAGAGCATTACAGGGAAACAGTTTAGTGACTGTAATATTTGCACAATTGAAAAGTGAAACCCAACGAAAAAGGTCTGGGTCAGTTTCTCTAGCTTTACTTTACACATCACAAATACCAGGTAAGGTAGAGCTTTCCCCCTGTTTTCATATTTATACAGTAATTAAATCAGCTCCACCATTAAAGTCGAAGTGAACCGGAACGGAATGCACCAGCGCGAGCGTCAGACACTGAAAACGAATTGAGAGGCGGACCATATACGTGTCGATGATTTGATTTGACAATTCTGAGGACTGGCTTTGGGATTGGCCAATCCTGGCGTGTTCCACCCGCAAATGCAGTGGGATTCAGCCTGTTGTCATGCTACACGAGTGGGATCCGCAGAGTACCAGGGAGCCAGCTGCTTCGTGCGGGGCGAGCGGACAATCCGATTCATAGGTGCTGCCCGCCCGCCTGGAATCTCCGAGAGACGACCCCTGACAGCCAGGGAGGCTGTCAGGCTCGGAGGCGCGCGCCATTATCGTTATAAATGTAAATAATATTCCTGGAATGCGTGTTTTAACGAGCCAGTTACATTTCTTTGCATTCTTAGACATTACCGTTTGATTTAGTTTGCATAATTGCTCAAGTTAGTAGTTAGTTTATGGGCTAGAAACTCTGCCAGATGACAGGCACTAGGCGCCATTTTCGCCTTCATTTGGAAGAGAAAATGATCCTGTAATGAAGATTTGATTGACAGCTGAACCAAAATACTAAACCAAAATATCCTCTTTCTGTCGTAGTAAATAACACACAAGTTAAGCCTACTTCACTCACCTCCACAAATAATCTGCTTCAAGCCGCCGGTTCGTTGTTTCTGGAGTTTATTTGAAGACCGGAGCAGTGAGTGCTGTACTGACAATTGACAAATGGTGCAGACAGGTCCAGCCGTGCGAAAGTTTGGAGATGGTCTCGCGCAGCATATCAGAGGCGTAGTGATACTCAGTTCCATAAAATAGTTCCAATTGAATGGAGGGTATGCAGCACGGACGTCACTTTCCCACTGGAACATGCCCCCTCAATCGGGACTGGCAAAACCTAAAACCTATGGGCAAAACATTCAGCAGGTTCTCTGTTGTTTGGAGCAGTAGGTGTCATTAATCTAGGCTGATTACTGCATTCAAAATCATGTCTTGCTGTCACTCAGTGGGCGTGACCATGCAGTGACTTCTGCCTGTGACATCACGTGCATACCCTCTGTATGGGAAAACTGGCCTCAGAAATGAGTCTGACCCACGGCCACCTAGAGTTTAATTAAAGCCTCTGTTACAGTAGAAAACATAACATAGCTTGAAAGTAATAATAGTAATAATAATGACGACAACAACAACAACAATAATAATAATAATAATAATAATAATAATAATAACAATAACAATAAAGGTAATAATAATAATAATAATAATAATAATAATAATAATAATAATAATAATACATTCATGTGTAATGTTATTTTAAAGGACTATGCTTGATATAGAATTGCATTAGCCTCTTGTATTGTGTTATATTAGCCTGTTACCCTGTAAGGTGTTTTGTTGGGCATGGTTAAAACTTTTTTCTTGTGTGTTGCGTTATTTGTTGCTTATGTTATAACTTGGCCCTGTACCATTTATTTTATCTGGCAAGCTGTCAATGGAGGCCAGAAGACAATACAAAATATAAAAAAGAAGGCATATAACCCTAGCCTGGGTAAACCAAGCCTCCACGTGACCTGCTCTCAGACCTGCTCTGCTCTCGTAGTGACTGAGAGCAGGTCTGAGAGCAGGTCACGTGGAGGCTGGGTTTACCCAGGCTAATATAACCCACCCTATAACCCATAGGGGATGGGTGATGGGCCAGATTGTTTCCCAAACTTTTTCACATCAAGGTCCCCTAAACTATACCACAGACCCCCAATTTTGTGCCAGGGTCCCCCATCCAATAAAACTTTTGCTTTTAGATGTTTTCCTCATGGTTGCCATGGCGACTTTGCCATTTTACTTTCCACTATAACCTAATTATTTTTGCATCAAATCTCCTGAACCAAACATGATGACAGAAAAGGTGATGTCTACCCCTTACTGTACGTTTTCATGGTATGATCCAGTGTAGGAAATTAGCCAGGGGCAAGGCCAAATATGCTCTAATAAATCTCAGAATGCACCAAAAAACATGATCAAGGGGCAAAAATTGTCCCCAAGATTTTGATAGGCCTAATTATATTCTCATTACATTAATTACATTTTCATTTGCTTCTCTAACACACACTAACACAATTAACTTTTGTAAAACACCCCAAAAAGGGACCTGGGCTTGGCCTGGACAGGACACGAAAGTTAAAATTAAATCCATGCCATGGACCAGCAGGGTACAGAGGAGGTAATTTCCATTCATGACCATGCTGGTCAAGCAATCCCCAGCACAACCATGTTGGTCCACCAGCTTCACCATGCTGGTCCAGCAACTTCACCAGCTTCACCATGCTGGTCCACCAGCTTCATCAGCATGACCATGCTGGTCCACCAGCTTCATCAGCATGACCATGCTGGTCCACCAGCTTCACCATGCAGGTCCACCAGCTTCACCATGCTGGTCCACTCGCTTCACCATGCTGGTCCACCAGCTTCATCAGCATGACCATGCTGGTCCACCAGCTTTACCAGCTTCACCATGCTGGTCCACCAGCTTCACCATGCTGGTCCACCAGCTTCACCATGCTGGTCCAGCAACTTCACCAGCAAGGCCATGGTAGTTTACCAGCTTCACCAGCAAGCGTTAGCTGGTGGACCAGCAAGGTAATGCTGGTCCACCAGCATCAGACCAGCACTAACCAGCATAGACCAGCATCAGACCAGCACTAACCAGCATAAACCAGCATAGACCAGCAAGAAATTCATGCTGGTCTATGCTGGTTTTTTCAGCAGGGATTTCAGAGGTAAAGACAGATTAAGTCTGGAACACCCATTCAGAGGTAATAACAGATTAAGTCTGGAACACCCATTCAGAGGTAAAGACAGATTAAGTCTGGAACACCCATTCAGAGGTAAAGACAGATTAAGTCTGGAACACCCATTCAGAGGTAAAGACAGATTAAGTCTGGAACACCCATTCAGAGGTAAAGACAGATTAAGTCTGGAACACCCATTCAGAGGTAATAACAGATTAAGTCTGGAACACCCATTCAGAGGTAAAGACAGATTAAGTCTGGAACACCCATTCAGAGGTAATAACAGATTAAGTCTGGAACACCCATTCAGAGGTAAAGACAGATTAAGTCTGGAACACCCATTCAGAGGTAATAACAGATTAAGTCTGGAACACCCATTCAGAGGTAATGACAGATTAAGTCTGGAACACCCATGCAGAGGTAAAGACAGATTAAGTCTGGAACACCCAGGCAGAGGTAAAGACAGATTAAGTCTGGAACACCCAGGCAGAGGTAAAGACAGATTAAGTCTGGAACACCCATTCAGAGGTAATGACAGATTAAGTCTGGAACACCCAGGCAGAGGTAAAGACAGATTAAGTCTGGAACACCCATTCAGAGGTAAAGACAGATTAAGTCTGGAACACCCAGGCAGAGGTAAAGACAGATTAAGTCTGGAACACCCATTCAGAGGTAATGACAGATTAATTCTGGAACACCCATGCAGAGGTAAAGACAGATTAAGTCTGGAACACCCATGCAGAGGTAAAGATGGGTTTTTAATTTGTGTTTTAAGTCTTGAACACCCATGCAGAGGTAAAGATGGGTTTTTAATTTGTGTTTTAAGTCTGGAACACCCATGCAGAGGTAAAGATGGGGTTTTAATTTGTGTTTTAAGTCTGGAACACCCATGCAGAGGTAAAGATGGGTTTTTAATTTGTGTTTTAAGTCTTGAACACCCATGCAGAGGTAAAGATGGGTTTTTAATTTGTGTTTTAAGTCTTGAACACCCATGCAGAGGTAAAGATGGGTTTTTAATTTGTGTTTTAAGTCTTGAACACCCATGCAGAGGTAAAGATGGGTTTTTAATTTGTGTTTTAAGTCTTGAACACCCATGCAGAGGTAAAGATGGGTTTTTAATTTGTGTTTTAAGTCTGGAACACCCATGCAGAGGTAAAGATGGGTTTTTAATTTGTGTTTTAAGTCTGGAACACCCATGCAGAGGTAAAGATGGGTTTTTAATTTGTGTTTTAAGTCTTGAACACCCATGCAGAGGTAAAGATGGGTTTTTAATTTGTGTTTTAAGTCTTGAACACCCATGCAGAGGTAAAGATGGGTTTTTAATTTGTGTTTTAAGTCTGGAACACCCATGCAGAGGTAAAGATGGGTTTTTAATTTGTGTTTTAAGTCTGGAACACCCATGCAGAGGTAAAGATGGGTTTTTAATTTGTGTTTTAAGTCTTGAACACCCATGCAGAGGTAAAGATGGGTTTTTAATTTGTGTTTTAAGTCTTGAACACCCATGCAGAGGTAAAGATGGGTTTTTAATTTGTGTTTTAAGTCTGGAACACCCATGCAGAGGTAAAGATGGGTTTTTAATTTGTGTTTTAAGTCTGGAACACCCATGCAGAGGTAAAGACGGGTTTTTATTTGTGTTTTATGCTTCTGACATGCCACTGACATTTGCAAAATGACCCAAAGCTATCCATAGTATATGTGATGTGTTTGATATCTGTGCTCACACAGTGCTGCCAAGGCGCCCTACCTGGCCAAGTTTAAAGTGAAGCGCTGCGGAGTGAGCGAGCTGGAGAAGGAGGGTCTCCGCTGCCCCTCGGACTCTCTGGAAGACGGAGAGGAGAGCGCAGATGGATTACGCCGGGTCTGCTGGCAGGCCGCCATCTTTAAAGTGGGAGACGACTGTAGACAGGTAGCGCACCTTGCTTCACTCGCACCAACCACATTTACTGGGACATTATACTCACAGCTGAATCTTGTAATCTTGTAATCTTGTGCCCTCCCTCTTTCTAGGATATGCTCGCTCTGCAGATCATTGGCCTCTTTAAGAACATCTTCCAGCTGGTGGGCCTGGATCTGTTCGTCTTCCCCTACAGAGTGGTGGCCACCGCCCCTGGGGTAAGACCGCTCTGCCCCGTTAAACCCCTGAACCAACACCAATTTCCGGTGTTTACCAGCATTTTTATACATAAATTCATACATACCAGTATTTAGGAAAGCTAGGTATCACATTTCATAAATACGTTAAGCATATGAAACACTAACTTACAAACTTAGTCACAAACAAGAAGTGGGAAACCTTTAAAAGTCGAGCTGAAATTAAAAATGCCTTTTTTTAACTCTTTTAGATCACATCCCCGGTCATATTAGTGCACCTATTTAGCAATATATGCACACACACACACACACACACACACACACACACACACACACACACACACACAAATCTTTGGATTTTTATATAAAAATTCAATCATGTTTTCTTCCTGTAAAACTAAATATGTGATGTGCTTACTTCAGCTTGTATGAAGCAATTTCAACCAATATCAACACATCCACGTCCCTCGTGCCACTTTTCAATGGTCAAGTCAAACTCCAAACGTTATGTCCTGGAAATACGTCACAGAATCAGTATTAGCTGATATATGGAAGAATAAGAGCTTTGAGTACACGGCCTGCACTTTTTTTACATGTATCTGAAGGTACAGCAAGGGTTAATAAAGGGTTAATATTGAGTATATGACTATACCGACACAGACAAAACATCTCAAAAATAGGTACGATATCATCTATTGACAGGGATTGGAAGAAAATCACTTAAAAGTGATATTAAACAGACTTCAGATACTTGAGTGAAAACAGTACATGATGAAATATATTGGTACATGATTGTGATTGTTTTGGTCACATGATACCCTGACGTTAATAATCAGATGTTTGTGGACCGCTCCTCTCTTCCTCAGTGCGGCGTGATCGAGTGCATCCCAGACTGCAAGTCCCGTGACCAACTTGGCCGTCAGACGGACTTTGGGATGTACGATTACTTCCGGAACCAGTATGGAGATGAGTCCACCCTGGCCTTCCAGAAGGTGTGGAGTTTAACCCCCGAAATCCTTAACATGTTAACCTTTGAGTATTCCTTACAATGTTGCCCAAATGCCAAAGTGAGGGCTCTTACACTGTGACGTTTCCCTGCTCTTTCTACATGGTACTCTGCTATTCCCCACCACCTTTCCACAGGCACGCTATAACTTCATCCGCAGCATGGCGGCCTACAGCCTTCTGCTGTTCTTGCTGCAGATCAAAGATCGACACAATGGCAACATCATGCTGGACAGCAAGGGCCATCTCATCCACATAGGTACGCTACACACTCTCATATAACAGCAAGGGCCATCTCATCCACATAGGTACGCTACACACTCTCATATAACAGCAAGGGCCATCTCATCCACATAGGTACGCTACACACTCTCATATAACAGCAAGGGCCATCTCATCCACATAGGTACGCTACACACTCTCATATAACAGCAAGGGCCATGTCATCCACATAGGTACGCTACACACTCTCATATAACAGCAAGGGCCATGTCATCCACATAGGTACGCTACACACTCTCATATAACAGCAAGGGCCATCTCATCCACATAGGTACGCTACACACTCTCATATAACAGCAAGGGCCATGTCATCCACATAGGTACGCTACACACTCTCATATAACAGCAAGGGCCATCTCATCCACATAGGTACGCTACACACTCTCATATAACAGCAAGGGCCATCTCATCCACATAGGTACGCTACACACTCTCATATAACAGCAAGGGCCATCTCATCCACATAGGTACGCTACACACTCTCATATAACAGCAAGGGCCATGTCATCCACATAGGTACGCTACACACTCTCATATAACAGCAAGGGCCATGTCATCCACATAGGTACGCTACACACTCTCATATAACAGCAAGGGCCATCTCATCCACATAGGTACGCTACACACTCTCATATAACAGCAAGGGCCATGTCATCCACATAGGTACGCTACACACTCTCATATAACAGCAAGGGCCATGTCATCCACATAGGTACGCTACACACTCTCATATAACAGCAAGGGCCATCTCATCCACATAGGTACGCTACACACTCTCATATAACAGCAAGGGCCATCTCATCCACATAGGTACGCTACACACTCTCATATAACAGCAAGGGCCATCTCATCCACATAGGTACGCTACACACTCTCATATAACAGCAAGGGCCATGTCATCCACATAGGTACGCTACACACTCTCATATAACAGCAAGGGCCATCTCATCCACATAGGTACGCTACACACTCTCATATAACAGCAAGGGCCATGTCATCCACATAGGTACGCTACACACTCATATAACAGCAAGGGCCATGTCATCCACATAGGTACGCTACACACTCTCATATAACAGCAAGGGCCATCTCATCCACATAGGTACGCTACACACTCTCATATAACAGCAAGGGCCATCTCATCCACATAGGTACGCTACACACTCTCATATAACAGCAAGGGCCATCTCATCCACATAGGTACGCTACACACTCTCATATAACAGCAAGGGCCATCTCATCCACATAGGTACGCTACACACTCTCATATAACAGCAAGGGCCATGTCATCCACATAGGTACGCTACACACTCTCATATAACAGCAAGGGCCATGTCATCCACATAGGTACGCTACACACTCTCATATAACAGCAAGGGCCATGTCATCCACATAGGTACACTACACACTCTCATATAACAGCAAGGGCCATGTCATCCGTGCATAATGACATTTCTGCGCTGTGCAGCGCGGAGATTATGGTGTGCTCAAGCGCGCAGCGGGGTATTTTTGCGCGTAAGAGGTGCTTTTCAAAGCTCTTAGCGCAAAGTAATTGCGCACATGCTGACGATCGGAGAATGCCATCTACGCCCCGCGTTCTGCGTGGAAACGCCTGGTTTGGCATGTGGCCAATTATAACAGGCATAGAGGTAATATTGTTTATTGTTTATTGTTTATTAGGATCCCCATTAGTTACAGCAAAGCTGCAGCTATTCTTCCTTGGGTCCGTCAACATTAAATAATAAGTAAGTAAGTAATAGCGCGGCAGGGAGAATATAAATGCGCTTGTGCACGCCCCCAATTTGCATTGTGCGCAGCGTTAAACGAGCGCAAACTCTAACTTGCCGCTTTTGCGATGATAGGGCCCTGTGTTTTTACAAATCCCTACTTGTAATTACCACTAGGAACCTGGTATTGACTGTTTTCCTGGTTGGTAAATCCAACATGACCTGAATGTAGCATAATGCAATACAGGCAGTATTTGTCAGTTGTCCTTTTTTTTAACGGGTCGTGGAGGGAAGAAAATCTCTCGCAGGTTTTGGACGATCCCTCTGCTGTAGTAGTGTGTCGTTGAGCAGTGGGGCGCCGGGCTGCAGAGGTGGTCTGTGGCTGTTTTATGCCACTCATTAGAGGTCTGGTTGGCCAGCAGCAGGTAGGAGTGGAAGAGCGTGTAACCCGCCAGCAGGAAGAAGAGGAAGACCAGGAAGCCCAGCATGTAGACAACCCGGGGGAAAGTCAGGAACAGGTGCTGTATGACGAACAGAGTCCCTGCCTGCTGCTGCTGGCCCTGCTCGTCGATGTAGCTGGCCCTCAGGAGCCCTGAACGCAGCACGGCCTGGAGCAGCATGTCCCCCGTCAGCAGGGCCATGTCCCCCGCCATGGCGCACATGCTGAACAGGTACAGCAGGAAGTAGTGCGTGTTCAGGGCCCCGATGCAGTTGTTCACCCAGACACAGTGGTGGTCAAAACGCTGGACGCACCTGTTGCACACGCTGCAGTGTTTGGAGCGAGCGGGTTTGAGCAGCCGGCAGGTGGGACAGGAGACTCCGGGGTGAAACATCCTCCGGTCGTACGGGTAAATCTGCAGCTGGCCGGCGACCCGCTCCTTCGTCACCGTGCCTGGATCTCTCTTGATGCAGAGGTAGAAGAGGAGAGACTTGAAGGCCAGCAGGACGTAAGGCCCAGACAGGCTGGTCAGAGTGGTGTCCGTCTCCTTGCAGTAGCCGAACACCTCGTAGGTGAACTCTGCATACACGGCGCCCTCCAGCACCATGTGCAGGTAGATGAACAAGTTGTTCCTTTGATGAAACAGCCTGTGCAAGGTCCACTGTGAAAACCTCTGAAGCCATTTCGGCGTAAATGGCGCCGTTACCTTTGCTCTGTGGTTGAAGAGTAAACTAACGGGGGTTTGCTGCTGGCCTGAGTATCTGCAGACCAGAGCTATGCATGTCAGCACCACTGTGACATAGACAGCGAAAAGAGTGAGGAAATCCATGGTTCACCTTTTGTCACAGGTAACACATAGCTAGCTGCCTTTCTGTTGGAGGTGTAGCCTCCGTTCTCATGTTCTGTAAACACTGGTGATGAAATCATCACCGATGACATCACAACTGCTCGAGTGACATCACAGATGCCATCACCACTGATGCCATCATCACCGATGACATCACAATTGATCTTTTCTTTGGAAGATGACAAATGTTAATGGTCTGAATTACAGACTCTCTCTGGAACATTCAAAACGCCCCCGCACGCTTTGCTGCACAAAAAGGCCCTTTTCTCAGCTTTCTGGTGAGAGACACACGGTGTCAGTGAAAACAAGCCACATTCATGTGTCGATAACTAAAGAACGGAAGAACGGAGAAACAAACTTTTTTCCCCATGAAAGTAGAGGCTTTGTTCTGTCTTTTGTGATATTCTGTGTTTAAATAGTCATAGAAGAAAATATTTTGTGGGTCATGGAAAATCACTGAAAATGCTCACAAACCCTGGCGGTGGCTGGTGACTTTTTATTTTCAACTGTGGCGGCGAATGAGTTAAAATAATGAATAACATTGAAGAGAGATCCTATAAATGATATTCTAGAGCCATCAACAACCATCACAAATACTCAGGATAATGGTGCGTTCATGTTTGTATGCATTTTCTCACACCAGACTTTGGCTTCATGTTCGAGAGTTCCCCAGGCGGCAATCTAGGCTGGGAGCCCGACATCAAGCTGACAGATGAGATGGTGATGATCATGGGGGGCAAGATGGAGGCTACGCCATTCAAATGGTTCATGGAGATGTGTGTCAGGGGATATCTGGCTGTACGGTAAGAAACACAGTGACTGGCGAGGGATTTCTGAGGTGGTTAAAGGGCTTCTGTAGTTTGGATTATTTGACGTGGGGTTGTATGAGGTGTGATAGTCAGGGTATTACCTACAGTAGGTTGGTGCGCTTCCAGTTTGGAGAAGCAGAGAGTAGCCGCGGCACAGAAGCAAAGAAAAGCACTGATGTGAGGTAACTACTACATCTTCTCAACCGTAGAACTTCTGCATTCCTCCGCAATAGCATGTTTCTGACCCAAACAGCGTAAAACACGTACGTGTCATGCAGGGTTTTCCATAAGCGCCAGCCAAATATCCGCACGTTAAAGAACATTTCCAGGTGACTATTTTCTGTTCCAAGTCACGTCACCGTCACTTGAAATCTTGAGAAACAAGCTGAGCTACGCTACAGCATCAGCTCGGTACAGGGAGGTCCACAGAGAACGAGATAGAGACAGAACCAGAGAGAGACACCGAACTAGAGAGAGACAGAACCAGAGAGAGACAGAACCAGAGAGAGACAGAACTAGAGAGAGACAGAACCAGAGAGAGACAGAACCAGAGAGAGACAGAACCAGAGAGAGACAGAACCAGAGAGAGACACCGAACTAGAGAGATCCACTGAGAAAGTTAGAGACACAAAACCTTCTGTAGCCACTTGGTGCTACACTGGACCTAGGTTGGACCCCCACAGACCCAGGGTCAGGTAGACAATTGAACTTTAGATTTTAAAAAAGGTAAGCGTGATAGAAAATGTAAGGTCGAGTTGACTCCTAAAAATCAAAACAAACCTACGCCGTTGAGGGGTGGCTGCTATCGGATTTAGCGTGTAGCTGACGCGTCTCCTAACGCAGCTGGTGATGTGAGTAATTCACAGCTCATACAGGAATACGTGTTGGTATGGTGTTTATTTTCACCTTCGTCCGTGTAACGATAAACAATCATGCACTTGTGTAGGACACATAACTTGCACAAATAAAATAATAACGGATCTAAGGCTACAAAACCATCTGCACAAATGATGACGGTCAAAAACTGTTTGCTTCCAGCATTCGATAGCAAAACCAACGCACCTGAGTGTGATTACTGCCAGACCTGTAATTGTAGGCCGGCCACCTTCCCCCAGACTCCACCCACCACCACAGAGCCATCAAAAAAGGGCATTACACCAACTTCACACATATTTGGCTCTTACACACCGGCCCCTAATTGTTAAAGGACGGCTTTACCGTGGGGAATATGAATATATATCAATCTCACGCCCCTAAGGTTTTAGAATCCGTTGAAATATTTTGAAATTGGAGCTTCACTGCCTGACCTATCAGGCATCTCTCACATTTTTAGGGAAGCCGGATGACGCGTTACGCGTCACCCGGCTTCCCTCCCCGCTTGCGGAACTCGAGCGCCTATGAACTACAGTCTTGTGAGCCATGGTCCCGCCTCTAGAGGTCCTCCACGCCCCTTCAGAGCTCTCGACGAAAAGCAAAAGGCAGCCATCTTGTCCACCCGCATAGCATACTGTAGCTAGGTTAGCTTTCCATAGCTCCTTGCCAAGAGACCATATCTCTGGAACGGAAGCACCAAAAGACACGAGACTGGCGGCATTGGAAAGCTCGTCAAATTTTACATCTAGTAGTAGGTGAGTTGAAGTAACGAAATCAACGCTGAGCAATGTACCCATTTTTACACATTTTTACAGAAAATAGTTACAACATCAGATGCGCGTAACTCCTACGAAAATGCCTTAAAATGCATGAATTTTTTTTTATGAAGACATCTCCCGACATATATACTACCGTTTACATTTGGTGCAATTTGGAGGCAATTTTATTTTCGATTTATTTCTTCTTCTTTGTATCTTTTATTGTCGAAGCCTTCTTCTTCTTCTTCTTCTTTGAGTTTTATGGCGGTTGGCAAACATATATGTGCATTACCGCCACCTACTGGAGTTTGATATCAGCCAAATGCCTGAGGGGTGGGCATGAAAACGAAGGCCACGCGAGCCCAGTGCATTGTGGGAAATGTAGTATTTCGGGTCCCCTCACCCGCCCCTCCCCTCCACCACCCCCCCCTCCACACAGAGTGGATTTCTGGTGATATCTCTGGCGGGAAACAACCAATTTCAAAAATTTCAACGGATTCGAAAACCTTAGGGGCGTGAGATTTAATATATATTCATATTCCCCACGGTAAAGCCGGCCTTTAATGGCGGGAGGCATAACAATTACATTCAACTTCACAGAAGAGCCATTACGTGTGCATCAAGAAACCATGACCCTGTTTGAATCACGGGTCGCAATTTGACCTTCAACCTTCAGACCCTGTAGCCTCCTGCAACAGACAAAGTTTAGTCACAGGTCTTTCTAATATGTTCGTCTTTGTCTTGAGACGCACAGAGCGCACCAGGCCTTTCTTGTCTGGGAAGGTTTCCAGAATTCTGCCAATTAACCACGAGCCACGAGGAGCTGTAGCGTCAACGACAACGACAATGTCTCCTGGAACAAAACTTATTTTTGTTTGATTCCACTTCTGCCGTTCCTGGAGCAACGGGAGGTACTCCTGTACCCATCTTTTCCAAAAAAGATCTGTGATGTACTGAACCTGTCTCCATCTCCTTTCAATCCTTTGCTGCCGTGCAACCCTGGGAAACCAAGCTCCCCTCTGTAGATCCAGGAAGGTCTATGGTAGGACCTTTCTCACCTTTGAATCCCTTCCGTCCTAGATCTCCTGAAACGCCATAGGCCCCTGGGCTTCCTTTAATTCCCCGGTTGCCATGCATCCCTATGAAGCCACTTATTCCACGATTCCCGGTTATGCCTGGCATCCCTTTAGTCCCCGGAAGTCCTTCTGCACCTGCGTTTCCATGGAGCCCCTTCTCTCTGCTGGGGCTTCCAGGATGACCGTGAGTCCCACCGAATCCCGGCACACCGGGGTCCCCCTTAGTGCCTCTGGATCCGGTGAAGCCTTGTTCCCCTGGGGTTCCATCGTCTCCCTTGGTTCCCTTCATGTCAGCGATGATCTGACGTGGGATGTGAGGCTTGTCCCCCGATGGCCCCCTCAGACCACAATCGCCCTTTACTCCGCTCTGGCCACCGCCTCCTTTATTGCCACCGTGACCTGAGCCTCCCTTCAATCCAGGAATTCCTGCGTATCCATCTGACCCAGGCAGTCCTGAGTCACCTGGTGCACCTTGCTCTCCTATGGAACCATCATTACCAAAAGTCCCCGCGGTCCCTTTCGGTCCCACTTCACCTCTGGGCCCTGGGTCGCCCTCACTTCCCCTCTCCCCACTGAAGCCTGGCTGTTCAGTGGCCCCAGGCCCTCTCCCCAATTTACATACAGAGATCCTATTAACACCAGCCACAGGAAGACCTGTCTTCGGACTACTGTCATCCGCTTCTCGGATGGGACCATTGACGACCCAACCAAGTACAGTCCTCATGGCATATGGACCATTTCCCCGGCTGTTGACTACCTCCCAGGGTTCCAGTACCTTGGGGGCATTGGTACCAATCAACAAATCAACATTCGCATTTATGCGGGGTATCTGTACATTCGAGAGGTATGACCATTTGTCCAGCTCTTTCTGTGTGACAATGTTGCTAGTGGTCACAGGCATTTTTCTTTGGGTGAGAACATCAGGAAGACTGTAAAAGATGTTATTATCCAGACCAGACACTTCTAAACCCCTCAAAACATTAGTTGACACCACCCTTTCCTGTCCCATAGTACTTAACAGGAGATTTGTTTTTATACCTGTTACATTCAACTCGTGCATGAGGTGCTCGGAGCAAAACGTGGCTGAACTGCCAGGATCGAGAAAGGCATATGTTAGCAACGTTTTGTCTCCCTTTGTGGATTTAACCTGGACCGGTAAAATGGACAGAGAGCAATTATACTTTCCGGCCCCTGTATGACCACACATACCTGCCGAGTCTGGAGTGACATGCGTTTCATTGGACCTTTCATTGTCCGTGCTGGTCCTTGCCCTATTAATATGGAGCACACTGGGATGGTTTCGCCCACAAACTTTGCAAATTAAACGTCTGTCACAATTCCTGTTTACATGTCCTACCCCCAGACAGCCAAAACAAATCCCCTTCTCCTGCAGGAAGAGAATTTTATCCTGATGGCTCTTTCCGTTCAGCCGCGGACACTCGTCCAAAGTGTGACTCCGCGAGCAACACACACACACATGGTGCGACGTTTCCTCCATGACTTCATGCCCCTGTGGAACAGAGTACACATCCCTGAAGTTCTGGTTAGAGTCAACCGGTGTAGCTGTAGTAGCAAAACTGTTGCCTTTAGCTCTGCTGAACATGGGCGGAGTCTTGAAGGCGGTATTGTTCTTTCGTCCAGCTGACCCAACTGGTATGTCCTGTATGTCTCCAAAGAGTGGGTCAGACGCAATCTTCACCTCGCGTTCCACGAATTTAACGAGGTCCTTAAACGCGGCTCTTCGGTTGTACTTCTCCAACACCTCATGCGCCGCCGTTCTCCATTTCTCTCTGAGCTTAAATGGCAGCTTTGTCATTATCATTCTCATGTTGGTAGGCATATCAAGCTCCTGGACGTACTGAATCTCCTCCATCATATTGCAACAGCTTCGTAAAAACAGAGAAAATGATTGTAGCGCCCTAACATCCTCAGATTTCACAGACGGCCAAGCCAGAGCTTTCTCAATGTAAGTTGCCGCAATCTTATATTGATTTCCAAAATGTTCCTTTAAGAGATCTTTAGCCAAGAGATAACCTCTGTCAGGAGCCAGGTGTTGACAGCTCCTCACCAGTTCTCTTGGCTGACCTCTTGTGTATTGCTCCAAAAAATATAAGCAATCTGCTTGCTCTGCCTTCGCTTCAATGCCATGCTCAAATGCCTTAATGAAATTCCTGTATTGTAGAGGGTCTCCAACAAATACGGGTATCTCTCTGGTTGGTAAGGACATGGAGCGTTGCTGTTGAATGAGTTTAGCTGTCATTTCGTTCTGT